>NC_140990.1:104901669-105109196 GCF_052327205.1 Somniosus microcephalus | reverse complement strand
CCATCGCAAACCGAAACAACCTCGATTGTGAAATAAATAAAAGCGGTAGGGAGGTAGTGCAACTCTGCCGAGCCTTAGGCCTGTACATAGTTAACGGTAGGTTCAGAGGGGACTCCTTAGGGAGACTCACATATTCCTCAACTCTTGGGTCTAGTGTGGTGGATTATACAATCACTGACCTGGACCCCTGCGATATCAACGCATTCACTGTCAGGCAGCAATCCCCCCTCTCAGACCATAACCAAATAAATGTGTACCTTAAACTTTCTGCCCAAACTACAGACACAAAAAAGGAACCCAGTAAGCTACATAAAATAAACCAGACATACAGATGGGCCCCAGACAGTGGAGATAAATTCATCACAGCACTAAATTCACCTGATCTCACAAGTAAAATTTCAAAATTTAAAGAAAATCTATATGAGATCACCAGAGATGGGGTAAACATGGCCATAGAGGATATAAATATGATCTTTCATGAGGCAGCTGTAAAAGCCGACCTCGTGAAACAGAAGAGGAAGAGTCACAAAAGACAAAATAAAAATAAGAAATGGTTTGACCACGAATGCAAAAATGCCAGAAAAGACCTGAGAAAAATATCAAACCAAAAGCATCGCCAACCAAACAATCCGGACCTACGTACTAGATACAATGAAACCCTCAAAAGATATAAACACACCATTAGGAACAAAACACAAAACTATACCCACAAAATACTAGAAGAAATTGAAAACTCCACCAACCCAAAACAATTCTGGGAAATGTGGAATAACCTGAGTACAACACAATTGCAAGCATTACCAATACCAAGATGGCGACATCTGGAGAACACATTTTGAAAACCTCTACAAAGACATCCCAATAAACGAAACAAACCCAAGTCAACATCAGGTCACAGAAAAACTCCACACATTAGAAGCAACAATCAAAGACAACCAAAACCCTCTAGACTCCCCAATCACATGGAAAGAAATGGCCACAAAAACAAAATCTCTCCACCTAAAGAAAGCCTGTGGCCCAGACAACATCAAAAATGACCTACTCGACAAATACTGCCAAAATTGCGCTCTAACAGTAAATCTAAAGAAAACCAACATCATGATTTTTCAGAAAAGACCCAGATGTCAGGAAAACAAATACCAGTTTACCCTCAGTGATACCACTATAGGACACACTATGAGCTACACCTACCTTGGTCTAACTATTACAGCATCAGGGAGCTTCAGCATAGCAGTGAATGCACTAAAAGAAAAAGCCCAAAGAGCCCTATATGCAATAAAAAGAAAATTCTACAACATCCAAATCCCAATCAAAATCTGGCTCAAAATTTTTGACAGCATAATCCTGCCCATTGCACTGTACGGTAGTGAAGTATGGGGCCCGCTAAATCACCAAAGCTACACTAAATGGGAAAAACACACAATAGAAGCCCTACATGCAGAATTCTGCCGAAGCATCCTTCGCACCCAAAGAAAAACGCCAACAAATGCATGCAGAGCCGAACTAGGCAGATACCCACTGATAATAAACATCCAAAAACGAGCACTAAACTTCCTAAATCACCTCAAATCTAGCTCCCCAGACACCCTTCATTTCAAAGCCTTTCAGACCCAAGAGCTAAACCCAGAAAAGAGTCCCCTGAGTCAGCTGCTACTGAAACTAAGTACTCAGCTGGACCCTGACCAGCCCCAGACCAACACAGCCGTCCAAACACCAATCCGAGTGAACCAAATCATTAAAAAATGCAAAGAAACCTACCTGGAACATTGGAACAAAATAACCGAAAGCCAAAGCAGATTAGAATGTTACCGGGCCCTAAAAAGAGAATATAAACTGGCAGACTACCTCACGACTGGGAGAGAGAGAGAGAGACTGGGGAGAGAGAGAGACTGGGGGAGAGAGAGACTGGGGGAGAGAGAGAGAGACTGGGGAGGGAGAGACAGACTGGGGAGAGAGAGAGAGACTGGGGAGAGAGACTGGGGAGAGAGAGAGAGACTGGAGAGAGAGAGAGTGACTGGGGAGAGAGAGAGAGACTGGGGCGAGAGAGAGAGACTGGCGCGGGGGAGAGAGACTAGGCAGTGGGAGACAAAGAGACTGGGGAGTGAGAGAGAGAGACTGGGGCGGGAGAGAGAGACTGGGCAGGGAGAGAGAGAGAGACTGGGGAGTGAGAGAGAGAGAGGCTGGGGCAGGAGAGAGAGACTGGGGAGGGAGAGAGAGAGAGCCAGGGGCAAGAGAGAGACTGGGGAGGGAGAGAGAGACTGGGGAGGGAGAGAGAGAGAGACTGGGGGGAGAGAGAGAGACTGGGGAGACAGAGAGAGACTGGGGAGAGGGAGTGAGACTGGGGAGAGAGAGACTGGGGAGAGAGAGACTGGGGAGAGAGAGCCTGGGGAGAGAGAGTGAGACTGGGGGGAGAGAGAGAGAGATTGGGGAGAGAGAGAGAGAATGGTGAGAGAGAGAGAGAGATTGGGGAGAGAGAGAGTCTGGGGAGAGAGAAAGAGACTGGAGAGAGAAAGAGACTGGGGAGAATGAGGGAGACTGGGGAGAGAGAGAGAGACTGGGGGTGAGAGAGAGAAGCTGGGGGAGAGAGAGAGAGACTGGGGAAAGAGAGAGAGACTGGAGGAAAGAGAGAGAGACTGGGTGAGAGAGAGAGAGAGACTGGGGGGAGAGAGAGAGACTGGGGAGAGAGAGAGAGACTGGGGAGAGAGGGAGAGACTGGGGAGAGAGAGAGAGACTGGGGAGAGAGAGAGAGACTGGGGAGAGAGAGAGAGGTTGGGGAGAGAGAAAGACTGGGGAGCGAGAGAGAGACTGGGGAGAGAAAGACTGGGGAGAGAGGGAGAGACAGGGGAGAGAGAGAGAGACTGGGGAGAGCGAGAGAGACTGGGGAGAGAGAGAGAGGCTGGGGGAGAGACAGAGAGATTGGGGGAGAGAGAGAGACTGGGGAGAGGGAAAGACTGGGGAGAGAGGGAGAATGGGGAGATAGAGAGAGACTGTGGAGAGAGAGAGAGGCTGGGGAAAGAGAGAGAGAGACTGGTGAGTGAGAGAGTCTGGGGAGAGAGAAAGAGACTGGTGAGAGAGAGAGAGACTTGGGAGAGAGAGAGACTGGGGAGAGAGAGAGAGACTGGGGGAGAGAGAGATACTGGGGAGAGAGATAGAGTGAGAGACTAGGGAGAGAGTCACTTGGGAGCGAGAGGGACTGGGGGAGAGAGAGTGTGAGAGACTGGGGAGAGAGAGAGAGAGACTGGGGAGAGAGAGAGAGACTGGGGGAGAGAGAGAGAGACTGGGGAGAGAAAGACTGGGGAGAGAGAGACAGGGAGAGAGAGAGAGCCTGGGGAGAGACAGAGAGACTGGGGAGAGAGAGAGAGACTGGGGAGAGAGAGAGAGACAGGGGAGAGAGAGAGAGAGAGACTGGGGGGATAGAGAGAGTGTGTGACTAGGGAGAGAGTCACTTGGGAGCGAGAGGGACTGGCGGAGAGAGTGAGAGACTGGAGAGAGATAGAGAGAGAGACTGGGGCGGGAGAGAGAGAGAGACTGGGGCGGGAGAGAGAGAGAGACTGGTGCGAGAGAGAGAGACTGGGGCGAGAGAGAGAGACTGGGGCGAGAGAGTGAGACTGGGAAGAGTGAGAGAGACTGGGGCGAGAGAGTGAGACTGGGCAGAGTGAGAGAGACTGGGGAGAGACAGAGAGACTGGGGAGAGAGAGACTGGGGAGAGAGAGAGAGACAGGGGAGACAGAGAGAGAGAGAGACTGGGGAGAGAGGTAGAGACGAGGGAGAGATTCACTTGGGAGCGAGAGAGATTGGGGAGAGAGAGAAACTGGGGAGAGAGAGAGAGACTGTAACAGCTTGCCACAAGCAGAGGGACAACCAGTGGCACATTAAATCTAAGAAAAGTTTATATGCATATTATATGTGCATATAGTGATGTATACATGCGTGTACTTGTCTATACACTCTATGTCTAGAGCTGTTTTTATTTGGGCAAACATACATGTATTTCGGTGCTTTGGCAACATAAGATGTATCTTGTCATGCCAATAAAGCCACTGAATTGAATTGAATTGAAATGAGACAGAGACTGGGGGAGATAGAGAGAGACTGGTAGAGAGAGAGACTGGGGGAGAGAAAGACTGGGGGAGAGAGAGAGAGACTGGGGAGAGAGTGAGACTGGGGAGTGAGAGAGTCAGAATGAGAGAGAGAGAGACTGGGGGAGAGAGAGACTGGGGGAGAGAGAGCGTGAGAGACTAGGGTGGGAGAGAGAGGGTGACTGGGGCGGGAGAG
This sequence comes from Somniosus microcephalus, assembly GCF_052327205.1. NCBI lineage: Eukaryota > Metazoa > Chordata > Chondrichthyes > Squaliformes > Somniosidae > Somniosus > Somniosus microcephalus. Next base: position 105,104,921 of record NC_140990.1, on the reverse strand, counting down.
AGAGAGACTGGTATGAGAGAGAGACTGGGGTGAGAGAGAGAGACTGGGGAGAGTGAGAGAGACTGGGGAAGACAGAGAGGCTGGGGAGAGAGAGAGAGACTGGGAAGAGAGAGAGAGACAGGGGAGAGAGAGAGAGAGGGGACTGGCAGAGAGAGAGAGTGAGAGACTGGGGAGAGAGAGAGAGAGACTGGGGAGAGAGAGAGAGAGACCCCGGGGAGAGTGAGTGAGTCTGGGAGAGAGAGAGAGAGACTGGGGAGAGAGAGAGAGACGGGGAGAGAGAGAGACTGGGGGAGAGAGAGACTGGGGGAGAGAGACTGGGGGAGAGAGAGAGAGACTGGGGAGGGAGAGACAGACTGGGGAGAGAGAGAGAGACTGGGGAGAGAGACTGGGGAGAGAGAGAGAGACTGGAGAGAGAGAGAGTGACTGGGGAGAGAGAGAGAGACTGGGGCGAGAGAGAGAGACTGGCGCGAGGGAGAGAGACTAGGCATTGGGAGACAGAGAGACTGGGGAGTGAGAGAGAGAGACTGGGGCGGGATAGAGAGACTAGGCAGGGAGAGAGAGAGAAACTGGGGAGTGAGAGAGAGAGACTGGGGAGTGAGAGAGAGAGAGGCTGGGGCAGGAGAGAGAGACTGGGGAGGGAGAGAGAGAGAGCCAGGGGCAAGAGAGAGACTGGGGAGGGAGAGAGAGACTGGGGGGAGAGAGAGAGACTGGGGAGAGAGAGAGAGACTGGGGAGAGAGGGAGAGACTGGGGAGAGAGAGAGAGACTGGGGAGAGAGAGAGAGGTTGGGGAGAGAGAAAGACTGGGGAGCGAGAGAGAGACTGGGGAGAGAGAGACTGGGGAGACAGGGAGAGACAGGGGAGAGAGAGAGAGACTGGGGAGAGAGAGAGAGACTGGGGAGAGAGAGAGAGGCTGGGGAGAGACAGAGAGATTGGGGGAGAGAGAGAGACTGGGGAGAGGGAAAGACTGGGGAGAGAGGGAGACTGGGGAGATAGAGAGAGACTGGGGAGAGAGAGAGAGGCTGGGGAAAGAGAGAGAGAGACTGGTGAGAGAGCGAGTCTGGGGAGAGAGAGAGAGACTGGTGAGAGAGAGAGAGACTTGGGAGAGAGAGAGACTGGGGAGAGAGAGAGAGACTGAGGGAGAGAGAGATACTGGGGAGAGAGAGAGAGTGAGAGACTAGGGAGAGAGTCACTTGGGAGCGAGAGGGACTGGGGGAGAGAGAGTGTGAGAGACTGGGGAGAGAGAGAGAGAGACTGGGGAGAGAGAGAGAGACTGGGGGAGAGAGAGAGAGACTGGGGGAGAGAAAGACTGGGGAGAGAGAGACAGGGAGAGAGAGAGAGCCTGGGGAGAGACAGAGAGACTGGGGAGAGAGAGAGAGACTGGGGAGATAGAGAGAGTGTGTGACTAGGGAGAGAGTCACTTGGGAGCGAGAGGGACTGGCGGAGAGAGTAAGAGAATGGAGAGAGATAGAGAGAGAGACTGGGGCGGGAGAGAGAGAGAGACTGGGGCGGGAGAGAGAGAGAGACTGGTGCGAGAGAGAGAGACTGGGGCGAGAGAGAGAGACTGGGGTGAGAGAGTGAGACTGGGGAGAGTGAGAGAGACTGGGGCGAGAGAGTGAGACTGGGCAGAGTGAGAGAGACTGGGGAGAGACAGAGAGACTGGGGAGAGAGAGAAACACTGGGGAGAGAGAGAGAGACTGGGGAGAGGGAGAAACTGGGGAGAGAGAGAGAGACTGTTACAGCTTGCCACAAGCAGAGGAACAACCAGTGGCACATTAAATCTAAGAAAAGATTATATGCATATTATATGTGCATATAGTGATGTATACATGCGTGTACTTGTCTATACACTCTATGTCTAGAGCGGTGTTTATTTGGGCAAATATACATGTATTTCTGTGCTTTGGCAACATAAGATGTATCTTGTCATGCCAATAAAGCCAATGAATTGAATTGAATTGAAATGAGACAGAGACTGGTGGAGATAGAGAGAGACTGGTAGAGAGAGAGACTGGGGGAGAGAGAGACTGGGGGAGAGAGAGAGAGACTGGGGAGAGAGTGAGACTGGGGAGAGAGAGAGACAGAATGAGAGAGAGAGAGACTGGGGGAGAGAGAGGCTGGGGGAGAGAGAGCGTGAGAGACTAGGGTGGGAGAGAGAGAGAGACTGGGGCGGGAGAGAGAGAGACTGGTATGAGAGAGAGACTGGGGTGAGAGAGAGAGACTGGGGAGAGTGAGAGTGACTGGGGAAGACAGAGAGGCTGGGGAGAGAGAGAGAGACTGGGAAGAGAGAGAGAGACAGGGGAGAGAGAGAGAGAGAGGGACTGGGGGAGAGAGAGAGTGAGAGACTGGGGAGAGGGAGAGAGAGACTGGGGAGAGAGAGAGAGACGGGGAGAGAGAGAGACTGGGGGAGAGAGAGACTGGGGGAGAGAGACTGGGAGAGAGAGAGAGAGACTGGGGAGAGAGAGAGACTGGGGGAGAGAGAGACTGGGGGAGAGAGAGAGAGACTGGGGAGGGAGAGACAGACTGGGGAGAGAGAGAGAGACTGGGGAGAGAGACTGGGGAGAGAGAGAGAGACTGGAGAGAGAGAGAGTGACTGGGGAGAGAGAGAGAGACTGGGGCGAGAGAGAGAGACTGGCGCGGGGGAGAGAGACTAGGCAGTGGGAGACAAAGAGACTGGGGAGTGAGAGAGAGAGACTGGGGCGGGAGAGAGAGACTGGGCAGGGAGAGAGAGAGAGACTGGGGAGTGAGAGAGAGAGAGGCTGGGGCAGGAGAGAGAGACTGGGGAGGGAGAGAGAGAGAGCCAGGGGCAAGAGAGAGACTGGGGAGGGAGAGAGAGACTGGGGAGGGAGAGAGAGACTGGGGGGAGAGAGAGAGACTGGGGAGAGAGAGAGAGACTGGGGAGAGAGGGAGAGACTGGGGAGAGAGAGAGAGACTGGGGAGAGAGAGAGAGACCAAATGAAGTACAAAGACTGTTTAAAATTAATATTGTTTAAAAGTAATATTGTATGTAACCAACAAATGTCAAATCGATTGACACCTACAGAATGTTGGAAAACTGTACCTTTTTGCTATGAAAGCTTTGGCAATATGGTTCTCTGTAAACTTTCATGCCAATAAAGCATTTGAATTGGAATTGGAATTGGACTGGGGAGGGAGAGAGAGGTTGGGGAGAGAGAAAGACTGGGGAGCGAGAGAGAGACTGGGGAGAGAGAGACTGGGGAGAGAGGGAGAGACAGGGGAGAGAGAGAGAGACTGGGGAGTGAGAGAGAGACTGGGGAGAGAGAGAGAGGCTGGGGGAGAGGCAGAGAGATTGGGGGAGAGAGAGAGACTGGGGAGAGGGAAAGACTGGGGAGAGAGGGAGACTGGGGAGATAGAGAGAGACTGGGGAGAGAGAGACAGGCTGATGAAAGAGAGAGAGAGACTGGTGAGAGAGAGAGTCTGGGGAGAGAGAGAGAGACTGGTGAGAGAGAGAGAGACTTGGGAGAGAGAGAGACTGGGGAGAGAGAGAGAGACTGGGGGAGAGAGAGATACTGGGGAGAGAGAGAGAGTGAGAGACTAGGGAGAGAGTCACTTGGGAGCGAGAGGGACTGGGGGAGAGAGAGTGTGAGAGACTGGGGAGAGAGAGAGAGAGACTGGGGAGAGAGAGAGAGACTGGGGGAGAGAGAGAGAGACTGGGGGAGAGAAAGACTGGGGAGAGAGAGACAGGGAGAGAGAGAGAGCCTGGGGAGAGACAGAGAGACTGGGGAGAGAGAGAGAGACTGGGGAGAGAGAGAGAGACAGGGGAGAGAGAGAGAGAGAGACTGGGGGGATAGAGAGAGTGTGTGACTAGGGAGAGAGTCACTTGGGAGCGAGAGGGACTGGCGGAGAGAGTAAGAGACTGGAGAGAGATAGAGAGAGAGACTGGGGCGGGAGAGAGAGAGAGACTGGGGCGGGAGAGAGAGAGAGACTGCAATAAAAGAAAATTCTACAACATCCAAATCCCAATCAAAATCTGGCTCAAAATATTTGACAGCATAATCCTGCCCATTGCACTGTACGGTAGTGAAGTATGGGGCCCGCTAAATCACCAAAGCTACACTAAATGGGAAAAACATACAATAGAAGCCCTACATGCAGAATTCTGCCGAAGCATCCTTCGCACCCAAAGGAAAACGCCAACAAATGCATGCAGAGCCGAACTAGGCAGATACCCACTGATAATAAACATCCAAAAACGAGCACTAAACTTCCTAAATCACCTCAAATCTAGCTCCCCAGACACCCTTCATTTCAAAGCCTTTCAGACCCAAGAGCTAAACCCAGAAAAGAGTCCCCTGAGTCAGCTGCTACGGAAACTAAGTACTCAGCCGGACCCTGACCAGCCCCAGACCAACACAGCCGCCCAAACACCAATCCGAGTGAACCAAATCATTAAAAAATGCAAAGAAACCTACCTGGAACATTGGAACAAAATAACCGAAAGCCAAAGCAGATTAGAATGTTACCGGGCCCTAAAAAGAGAATATAAACTGGCAGACTACCTCACGACCATCAGAGACACAAAACAGAGACAGACCCTCACCAGGTACAGACTAAGCGACCACCAACTGGAAATTGAAAAAGGCAGATACAAGAAATCCTGGCAGCCTAGAGAGAATAGAATATGCGATCAATGTCTGGCTGGCGAGGTTGAAACAGAAATGCATTTCCTCCTAAAATGCGAAAAATTCAACACATCAAGAAACATATTATTCAACAAGCTAAGCCAAACAACCCCAGATTTCAAGGAATTGGATGATCTGTCAAAATTGAGATTAGTCCTAGGAGAAGGAGACAGACCATACCTTGGGGCCAAATATGTAACAACATGTCACAACCTGAGGACTGTTTAAAATTAAGACTGTTTAAAATTAATATTGAACGTACCAAATGAAGTACAAAGACTGTTTAAAATTAATATTGTTTAAAAGTAATATTGTATGTACCCAACAAATGTCAAATCGATTGACACCTACAGAATGTTGGAAAACTGTACCTTTTTGCTATGTAAGCTTTGGCAATATGGTTCTCTGTAAACTTTCATGCCAATAAAGCATTTTAATTGGAATTGGAATTGGAATTGGAATTGGACTGGTGCGAGAGAGAGAGACTGGGGCGAGAGAGAGAGACTGGGGTGAGAGAGTGAGACTGGGGAGAGTGAGAGAGACTGGGGCGAGAGAGTGAGACTGGGCAGAGTGAGAGAGACTGGGGAGAGACAGAGAGACTGGGGAGAGAGAGAGACACTGGGGAGAGAGAGAGAGACTGGGGAGAGGGAGAGAGGGAGAGACTAGGGAGAGATTCACTTGGGAGCGAGAGAGATTGGGGAGAGAGAGAAACTGGGGAGAGAGAGAGAGACTGTTACAGCTTGCCACAAGCAGAGGGACAACCAGTGGCACATTAAATCTAAGAAAAGATTATATGAATACTTTATGTGCATATAGTGATGTATACATGCGTGTAATTGTCTATACACTCTATGTCTAGAGCGGTGTTTATTTGGGCAAACATACATGTATTTCTGTGCTTTGGCAACATAAGATGTATCTTGTCATGCCAATAAAGCCAATGAATTGAATTGAATTGAAATGAGACAGAGACTGGGGGAGATAGAGAGAGACTGGTAGAGAGAGAGACTGGGGGAGAGAGAGACTGGGGGAGAGAGAGAGAGACTGGGGAGAGAGTGAGACTGGGGAGAGAGAGAGGCAGAATGAGAGAGAGAGAGACTGGGGGAGAGAGAGACTGGGGGAGAGAGAGCGTGAGAGACTAGGGTGGGAGAGAGAGAGAGACTGGGGCGGGAGAGAGAGAGACTGGTATGAGAGAGAGACTGGGGTGAGAGAGAGAGACTGGGGAGAGTGAGAGTGACTGGGGAAGACAGAGAGGCTGGGGAGAGAGAGAGAGACTGGGAAGAGAGAGAGAGACAGGGGAGAGAGAGAGAGAGAGGGACTGGGGGAGAGAGAGAGTGAGAGACTGGGGAGAGAGAGAGAGAGACTGGGGAGAGAGAGAGAGAGACCCCGGGGAGAGTGAGTGAGTCTGGGAGAGAGGGAGAGAGACTGGGGAGAGAGAGAGAGACGGGGAGAGAGAGAGACTGGGGGAGAGAGAGACTGGGGGAGAGAGACTGGGAGAGAGAGAGAGAGACTGGGGAGAGAGAGAGACTGGGGGAGAGAGAGACTGGGGGAGAGAGAGAGAGACTGGGGAGGGAGAGACAGACTGGGGAGAGAGAGAGAGACTGGGGAGAGAGACTGGGGAGAGAGAGAGAGACTGGAGAGAGAGAGAGTGACTGGGGAGAGAGAGAGAGACTGGGGCGAGAGAGAGAGACTGGCGCGGGGGAGAGAGACTAGGCAGTGGGAGACAGAGAGACTGGGGAGAGGGAGAGAGAGAGACTGGGGTGGGAGAGAGAGACTAGGCAGGGAGAGAGAGAGAGACTGGGGAGTGAGAGAGAGAGACTGGGGAGTGAGAGAGAGAGAGGCTGGGGCAGGAGAGAGAGACTGGGGAGGGAGAGAGAGAGAGCCAGGGGCAAGAGAGAGACAGGGGAGGGGGAGAGAGACTGGGGAGGGAGAGAGAGACTGGGGGGAGAGAGAGAGACTGGGGAGAGAGAGAGAGACTGGGGAGAGAGAGACTGGGGAGAGAGAGAGAGACTGGGGAGCGAGAGAGAGACTGGGGAGAGAGAGAGAGACTGGGGAGAGAGAGAGAGACTGGGGAGAGAGACTGGGGAGAGAGAGAGACTGGGGAGAGAGAGAGAGACAGGGGAGAGAGAGAGAGACTGGGGCGAGAGAGAGAGTCTGGGGCGGGAGAGAGAGACCAGGCAGGGAGAGAGAGAGAGACTGAGGAGTGAGAGAGGGACACTGGGGTGGGAGAGTGAGACTAGACAGGGAGAGAGAGAGAGACTGGGGAGTGAGAGAGAGAGACAGGGGAGTGAGAGATAGAGACTGGGGCGGGAGAGAGAGACTGGGGAGGGAGAGAGAGAGAGACTGGGGCAAGAGAGAGAGACTGGGGAGGGAGATTGAGAGAGACAGGGGCAGGAGAGAGAGACTGGGGCGGGAGAGAGTGACTGGGGAGGGAGAGAGAGACTAGGGAGGGAGAGAGAGATGGGAGAGAGGTAGAGACTGGGGAGAGAGAGACAGACTGGGGAGAGAGAGACAGAGACTGGGGGAGAGCGAGAGACTGGGGAGAGAGAGAGAGACTGGGGAGAGAGAGAGAGACTGGGGAGAGGGAGACTGGGGAGAGAGAGAGAGACTGGGGAGAGGGAGAGAGACTGGGGAGAGAGAGACTTATGAGAGAGAGACTGGGTAGGGAGAGACTGGGGAGAGAGAGCCTGGGGAGAGAGAGTGAGACTGGGGAGAGAGAGAGAGTGTTTGGGGAGAGAGAGAGAGAATGGTGAGAGAGAGAGAGAGACTGGGGAGAGAGAGAGTCTGGGGAGAGAGAAAGAGACTGGAGAGAGAGAGAGATTGGGGAGAGTGAGGGAGACTGGGGAGAGAGAGTGACTGGGGGTGAGAGAGAGAAGCTGGGGGAGAGAGAGAGAGACTGGGGAAAGAGAGAGAGACTGGAGGAAAGAGAGAAAGACTGGGTGAGAGAGAGAGAGAGATTGGGGGGAGAGAGAGAGACTGGGGAGAGAGAGAGACTGGGGAGAGAGGGAGAGACTGGGGAGAGAGAGAGAGACTGGGGGGAGAGAGAGGTTGGGGAGAGAGAGAGACTGGGGAGCGAGAGAGTGACTGGGGAGAGAGAGAGACTGGGGAGAGAGGGAGAGACAGGGGAGAGAGAGAGACTGGGGAGAGAGAGAGACTGGGGAGAGAGAGAGAGGCTGGGGGAGAGACAGAGAGACTGGGGGAGAGAGAGAGACTGGGGAGAGGGAGAGACTGGGGAGAGAGGGAGACTGGGGAGAGAGAGGGAGACTGGGGAGAGAGAGCGAGGCTGGGGAAAGAGAGAGAGAGACTGCTGAGAGAGAGAGAGACTGGGGAGAGAGAGAGTCTGGTGAGAGAGAGAGAGAGACTTGGGAGAGAGAGAGACTGGGGAGAGAGAGAGTGACTGGGGGAGAGAGAGATTCTGGGGAGAGAGAGAGAGTGAGAGACTAGGGAGAGAGTCACTTGGGAGCGAGAGGGACCTGGGGAGAGAGAGTGTGATAGACTGGGGAGAGAGAGAGAGAGACTGGGGAGAGAGAGAGAGACTGGGGGAGAGAGAGAGAGACTGGCGGAGAGAGAGACTGGGGGAGAGAGAGACGGGGAGAGAGAGAGAGACTGGGGAGAGACAGAGAGACTGGGATGACAGAGAGAGACAGGGGAGAGAGAGAGAGAGAGACTGCGGAGATAGAGTGTGTGACTAGGGAGAGAGTCACTTGGGAGCGAGAGGGACTGGCGGAGAGAGAGAGTGAGAGACTGGGGAGAGATAGAGAGAGAGACTGGGGCGGGAGATAGAGAGAGACTGGGGCGGGAGAGAGAGAGAGACTGGGGCGAGAGAGAGAGACTGGGGCGAGAGAGAGAGACTCGAGCGAGAGAGTGAGACTGGGGAGAGTGAGAGAGACTGGGGAGAGACAGAGAGACTGGGGAGAGAGAGAGAGACTGGGGAGAGAGAGACAGACAGGGGAGACAGAGAGAGAGAGAGACTGGGGAGAGGGAGAGAGGGAGCGACTGGGGACAGATTCACTTGGGAGCGAGAGGGACTGGGGAGAGAGAGAGTGAGAGACTGGGGAGAGAGACTGGGGAGAGAGAGAGAGACTGTTACAGCTTGCCACAAGCAGAGGGACAACCAGTGAAACATTAAATCTAAGAAAAGATAATATGCATATTATATGTGCATATAGCTATGTATACATGTGTGTACTTGTCTATACACTGTATGTCTACAGCGGTGTTTATGTGGGCAATCATACATGTATTTCTGTGCTTTGGCAACATAAGATGTGTCTTGTCATGCCAATAAAGCAATTTGAATTGAATTGAATTGAAATCAGACAGAGACTGGGGGAGGGAGAGAGAGACTGGTAGAGAGAGAGACTGGGGGAGAGAGAGACTGGGGGAGAGAGAGAGAGACTGGGGAGAGAGAGTGAGACTGGCGAGAGAGAGAGACTGAATGAGAGAGAGAGAGACTGGGGGAGAGAGAGACTGGGGGAGAGAGAGAGTGTGAGACTGGGGTGGGAGATAGAGAGACTGGGGTGGGAGAGAGAGAGACGGGTACGAGAGAGAGAGACTGGGGAGAGAGAGAGAGAATGGGGAGAGTGAGAGAGACTTGGGAAGACAGAGAGGCTGGGGAGAGAGAGAGGGACTGGGAAGAGACAGAGAGACAGGGGGGAGAGAGAGAGAGGGGGACTGGGGGAGAGAGAGAGTGAGAGACTGGGGAGAGAGAGAGAGAAACTGGGGAGAGAGAGAGAGACCCCTGGGAGGGTGAGAGAATCTGGGAGAGAGAGAGAGAGACTGGGGAGAGAGAGAGAGAGGGGGAGAGAGAGAGACTGGGGGAGAGAGAGACTGGGGGAGAGAGAGTGGGGGAGAGAGAGAGAGACTGGGGAGAGAGAGAGACTGGGGGGTGAGAGACAGACTGGTGGGAGAGAGAGAGACGGGGAGAGAGAGAAACTGGGGGAGAGAGAGACTGGGGGAGAGAGCGAGAGACTGGGGAGAGAGAGACAGACTGGGGAGAGAGAGAGAGACTGGGGAGAGAGAGAGAGACTGGGGAGAGAGACTGGGGAGAGAGAGAGAGACTGGAGAGAGAGAGAGAGTGACTGGGGAGAGAGAGAGCGACTGGGGCGAGAGAGAGAGACTGGCGCGTAAGAGAGAGACTAGGCAGTGAGAGACAGAGAGACTGGGGAGTGAGAGAGAGAGACTGGGGTGGGAGAGAGAGACTAGGCAGGGAGAGAGAGAGAGACTGGGGAGTGAGAGAGAGAGACTGGGTGATGTACCTCAATAAATCCGGGACTCGATGTTAGCGAAACAAAACAAGGCTTTTATTGACTTAGAAGGTAACACACAGAGGAGAGGTAGCTTCCATCCAGAGGTCTGCCGTACTGGATGTGATGCAGGCTGGGCCAGCTTACATAGGGGCCAGGTATGGGCGGAGCCCTACACACAGTACTATACAATGGTGAGGAAACGGAACTGAGGTAAGGGAAATGAAACTGAAACCAACGACAGTAACAGGCAGAGAATATCAATGAGTGATGAATGGAATATTTCATCACATTCACCCCTTCTATAGATTTAGTCTGTTCGGGGGTTTGATAGTCCTCTGCGACCGACGTGGCTGTTGTGGTGCCGCGGGTGTCGGCTGGGTGTCCCCGTTGGCCTCCTGGGTCTCTGCCGGGGGTGCTGCCAGGGTTGTTGAAGGGGTAGTTGGTGGGGGTACCATTGGTCGATGTTCTTCCGGGGCTGATGAAAGAGTAGTGGGTGGGTAAGAGTTGCTGTGATCATTGTTGCTGCTGTTGTCCTGGTTGTTGTCGTTACCGGCTGGGGCAATGTATTTTATGGACACGGTGTCCTCCCTTCCGTCGGCGTGCCGGACATACGCGTATTGGAGGTTGGCGTGGAGTAGGTGCACTGACTCCACGAGGGGGTCCATCTTGTGGCCCCTCACGTGCCTTCGCACGAATACCGGACCCGGGGAGGAGAGCCATGACGGCATGGACATGCCTGAGGTGGATTTCCGGGGAAAGACAAACATTCGCTCATGAGGCGTGGCATTAGTGGCAGTACACAATAGCGACCGTATCGAATTGAGCACATCTGGGAGGACTTCCTGCCAGCGGGAGATAGGGAGGCCCTTGGTCCTTAGAGCTAGAGTGACTGCTTTCCATACTGTCCCGTTCTCTCGCTCCACTTGAACATTACCCCGGGGGTTGTAGCTGGTGGTACGGCTTGTGGCGATCCCCCTGGACAGCATGTACTGGCGTAGCTCTTCACTCATGAAGGACGCCCCCCTATCCGTATGGATGTAGCTCGGCATACATAACAGGCAGAACAGGCTGTTGAGGCATTTAATGACCGTGGCGCTGGTCATGTCTGGGCAGGGGAAGGCGAATGGGAAATGGGAGTATTCGTCCACAATGTTCAGGAAGTAAACATTGCGGTCGACGGACGGGAGGGGGCCCTTGAAGTCTAAGCTGAGCCGCTCAAAGGGCCGTGTAGCTTTGATTAAGTGGGCTCTATCTGGGCGGTAGAACCGAGGCTTGCACTCAGCGCAAGTGCGGCAGTTCCTGGTCAGAGACCGAACTTCCTCAATCGAGTAGGTAAGTTGCGGGACTTTATGAAGTGGAACAGCCGCGTGACCCCTGGGTGGCAGAGGTCGTTGTGGAGGGTCTGTAGCCAATCCCCGGTGGCACTGGCACACTTCCCTCATGAGAGGGCGTCGGGGGATTCGTTAAGGGCCCCTGGCCAGTAAATGATGTCATAATCGAAGGTGGAGAGCTCGATCCGCCACCTAAGAATCTTATCATTTTTAATCTTCCTCCTCTGTTTATTATTGAACATAAACGCTACTGACCGCTGGTCGGTAAGTAGGGTGAAGCGTTTGCTGGCTAGGTAGTGGCGCCAGTGGCGCACTGCCTCCACGATGGCTTGGGCCTCCTTTTCCACGGAGGAGTGTCTGATCTCGGGCCCTTGGAGGGTCCTCGAGAAGAAAGCTACGGGCCACCCCGCCTGGTTGAGGGTGGCCGCCAAGGCAAAATCAGACGCATCACTTTCCACTTGAAAGGGAGTGTTCTCGTCCACTGCCTGTAGCATGGCCCGCTCAATATCCTGCTTAATGCTTTTGAAGGCGGCGTGGGCCTCAGCAGGGAGCGGAAAAGAGGATGCTTTCAAGAGGGGGCGGGCTTTGTTGGAGTAGTTGGGGACCCATTGGGAATAATAAGAAAATAACCCCAGGCACCTTTTCAGGGCGTTGGGAGTGTTGGGCAGGGGCAGCTCCCGCAGGGGGCGCAATCGGTCGGGGTCTGGTCCAATTTCCCCATTCTCCACCAACGCTGCCTCGTATGCAGTGTTGTAAATGCACTTGTCCTCGTTGTAGGTGAGGTTGAGTTTTTGTGCGGTTTTCAGGAACCTCTCGAGGTTCGAGTCGTGATCCTGCTGGTTGTGACCGCAGATGGTGATGTTGTCGAGGTAGGGGAAGGTTGCCTGCAAGTCGTGGTCCACGCAGTCCATCTCCCTCTGGAAGACCGAAACCCCATTCGTCACCCCAAAGGGGACTCTGAGGAATTGGTAGAGGCGTCCGTTCGCCTCGAAGGCGGTGTACAGGCGGTCCTCTGGTCTGATAGGGAGCTGGTGGTACGCTGACTTGAGGTCGATGGTGGAGAACACCCGGTATTGGGCGATTTGGTTCACCATTTCTGATATGCGGGGTAGCGGGTAGGCTTCTAGTTGGGTGTACCTGTTGATCGTTTGGCTATAGTCGATCACCATCCGTTTCTTCTCACTACCCCTTACCACTACCACTTGGGCACGCCACGGGCTGTTGCTGCATTCAATAATGCGCTCTTTCAGGAGCCTGTCTACCTCGGTCGCGATAAACCGCCTGTCCTCCCAGCTGTACCTCCTGCTTTTGGTCGCTATTGGCCGGCAGTTAGGGGTAAGGTTCGCGAATAGCGAAGGCGGCTTTACCTTCAGGGTAGCCAGACCACACACTGTGAGGGGTGGCTGGGACCCACCGTAATTGAGCGTGATGCTTTGGTGGTAGCACTGTAAATCCAGGCCCAAGATCACGCTCGCACATAGATTCTTCATGAATAGTACTTTAAAATTATCGTATACAGTTCCGTTAACAGACAATTGTACCGTGCAGTAACCCATAATGGTCGATGTCTGGGTTTTATCAGCCATAGAGATGGTACCCCGAGTAGGGACCACCTTTAGGGAGAGTTGTTGTGCCAGTTCAGGGTGGATAAAACTCTCCGTGCTTCCACTGTCAATTAAACATTTAACCCCGCACCCGTTTACCTCGATGTCCACCATTGATTTGGATAGTGGGTGCGGCCTGGTCTGGTCCACTGTGACCGATGCCACTGTAGGGCCCTGATCGAGACAAGATGGTGTCCACGCTGTCTGCTCACAAGATGGCGGACCCCACGAGGTCGGGCAACATGGCGTCCAAGATGGCCACTCCCATGGCGCACACGCGGCGGTGGTGGGTTATCCGGCGGGGTTCCCTCTGCACACCTTCCTGAAGTGCCCCTTCTTACCGCACTTAAAGCAGGTGGTGCCTTTCATCGGGCACAGGTTTCTGGTGTGCTTCGGCTGCCCGCAGAAGTAGCAGTTGGGTCCCCGACGCGTCGCGGCTGTCGTAGGGCTTCTGGGGGGAGAGCGGGGCCCCGACGTTGCGGCGTGGATGGCGCGGGCTGAAGAGTAGGCGTCCGAGTTTCTCTGGGCCACATCCAGGGATCGCGTTGTGTCCACAGCCTGTTTCGGGTCCAATCACGTTTTTTCCAGCAGTCTCTGCCGGATGTAAGTGGAGCTGAGGCCTCTGATAAAGGCATCGCGAACAAGCTCGTCAGTGTACACTGCGGCTTTTACATCTTGGCACTTGCAGTCTTTGCCAAGCGTTTTCAGGGTGCCTAGGAACTCCTGCATCGATTCCCCAGGTCACTGTGCGCGAGTAGCGAGCAGATGCCTAGCATACATCTCATTCGTAGGCTGCTGGTAATGCGCCTTTAAGATGTTGCAGGCGGCCGGGTACGTGTCGGCATCTTGGATGAGGGGGTAAACCCGGTGGCTTACCCAATTCCGCAGAATTCCGAGTTTCATACTCGCAGCGTCCGTAGCATCTTTGACGGCTGCAGAATTGTCCAGGGAGAATTCCATACACATAAACCAGTGTCCGAAGCGTGCCAATGCGTCTGAAGCATGCTGGTCCAAATCCAAACATTCGGGTTTCAAGAATTGATCCATTGTGTTGAAAATTAAGTCAATAAAATTGATGTGCCTCAATAAATCCGAGACTCGACGTTAGCGAAACAAAACAAGGCTTTTATTGACTTAGAAGGTAACACACAGAGGAGAGGTATCTTCCATCCAGAGGTCTGCTGTACTGGATGTGATGCAGGCTGGGCCAGCTTACATAGGGGCCAGGTATGGGTGGAGCCCTACACACAGTACAATACAATGGTGAGGAAACGGAACTGAGGTAAGGGAAATGAAACTGAAACCAACCACAGTCACAGGCAGAGAATACCAATGAGTGATGAATGGAATATTTCATCACACTGGGGAGTGAGAGAGAGAGAGACTGGGGCAGGAGAGAGAGACTGGGGAGGGAGAGAGAGAGAGACTGGGGCAAGAGAGAGAGACTGCGGAGGGAGAGAGAGACTGGGGGGAGAGAGAGTGACTGGGGAGAGAGAGAGAGACTGGGGAGAGAGAGACTGGGGAGAGAGAGAGAGACTGGGGAGAGAGAGAGAGACTGGAGAGAGAGAGAGAGTGACTGGGGAGAGAGAGAGCGACTGGGGCGAGAGAGAGAGACTGGCGCGGGAGAGAGAGACTAGGCAGTGAGAGACAGAGAGACTGGGGAGTGAGAGAGAGAGACTGGGGTGGGAGAGAGAGACTAGGCAGGGAGAGAGAGAGAGACTGGGGAGTGAGAGAGAGAGACTGGGTGATGTGCCTCAATAAATCCGAGACTCGATGTTAGCGAAACAAAACAAGGCTTTTATTGACTTAGAAGGTAACACACAGAGGAGAGGTATCTTCCATCCAGAGGTCTGCCGTACTGGATGTGATGCAGGCTGGGCCAGCTTACATAGGGGCTAGGTATGGGCGGAGCCCTACACACAGTACAATACAATGGTGAGGAAACGGAACTGAGGAAAGGGAAATGAAACTGAAACCAATGACAGTAACAGGCAGAGAATACCAATGAGTGATGAATGGAATATTTCATCACATTCACCCCTTCTATAGATTTAGTCTGTTCGGGGGTTTGATAGTCCTCTGCGACCGACGTGGCTGTTGTGGTGCCGCGGGTGTCGGCTGGGTGTCCCCGGTGGCCTCCTGGGTCTCTGCCGGGGGTGCCGCCAGGGTTGTTGAAGGGGTAGTTGGTGGGGGTACCGTTGGTCGATGTTCTTCCGGGGGTGATGAGTTGGTAAGGGTGGGTAAGAGTTGCTGTGATCATTGTTGCTGCTGTTGTCCTGGTTGTTGTCGTTACTGGCTGGGGCGACGTATTTTATGGACACGGTGTCCTCCCTTCCGTCGGCGTGCCGGACATATGCGTATTGGGGGTTGGCGTGGAGTAGGTGCACTGACTCCATGAGGGGCTCCGTCTTGTGGCCCCTCACATGCCTTCGCATGAATACCGGACCCGGGGTGGAGAGCCATGACGGCATGGACACGCCTGAGGTGGATTTCCAGGGAAAGACAAACATTCGCTCATGAGGTGTGGCATTAGTGGCAGTACACAATAGCGACCGTATCGAATTGAGCACATCTGGAAGGACTTCCTGCCAGCGGGAGATAGGGAGGCCCTTGGTCCTTAGAGCTAGAGTGACTGCTTTCCATACTGTCCCGTTCTCTCGCTCCACTTGACAGTTACCCCGGGGGTTGTAGCTGGTGGTACGGCTTGTGGCGATCCCCCTGGACAGCATGTACTGGCGTAGCTCTTCACTCATGAAGGACGCCCCCCTATCCGTATGGATGTAGCTCGGCATACCGAACAGGCAGAACAGGCTTTTGAGGCATTTAATGACCGTGGCGCTGGTCATGTCTCGGCAGGGGAAGGCGAATGGGAAACGGGAGTATTCATCCACAATGTTCAGGAATTAAACATTGCGGTCGACGGACGGGAGGGGGCCCTTGAAGTCTAAGCTGAGCCGCTCAAAGGGCTGTGTAGCTTTGATTAAGTGGGCTCTATCTGGGCGGTAGAACCGAGGCTTGCACTATTCTATTCTATGATTCTATTCTATGATTCTATACTCTGATTCTATTCTATGATTCTACTCTATGATTCTATTTTTTGATTCTATTCTTTGATTCTATTCAATGATTCCATTCTTTGTTTCTATTCTATGATTCTTTTCTTTGATTCTATCCTTTGATTCTATTCTATGATTCTATTCTATCATTCTATTCTTTGATTCTATTCTTTGATTCTGTTCTATGATTCTATTCTATGATTCTATTCTTTGATTCTATTCTATGATTCGATTCTATGATTCTATTCATTGATTCTATTCTATGATTCTATTCGATGATTCTATTCTTTGATTCTATTCTATGATTCTATTCTATGATTCTATTCTATGATTCTATTCTATGATTCTATTCTTTGATTCTATTCTTTGATTCTATTCTATGATTCTATTCTATGATTCTATTCTATGATTATATTCTTTGATTCTATTCTTTGATTCTATTCGATCATTCTATTCTATGATTCTATTTTATGATTCTATTCTATGATTCTATTCTTTCATTCTATTCTTTGATTCTATTCTATAATTCAATTCTATGATTCTATTCTTTGATTCTCTTCTTGATTCTATTCTATGATTCTATTCTATGATTCTATTCTATGATTCTATTCTTTGATTCTATTGTTTGATTCTATTCTATGATTCTATTCTATGATTCTATTCCTTGAATCTATTCTATGATTCTATTCTATGATTCTACTCTTTGATTCTATTCTTTGATTCTATTCAATGATTCTATTCTATGATTCTATTCTTTCATTCTATTCTACGATTCTATTTTATGATTCTATTTTTTGATTCTATTCTATGATTCTATTCTATGATTCTATTCTATGATTCTATTCTATAATTCCATTCTATGATTCTATTCTTTGATTCTATTCTATGATTCTATTCTATGAATCTACTCTTTGATTCTATTCTATTATTCTATTCTATGATTATATTCTATGATTCTACTCTATGATTCTATTCTGTGATTCTATTCTTTGATTCTATCCCTTGATTCTATTCTATGATTCTATTCTTTGATTCTATTCTTTGATTCTATTCTTTGATTCTCTTCTTTGACCCTATTCTATGATTCTATTCTCTGATTCTAATCTTTGATTCTATTCTATGATTCTATTCTATGATTCTATTCTATGATTCTATTCTTTGATTCTATTCTATGATTCTATTCTATGATTCTATTCGATGATTCTATTCTTTGATTCTATTCTATGATTCTATTCTATGATTCTATTCTATGATTCTATTCTTTGATTCTATTCTTTGATTCTATTCTTTGATTCTATTCTTTGATTCTATTCTATGATTCTATTCAATGCTTCTACTCTTTGATTCTATTCTATGATTCTGTTCTATGATTCTATTCTATGATTCTATTCTTTGATTCTATTCTATGATTCTATTCAAGGATTCTACTTTTTGATTCTATTCTTTGATTCTATTCAATGATTCTATTCTTTGATTCTTTTCTATGATTCTATTCTTTGATTCTATTCTTTGATTCTATTCTCTGATTCTATTCTATTATTCTATTCTTTGATTATATTCTTTGATTCTATTCTATGATTCTATTCTATGATTCTCTTCTTTGAATCTATTCTATGATTCTATTCTATGATTCTATTCATTGATTCTATTCTGTGATTCTATTCTATGATTCTATACTTTGAATCTATTCTATGATTCTATTCTATGATTCTATTATATGATTCTATTCTATGATTCTATTCTTTGATCCTATTCATTGATTCTATTCTATGATTCTATTCTATGATTCTATTCTATGATTCTATACTTTGATTCTATTCGATGATTCTATTCTATGATTCTATTCTTTAATTCTATTCTTTGATTCTATTCTATAATTCAATTCTATGATTCTATTCTATGAATCTATTCTATGATTCTATTATCTGATTCTATTCTTTGATTCTATTCTTGATTCTAGTCTATGATTCTATTCTATGATTCTATTCTATGATTCTATTCTTTCTTTCTATACTTTGATTCTATTCTATGATTCTATTCTATGATTCTATTCTTTGATTCTATTCTATGATTCTATTCTATGATTCTATTCTTTGATTCTATTCTTTGATTCCATTCAATGATTCTATTCTATGATTCTATTCTATGATTCTATTCTTTGATCCTATTCATTGATTCTATTCCATGATTCTATTCTTTGATTCTATTCTATGTTTCTTTTCTTTGATTCTATTCGATGATTCTATTCTATGATTCTACTCTATGATTCTACTCTATGATTCTATTCTTTGATTCTATTCTTTGATTCTATTCTATAATTCAATTCTATGATTCTATTCTATGATTCTATTCTATGATTCTATTATCTGATTCTATTCTTTGATACTATTCTTGATTCTAGTCTATGATTCTATTCTATGATTCTATTCTATGATTCTATTCTTTCTTTCTATTCTTTGATTCTATTCTATGATTCTATTCTATGACTCTATTCTTTGATTCTATTCTATGATTCTATTCTATGATTCCATTCTTTGATTCTATTCTTTGATTCTATTCAATGATTCTATTCTATGATTCTATTCTTTGATTCTATTCTATGATTCTATTTTATGATTCTATTCTTTGATTATATTCTATGATTCTATTCTTTGATTTTATTCTTTGATTCTATTCTTTCATTCTATTCTCTGATTCTATTCTATGATTCTATTCTATGATTCCATTCTATGATTCTATTCTATGATTCTATTCTATGATTATATTCTATGATTCTATTCTATGATTCTATTATCTGATTCTATTCTTTGATTCCAATCTTGATTCTATTCTATGATTCTATTCTATGATTCTATTCTATGATTCTATTCTTTGATTCTATTCTTTGATTCTATTCTATGATTCTATTCTGTGATTCTATTCTTTGAATCTATTCTTTGATTCTATTCTTTGATTCTATACAATGATTCTATTCTATGATTCTATTCTTTGATTCTATTCTATGATTCAATTTGTGATTCTATTCTTTGATTCTATTCTATGATTCTATTCTCTGATTCTATTCTATGATTCTACTCTATGATTCTATCTTTGATTCTATTCTTTGATTCTATTCAATGATTCTATTCTTTGATTCTATTCTATGATTCTATTCTTTGATTCTATTCTTTGATTCTATTCTATGATTCTATTCGATGATTCTATTCTTAGATTCTATTCGATGATTCTATTCTATGATTCTACTCTATGATTCTATTCTTTGATTCTATTCTTTGATTCTATTCTATAATTCAATTCTATGATTCTATTCTATGATTCTATTCTATGATTCTATTATCTGATTCTATTCTTTGATTCTATTCTTGATTCTAGTCTATGATTCTATTCTATGATTCTATTCTATGATTCTATTCTTTCTTTCTATTCTTTGATTCTATTCTATGATTCTATTCTATGATTCTATTCTTTGATTCTATTCTATGATTCTATTCTATGATTTTATTCTTTGATTCTATTCTTTGATTCTATTCAATGATTCTATTCTATGATTCTATTCTTTGATTCTATTCTATGATTCTATTTTATGATTCTATTCTTTGATTCTATTCTATGATTCTATTCTTTGATTCTATTCTTTGATTCTATTCTTTCATTCTATTCTCTGATTCTATTCTATGATTCTATTCTATGATTCCATTCTATGATTCTATTCTATGATTCTATTCTATGATTATATTCTATGATTCTATTCTTTAATTCTATTCTTTGATTCTATTTTATGATTCTATTCTGTGATTCTATTCTTTGAATCTATTCTTTGATTCTATTCTTTGATTCTATTCTTTGATTCTATTCTATGATTCAATTTGTGATTCTATTCTTTGATTCTATTCTATGATTCTATTCTCTGATTCTATTCTATGATTCTACTCTATGATTCTATCTTTGATTCTATTCTTTGATTCTATTCAATGATTCTATTCTTTGATTCTATTCTATGATTCTATTCTTTGATTCTATTCTTTGATTCTATTCTATGATTCTATTCTATCATTCTATTCTTTGATTCTATTCTTTGATTCTGTTCTATGATTCAATTTTATGATTCTATTCTTTGATTCTATTCTATGATAAGATTCTATGATTCTATTCATTGATTCTATTCTCTGATTCTATTCTATGATTCTATTCTTTGATTCTATTCTATGATTCTATTCTATGATTCTATGCTATGATTCTATTCTATGATTCTATTCTTTGATTCTATTCTTTGATTCTATTCTATGATTCTATTCTATGATTCTATTCTTTGATTCTGTTCTTTGATTCTATTCTATGATTCTATTCTTTGATTCTATTCTATGATTCTATTCTATGATTCTATTCTATGAGTCTATTCTTTGATTCTATTCGATGATTCTTTTCTATGATTCTATTCTTTGATTCTATACTTTGATTCTATTCTATAATTCAATTCTATGATTCTATTCTATGATTCTCTTCTATGATTCTATTACCTGATTCTATTCTTTGATTCTATTCTTGATTCTAGTCTATGATTCTATTCTTTGTTTCTATTCTTTGATTCTATTCTATGATTCTATTCTAAGATTCTATTCTTTGATTCTATTCTATGATTCTATTCTATGATTCTATTCTTTGATTCTATTCTTTGATTCTATTCAATGATTCTATTCTATGATTCTATTCTTTGATTCTATTCTATGATTCTATTTTATGATTCTATTCTTTGATTCTATTCTATGATTCTATTCTCTGACTCAATTCTATGATTCTAATCTATGATTCCATTCTATGATTCTATTCTATGATTCTATTCTATGATTCTATTCTATGATTCTATTCTATAATTCTATTATCTGATTCTATTCTTTGATTCTATTCTATCATTCTATTCTTTGATTCTATTCTTTGATTCTGTTCTATGATTCTATTCTATGATTCTATTCTACGATTGTATTCTATGATTCTATTCTTTGATTCTATTCTTTGATTCTATTCTATGATTCTATTCTATCATTCTATTCTTTGATTCTATTCTTTGATTCTGTTCTATGATTCTATTCTATGATTCTATTCTTTGATTCTATTCTATGATTCTATTCTATGATTCTATTCTTTGATTCTACTCTTTGATTCTATTCTATGATTCTATTCTATGATTCTATTCTTTGACTCTATTCTTTGATTCTATTCGAAGATTCTATTCTATGATTCTATTCTATGATTCTATTCTATGATTCTATTCTTTGATTCTATTCTTTGATTCTATTCTATAATTCAATTCTATGATTCTTTTCTATGATTGTATTCTATGATTCTATTATCTGATTCTATTCTTTGACCCTATTCTTGATTCTATTCTATGATTCTATTCTTTGATTCTATTGTTTGATTCTATTCTATGATTCTATTCTATGATTCTATTCTATAATCTATTCTATGATTCTATTCTTTGATTCTATTCTATGGCTCTATTCTATGATTCTATGCTTTGATTCTATTCTATTATTCTATTCTATGATTCTATTCTATGATTCTATTCTATAATTCTATTCTATGATTCTATTCCATGATTCAATTCTATGATTCTATTCTATGATTCTATTCTTTGATTCTATTCTATTATTCTATTCTATGATTCTATTCTTTGATTCTATTCTTTGATTCTATTCTATAATTCAATTCTATGATTCTATTATCTGATTCTATTCTATGATTCTATTCTTGATTCTATTCTATGATTCTATTCTTTGATTCTATTGTTTGATTCTATTCTATGATTCTATTCTATGATTCTATTCTATAATTCTATTCTATGATTCTATTCTTTGATTCTAATCTATGACTCTATTCTATGATTCTATGCTTTGATTCTATTCTATTATTCTATTCTATGATTCTATTCTATGATTCTATTCTATAATTCTATTCTATGATTCTATTCTATAAATCTATTCTATGATTCTATTCTATGATTCTATTCTATGATTCTACTCTATGATTCTATTCTTTGATTCTGTTCTTTGATTCTATTCTTTGATACTATTCTTTGATTCTATTCTTTCATCCTATTCTATGATTCTATTCTTTGATTTTATTCTTTGATTCTATTCTATGATTCTATTCTATGATTCTATTCTATGATTCTATTCTTTGATTCTATTCTATGATTCTGTTCTATGATTATATTCTATGATTCTATTCTCATATTCTATTCCATGATCCTACTCTATGATTCTATTCTTTGATTCTATTCTATAATTCAATTCTATGATTCTATTCTATGATTCTATTCTATAATTCTATTCTATGATTCTATTCTATAAATCTATTCTATGATTCTATTCTATGATTCTATTCTATGATTCAATTCTATGATTCTATTCTTTGATTCTATTCTATGATTCTATTCTATGATTCTACTCTATGATTCTATTCTATGATTCTATTCTTTGATTCTATTCTATGATTCTATTCTATGATTCTATTCTATGATTCTAATCTCTGATTATATTCTATGATTCTATTCTTTGATTCTATTCTATGACTCTATTCTATGATTCTATTCTATGATTCTATTCTATGATTCTATTCTATGATTCCATTCTTTGATTCTATTCTACGATTCTATTCTTTGATTCTATTCTTTGATTCTATTCTATGATTCTATTCTATGATTCTATTCTATGATTCTATTCTTTGATTCTATTCGATGATTCTATTCTATGATTCTACTCTATGATTCTATTCTATGATTCTATTCTTTGATTCTATTCTTTGATTCTATTCTAAAATTCAATACTATGATTCTATTCTATGATTCTATTCTATGATTCTTTTATCTGATTCTATTCTTTGATTTTATTCTTTGATGCTATTCTTTGATTCTATTCTTTGATCCTATTCTATGATTCTATTCTTTGATTCTATTCTTTGATTCTATTCTATGATTCTATTCTATGATTCTATTCTTTTATTCTATTCTATGATTCTATTCTATCATTCTATTCTTTGATTCTATTCTATGATTCTATTCTTGGATTATATTCTATGATTCTATTCTCATATTCTATTCTATGATCCTACTCTATGATTCTATTCTTTGATTCTATTCTATAATTCAATTCTATGATTCTATTCTATGATTCTATTCTATAATGTTATTATCTGATTCTATTCTTTGATTCTATTCTTGATTCTAGTCTATGATTCTATTCTATGATTCTATTCTATGATTCTATTCTTTGATTCTATTCTATGATTCTATTCTATGATTCTATTCTCTGATTCTATTCTATGATTCTACTCTATGATTCTATTCTATGATTCTATTCTTTGATTCTATTCTATGATTCTATTCTATGATTCTATTCTATGATTCTATTCTCTGATTCTATTCTATGATTCTATTCTTTGATTCTATTCTATGACTCTATTCTATGATTCTATTCTATGATTCTATTCTATGATTCTATTCTATGATTCTATTCTTTGATTCTATTCTATGATTCTATACTTTGATTCTATTCTATGATTCTATTCTATGATTCTATTCTATGATTCTATTCTACGATTCTATTCTTTGATTCTATTCTTTGATTCTATTCTATGATTCTATTCTATGATTCTATTCTATGATTCTATTCTTTGATTCTATTCGATGATTCTATTCTATGATTCTACTCTATGATTCTATTCTATGATTCTGTTCTTTGATTCTATTCTTTGATTCTATTCTAAAATTCAATTCTATGATTCTATTCTATGATTCTATTCTATGATTCTTTTATCTGATTCTATTCTTTGATTCTATTCTTGATTCTAGTCTATGATTCTATTCTATGATTCTATTCTATGATTCTATTCTTTCTTTCTATTCTTTGATTCTATTCTATGATTCAATTCTATGATTCTATTCTTTGATTCTATTCTATGATTCTATTCTATGATTCTATTCTTTGATTCTATTCTTTGATTCTATTCAATGATTCTATTCTATGATTCTATTCTTTGATTCTATTCTATGATTCTATTTTATGACTCTATCCTTTGATTCTATTCTATGATTCTATTCTTTGATTCTATTCTTTGATTCTATTCTTTGATTCTATTCTATGATTCTATTCTATGATTCTATTCTATGATTCTATTCTTTGATTCTATTCGATGATTCTATTCTATGATTCTACTCTATGATTCTATTCTATGATTCTATTCTTTGATTCTATTCTTTGATTCTATTCTAAAATTAAATTATATGATTCTATTCTATGATTCTATTCTATGATTCTTTTATCTGATTCTATTCTTTGATTCTATTCTTGATTCTAGTCTATGATTCTATTCTATGATTCTATTCTATGATTCTATTCTTTCTTTCTATTCTTTGATTCTATTCTATGATTCTATTCTATGATTCTATTCTTTGATTCTATTCTATGATTCTATTCTATGATTCTATTCTTTGATTCTATTCTTTGATTCTATTCAATGATTCTATTCTATCATTCTATTCTTTGATTCTATTCTATGATTCTATTTTATGATTCTATTCCTTGATTCTCTTCTATTATTCTATTCTTTGATTCTATTCTTTGATTCTATTCTTTGATTCTATTCTCTGATTCTATTCTATGATTCTCTTCTATGATTCCATTCTATGATTCTATTCTATGATTCAATTCTATGATTCTATTCTATGATTCTATTCTATGATTCTATTATCTGATTCTATCCTTTGATTCCAATCTTGATTCTATTCTATGATTCTATTCTATGATTCTATTCTATGATTCTATTCTTTGATTCAATTCTTTGATTCTATTCTATGATTCTATTTTTTGATTCTATTCTTTGAATCTATTCTATGATTCTATTCGATGATTCTATTCTTTGATTCTACTCTTTGATTCTATTCAATGATTCTATTCTATGATTCTATTCTTTGATTCTATTCCATGATTCAATTTGTGATTCTATTCTTTGATTCTATTCTATGATTCTATTCTCTGATTCTATTCTATGATTCTACTCTATGATTCTATCTTTGATTCTATTCTTTGATTCTATTCAATGATTCTATTCTTTGATTCTATTGTATGATTCTATTCTTTGATTCTATTCTTTGATTCTATTCTATGATTCTATTCTATCATTCTATTCTTTGATTCTATTCTTTGATTCTGTTCTATGATTCAATTCTATGATTCTATTCTTTGATTCTATTCTATGATAAGATTCTATGATTCTATTCATTGATTCTATTCTATGATTCTATTCTATGATTCTATTCTTTGATTCTATTCTATGATTCTATTCTATGATTATATTCGATGATTCTATTCTATGATTCTATTCTTTGATTCTATTCTTTGATTCAATTCTATGATTCTATTCTATGATTCTATTCTTTGATTCTATTCTTTGATTCTATTCAATGATTCTATTCTTTGAATCTATTCTATGATTCTATTCTATGATTCTATTCTGTGATTCTATTCTTTGATTCCATTCGATGATTCTATTCTATGATTCTACTCTATGATTCTATTCTATAATTCTATTCTTTGATTCTATTCTTTGATTCTATTCTATAATTCAATTCTATGATTCTATTCTATGATTCTATTCTATGATTCTATTATCTGATTCTATTCTTTGATTCTATTCTTGATTCTAGTCTATGATTCTATTCTATTATTCTATTCTATGATTCTATTCTTTGCTTCTATTCTTTGATTCTATTCTATGCTTCTATTCTATGATTCTATTCTTTGATTCTATTCTTTGATTCTATTCTCTGATTCTATTCTTTGATTCTATTCTTTGATTCTATTCAATGATTCTATTCTACGATTCTATTCTATGATTCTACTCTTTGATTCTATTCTTTGATTCTATTCTATGATTCTATTCTATCATTCTATTCCTTGATTCTATTCTTTGATTCTGTTCTATGATTCTATTCTATGATTCTATTCTTTGATTCTATTCTATGATTCGATTCAATGATTCTATTCTCTGATTCTATTCTATGATTCTATTCTTTGATTCTATTCTTTGATTCTATTCTATGATTCTATTCTATGATTCTATTCTTTGACTCTATTCTTTGATTCTATTCAATGATTCTATTCTATGATTCTATTCTATGATTCTATTCTATGATTCTATTCTTTGATTCTATTCTTTGTTTCTATTCTATAATTCAATTCTATGATTCTATTCTATGATTCTATTCTATGATTCTATTATCTGATTCTATTCTTTGATTCTATTCTTGATTCTATTCTATGATTCTATTCTATGATTCTATTCTATGATTCTATTCGTTGATTCTATTGTTTGATTCTATTCTATGATTCTATTCTATTATTCTATTCGATGATTCTATTTTATGATTCTATTCTTTGATTCTATTCTATGATTCTATTCCATGATTCTATTCTATGATTCTATTCTATTATTCTATTCTATGATTCTATTCTTTGATTCTATTCTATGACACTATTCTATGATTCTATGCTTTAATTCTATTCTATTATTCTATTCTATGATTCTATTCTATGATTCTATTCTATAATTCTATTCTATGATTCTATTCCTTGATTCAATTCTATGATTCTATTCTATGATTCTATTCTTTGATTCTATTCTATTATTCTATTCTATGATTCTATTCTACGATTCTAATCTATGATTCTATTCTTTGATTCTATTCTATGATTCTATTCTATGATTCTATTCTATGATTCTATTCTATGATTCTATTCTATGATTCTATTCTTTGATTCTATTCTTTGATTCTATTCTTTGATACTATTCTTTGATTCTATTCTTTGATCCTATTCTATGACTCTATTCTATGATTCTATTCTTTGATTCTATTCTATGATTCTATTCTATGATTCTATTCTATGATTCTATTCTCTGATTCTATTCTATGATTCTATTCTTTGATTCTATTCTATGACTCTATTCTATAATTCTATTGTATGATTCTATTCTATGATTCTATTCTATGATTCTATTCTTTGATTCTATTCTATGATTCTATTCTTTGATTCTATTCTATGATTCTATTCTATGATTCTATTCGATGATTCTATTCTATGATTCTATTCTTTGATTCTATTGTTTGATTCTATTCGATGATTCTATTCTATGATTCTACTCTATGATTCTATTCTATGATCCTATTCTTTGATTCTATTCTTTGATTCTTTTCTAAAATTCAATTCTATGATTCTATTCTATGATTCTATTCTATGATTCTTTTATCTGATTCATATTCTTTGATTCTATTCTTGATTCTAGTCTATGATTCTATTCTATGATTCTATTCTTTCTTTCTATTCTTTGATTCTATTTTATGATTCTATTCTATGATTCTATTCTTTGATTCTATTCTATGATTCTATTCTATGATTCTATTCTTTGATTCTATTCTTTGATTCTATTCTATGATTCTATTCTTTGATTCTATTCTATGATTCTATTTTATGATTCTATTCTTTGATTCTATTCTATGATTCTATTCTTTGATTCTATTCTTTGATTCTATTCGTTGATTCTATTCTCTGATTCTATTCTATGATTCTATTCTATGATTCCATTCTTTGATTCTATTCTATGATTCTATTCTATGATTCTATTCTATGATTCTATTCTATGATTCTATTATCTGATTCTATTCTTTGATTCCAATCTTGATTCTATTCTATGATTCTATTCTATGATTCTATTCTATGATTCAATTCTTTGAGTCTATTCTATGATTCTATTCTATGATTCTATTCTTTGATTCTATTCTTTGATTCTATTCAATGATTCTATTCTATGATTCTATTCTTTGATTCTATTCTTTGATTCTATTCAATGATTCTATTCTATGATTCTATTCTTTGATTCTATTCCATGATTCAACTTGTGATTCTATTCTTTGATTCTATTCTATGATTCTATTCTCTGATTCTATTCTATGATTCTACTCTATGATTCTATCTTTGATTCTATTCTTTGATTCTATTCAATGATTCTATTCTTTGATTCTATTCTATGATTCTATTCTTTGATTCTATTCTTTGATTCTATTCTATGATTCTATTCTATCATTCTATTCTTTGATTCTATTCTTTGATTCTATTCTTTGATTCTATTCTATGATTCTATTCTATGATTCTATTCTTTGAATCTATTCTATGATTCTATTCTATGATTCTATTCTTTGATTCTATTCTTTGATTCTATTCAATGATTCTATTCTATGATTCTATTCTTTGATTCTATTCCATGATTCAATTTGTGATTCTATTCTTTGATTCTATTCTATGATTCTATTCTCTGATTCTATTCTATGATTCTCCTCTATGGTTCTATCTTTGATTCTATTCTTTGATTCTATTCAATGATTCTATTCTTTGATTCTATTCTATGATTCTATTCTTTGATTCTATTCTTTGATTCTATTCTATGATTCTATTCTATCATTCTATTCTTTGATTCTATTCTTTGATTCTGTTCTATGATTCAATTCTATGAATCTATTCTTTGATTCTATTCTATGATAAGATTCTATGATTCTATTCATTGATTCTATACTATGACTCTATTCTATGATTCTATTCTTTGATTCTATTCTATGATTCTATTCTATGATTCTATTCTATGATTCTATTCTATGATTCTATTCTTTGATTCTATTCTTTGATTCAATTCTTTGATTCTATTCTATGATTCTATTCTTTGATTCTATTCTTTGATTCTGTTCCATGATTCTATTCTTTGAATCTATTCTATGATTCTATTCTATGATTCTATTCTATGATTCTATTCTTTGATTCTATTCGATGATTCTATTCTATGATTCTACTCTATGATTCTATTCTATGATTCTATTATTTGATTCTACTCTTTGATTCTAGTCTATGATTCTATTCTATGATTCTATTCTATGATTCTACTCTTTGCTTCTATTCTTTGATTCTATTCTATGATTCTATTCTATGATTCTATTCTATGATTCTATTCTTTGATTCTATTCTATGATTCTATTCTATGATTCTATTCTTTGATTCTATTCCATGACTCTATTCTATGATTCTATTCTATGATTCTATTCTATGATTCTATTCTATGATTCTATTCTTTGATTCTATTCTGAGATTCTATTCTTTGATTCTATTCTTTGATTTTATTCTTTGATTCTATTCTCTGATACTATTCTATGATTCTAATCCATGATTCCATTCTATGATTCTATTCTATGATTCTATTCTATGATTCTATTCTATGATTCTATTCTATGATTCTTTTATCTGATTCTATTCTATGATTCCAATCTTGATTCTATTCTATGATTCTATTCTATGATTCTATTCTATGATTCTATTCTTTG
This sequence comes from Somniosus microcephalus, assembly GCF_052327205.1. Taxonomy (NCBI): domain Eukaryota; kingdom Metazoa; phylum Chordata; class Chondrichthyes; order Squaliformes; family Somniosidae; genus Somniosus; species Somniosus microcephalus. The sequence continues at coordinate 105,075,621 of NC_140990.1, read as the reverse complement.
ATTCTATTCTTTGATTCTATTCTATGATTCTATTCTATCACTATTATTTGATTCTATTCTTTGATTCTGTTCTATGATTCTATTCTATGATTCTATTCTTTGATTCTATTCTATGATTCGATTCAATGATTCTATTCTTTGATTCTATTCTATGATTCTATTCTTTGATTCTATTCTTTGATTCTATTCTATGATTCTATTCTATGATTCTATTCTTTGACTCTATTCTTTGATTCTATTCGATGATTCTATTCTATGATTCTATTTTATGATTCTATTCTATGATTCTGTTCTTTGATTCTATTCTTTGTTTCTATTCTATAATTCAATTCTATGATTCTATTCTATGATTCTATTCTATGATTCTATTTTCTGATTCTATTCTTTGATTCTATTCTTGATTCTACTCTTTGATTATATTCTATGATTCTATTCTATGATTCTATTCCTTGATTCTATTCTATTATTCTATTCGATGATTCTATTTTATGATTCTATTCTTTGATTCTATTCTATGATTCTATTCCATGATTCTATTCTATGATTCAATTCTATTATTCTATTCTATGATTCTATTCTTTGATTCTATTCTATGACACTATTCTATGCTTCTATGCTTTGATTCTATTCTATTATTCTATTCTATGATTCTATTCTATGATTCTATTCTATAATTCTATTCTATGATTCTATTCCTTGATTCAATTCTTTGATTCTATTCTATGATTCTATTCTTTGATTCTATTCTATTGTTCTATTCTATGATTCTACTCTATGATTCTAATCTATGATTCTATTCTTTGATTCTATTATATGATTCTATTCTATGATTCTATTCTATGATTCTATTCTATGATTCTATTCTATGATTCTATTCTTTGATTCTATTCTTTGATTCTATTCTTTGATACTATTCTTTGATTCTATTCTTTGATCCTATTCGATGATTCTATTCTATGATTCTATTCTATGATTCTATTCTATGATTCTATTCTCTGATTCTATTCTATGATTCTATTCTTTGATTCTATTCTATGACTCTATTCTATGATTCTATTCTATGATTCTATTCTATGATTCTATTCTATGATTCTATTCTTTGATTCTATTCTATGATTCTATACTTTGATTCTATTCTATGATTCTATTCTATGTTTCTATTCTATGATTCTATTCTACGATTCTATTCTTTGATTCTATTCTTTGATTCTATTCTATGATTCTATTCTATGATTCTATTCTATGATTCTATTCTTTGATTCTATTCGATGATTCTATTCTATGATTCTACTCTATGATTCTATTCTATGATTCTATTCCATGATTCTATTCTATGATTCAATTCTATTATTCTATTCTATGATTCTATTCTTTGATTCTATTCTATGACACTATTCTATGCTTCTATGCTTTGATTCTATTCTATTATTCTATTCTATGATTCTATTCTATGATTCTATTCTATAATTCTATTCTCTGATTCTATTCCTTGATTCAATTCTTTGATTCTATTCTATGATTCTATTCTTTGATTCTATTCTATTGTTCTATTCTATGATTCTACTCTATGATTCTAATCTATGATTCTATTCTTTGATTCTATTCTATGATTCTATTCTATGATTCTATTCTATGATTCTATTCTATGATTCTATTCTATGATTCTATTCTTTGATTCTATTCTTTGATTCTATTCTTTGATACTATTCTTTGATTCTATTCTTTGATCCTATTCTATGACTCTATTCTATGATTCTATTCTTTGATTCTATTCTATGATTCTATTCTATGATTCTATTCTATGATTCTATTCTATGATTCTATTCTATGATTCTATTCTTTGATTCTATTCCATGATTCAATTTGTGATTCTATTCTTTGATTCTATTCTATGATTCTATTCTCTGATTCTATTCTATGATTCTACTCTATGATTCTATCTTTGATTCTATTCTTTGATTCTATTCAATGATTCTATTCTTTGATTCTATTCTATGATTCTATTCTTTGATTCTATTCTTTGATTCTATTCTATGATTCTATTCTATGATTCTATTCTTTGATTCTATTCTTTGATTCTGTTCTATGATTCTATTCTATGATTCTATTCTTTGATTCTATTCTATGATTCTATTCTTTGATTCTATTCTTTGATTCTATTCTATGATTCTATTCTATGATTCTATTCTATGATTCTATTCTTTCATTCTATTCGATGATTGTATTCTATGATTCTACTCTATGATTCTATTCTATGATTCTATTCTTTGATTCTATTCTTTGATTCTATTCTAAAATTCAATTCTATGATTCTATTCTATGATTCTTTTATCTGATTCTATTCTTTGATTCTATTCTTGATTCTAGTCTATGATTCTATTCTATGATTCTATTCTATGATTCTATTCTTTGATTATATTCTTTGATTCTATTCAATGATTCTATTTTTTGATTCTATTTTATGATTCTATTCTTTGATTCTATTCTATGATGCTATTCTTTGATTCTATTCTTTGATTCTATTCTTTGATTCTATTCTCTGATTCTATTCTATGATTCTATTCTATGATTCTATTCTATGATTCTATTCTATGGTTCTATTCTATGATTCTATTATCTGATTCTATTCTTTGATTCCAATCTTGATTTTATTCTATGATTCTATTCTATGATTCTATTCTATGATTCTATTCTTTGATTCTATTCTTTGATTCTATTCTATGATTCTATTCTATGATTCTATTCTTTGAATCTATTCTATGATTCTATTCTATGATTCTATTCTTTGATTCTATTCTTTGATTCTATTCAATGATTCTATTCTATGATTCTATTCTTTGATTCTATTCCATGATTCAATTTGTGATTCTATTCTTTGATTCTATTCTATGATTCTATTCTCTGATTCTATTCTATGATTCTACTCTATGATTCCATCTTTGATTCTATTCTTTGATTCTATTCAATGATTCTATTCTTTGATTCTATTCTATGATTCTATTCTTTGATTCTATTCTTTGATTCTATTCTATGATTCTATTCTATGATTCTATTCTTTGATTCTATTCTTTGATTCTGTTCTATGATTCAATTCTATGATTCTATTCTTTGATTCTATTCTATGATAAGATTCTATGATTCTATTCATTGATTCTATTCTATGATTCTATACTTTGATTCTATTCTTTGATTCTATTCTATGATTCTATTCTATGATTCTATTCTATGATTCTATTCTGTGATTCTATTCTATGATTCTATTCTTTGATTCAATTCAATGATTCTATTCTATGATTCTATTCTTTGATTCTATTCTTTGATTCTATTCTATGATTCTATTCTTTGAATCTATTCTATGATTCTATTCTATGGTTCTATTCTATGATTCTATTCTTTGATTCTATTCGATGATTCTGTTCTATGATTCTACTCTATGATTCTATTCTTTGATTCTATTCTTTGATTCTATTCTATAATTCAATTCTATGATTCTATTCTTTGATCCTATTCTATGATTCTATTCTTTGATTCTATTCTTTGAGTCTATTCTATGATTCTATTCTATGATTCAGTTCTATCATTCTATTCTATGATTCTATTCCTTGATTCTATTCTATTATTCTATTCGATGATTCTATTCTATGATTCTATTCTCTGATTCTATTCTATGATTCTGCTCTATGATTCTATTCTTTGATTCTATTCTTTGATTCTATTCAATGATTCTATTCTTTGTTTCTAATCTATGATTCTATTCTTTGATTCTATTCTTTGATTCTATTCAATGATTCTATTCTATCATTCTATTCTTTGATTCTATTCTTTGATTCTGTTCTAAGATTCTGTTCTATGTTTCTATCCTATGATTCTATTCTTTGATTCTATTCTATGATTCGATTCTATGATTCTATTCATTGATTCTATTCTATGATTCTATTCTATGATTTTATTCTTTGATTCTGTTCGATGATTCTACTCTATGATTCTATTCTATGATTCTATTCTATGATTCTATTCTTTGATTCTATTCTTTGATTCTATTCTATGATTCTATTCTATGATTCTATTCTATGATTCTATTTTATGATTCTATTCTATGATTCTATTCTTTGATTCTATTCTTTGATTCTATTCGAAAATTCAATTCTATGATTCTATTCTTTGATTCTCTTCTTGATTCTATTCTATGATTCAATTCTATGTTTCTATTCTATGATTCTATTCCTTGATTCTATTGTTTGATTCTATTCTATGATTCTATTCTATGATTCTATTCCTTGATTCTATTCTATGATTCTATTCCATGATTCTATTCTTTGATTCTATTCTTTGATTCTATTCTATGATTCTATTCTTTGATTCTATTCTTGATTCTAGTCTATGATTCTATTCTATGATTCTATTCTATGATTCTATTCTTTGATTATATTCTTTGATTCTATTCAATGATTCTATTCTATGATTCTATTTTATGATTCTATTCTTTGATTCTATTCTATGATTCTATTCTTTGATTCTATTCTTTGATTCTATTCTTTGATTCTATTCTCTGATTCTATTCTATGATTCTATTCTATGATTCTATTCTATGATTCTATTCTATGGTTCTATTCTATGATTCTATTATCTGATTCTATTCTTTGATTCCAATCTTGATTTTATTCTATGATTCTATTCTATGATTCTATTCTATGATTCTATTCTTTGATTCTATTCTTGATTCTAGTCTATGATTCTATTCTATGATTCTATTCTATGATTCTATTCTTTGATTATATTCTTTGATTCTATTCAATGATTCTATTCTATGATTCTATTTTATGATTCTATTCTTTGATTCTATTCTATGATTCTATTCTTTGATTCTATTCTTTGATTCTATTCTTTGATTCTATTCTCTGATTCTATTCTATGATTCTATTCTATGATTCTATTCTATGATTCTATTCTATGGTTCTATTCTATGATTCTATTATCTGATTCTATTCTTTGATTCCAATCTTGATTTTATTCTATGATTCTATTCTATGATTCTATTCTATGATTCTATTCTTTGATTCTATTCTTTGATTCTATTCTATGATTCTATTCTATGATTCTATTCTATGATTCTATTCTTTGATTCTATTCTATGATTCAATTCTATGATTAAATTCCATGATTCTATTCGTTGATTCTGTTCTTTAATTCTATTCTTTGATTCTATTCTTTGATTCTATTCTATGATTCTATTCTATGATTCTACTCTTTGATTCTATTCTATGATTCTATTCTATGATTCTATTCTATGATTCTATTCTTGGATTCTATTCTTGTATTCTATTCTTTGATTCTATTCTATGATTCTACTCTTTGATTCTATTCTTTGATTCTGTTCAATGATTCTATTCTTTGATTCTATTCTATGATTCTATTCTTTGATTCTATTCTATGATTCTATTCTATGATTATATTCTTTGATTCTATTCTTTGATTCTATTCGATGATTCTATTCTATGATTCTATTTTATGATTCTATTCTATGATTCTATTCTTTGATTCTATTCTTTGATTCTATTCTATAATTCAATTCTATGATTCTATTCTTTGATTCTCTTCTTGATTCTATTCTATGATTCTACTCTATGATTCTATTCTATGATTCTATTCTTTGATTCTATTGTTTGATTCTATTCTATGATTCGAATCTATGATTCTATTCCTTGATTCTATTCTATGATTATATTCCATGATTCTATTCTTTGATTCTATTCTTTGATTCTATTAAATGATTCTATTCTATGATTCTATCTTTGATTCTATTCTTTGATTCTATTCAATGATTCTATTCTTTGATTCTATTCTATGATTCTATTCTTTTATTCTATTCTATGATTCTATTCTATGATTATATTCTTTGATTCTATTCTTTGATTCTATTCGATGATTCTATTCTATGATTCTATTTTATGATTCTATTCTATGATTCTATTCTTTGATTCTATTCTTTCATTCTATTCTATATTTCAATTCTATGATTCTATTCTATGATTCTCTTCTTGATTCTATTCTATGATTCTATTCTATGATTCTATTCTATGATTCTATTCTTTGATTCTATTGTTTGATTCTATTCTATGATTCTCTTCTATGATTCTATTCCTTGATTCTATTCTATGATTCTATTCCATGATTCTATTCTTTGATTCTATTCTTTGATTCTATTCAATGATTCTATTCTATGATTCTATTCTTTCATTCTATTCTGTGATTCTATTCTTTGATTCTATTCGATGATTCTACTCTATGATTCTATTCTATGATTCTATTCTATGATTCTATTCTTTGATTCTATTCTTTGATTCTATTCTATAATTCAATTCTATGATTCTATTCTATGATTCTATTCTATGATTCTGTTATCTGATTATATTCTTTGATTCTATTCTTGATTCTATTCTATGATTCTATTCTATGATTCTATTCTATGATTCTATTCTTTGATTCTATTGTTTGATTCTATTCTATGATTCTATTCTATGATTATATTCCTTGATTCTATTCTATGATTCTATTCTATGATTCTATTCTTTGATTCTATTCTTTGATTCTATTCAGTGATTCTATTCTATAATTCTATTCTTTGATTCTATTCTATTATTCTATTCTGTGATTCTATTCTATGATTCTATTCTATGATTCTATTCTGTGATTCTATTCTTTGATTCAATTCCTTGATTCTATTCTATGATTCTATTCTTTGATTCTATTCCTTGATTCTATTCTATGATTCTATTCTTTGATTCTATTCTTTGATTCTCTTCTTTGATCCTATTCTATGATTCTATTCTTTGATTCTATTCTTTGATTCTATTCTATGATTCTATTCTATGATTCTATTCTATGATTCTATTCTTTGATTCTATTCTATGATTCTATTCTATGATTCTATTCTATGATTCTATTCTTTGATTCTATTCTATGATTCAATTCTATGATTCCATTCCATGATTCTATTCGTTGATTCTGTTCTTTAATTCTATTCTTTGATTCTATTCTTTGATTCTATTCTATGATTCTATTCTATGATTCTACTCTTTGATTCTATTCTATGATTCTATTCTATGATTCTATTCTATGATTCTATTCTTGGATTCTATTCTTTGATTCTATTCTATGATTCTACTCTTTGATTCTATTCTTTGATTCTATTCAATGATTCTATTCTTTGATTCTATTCTATGATTCTATTCTTTGATTCTATTCTATGATTCTATTCTATGATTATATTCTTTGATTCTATTCTTTGATTCTATTCGATGATTCTATTCCATGATTCTATTTTATGATTCTATTCTATGATTCTATTCTTTGGTTCTATTCTTTGATTCTATTCTATAATTCAATTCTATGATTCTATTCTTTGATTCTCTTCTTGATTCTATTCTATGATTCTATTCTATGATTCTATTCTATGATTCTATTCTTTGATTCTATTGTTTGATTCTTTTCTATGATTCTAATCTATGATTCTATTCCTTGATTCTATTCTATGATTATATTCCATGATTCTATTCTTTGATTCTATTCTTTGATTCTATTAAATGATTCTATTCTATGATTCTACTCTTTGATTCTATTCTTTGATTCTATTCAATGATTCTATTCTTTGATTCTATTCTATGATTCTATTCTTTGATTCTATTCTATGATTCTATTCTATGATTATATTCTTTGATTCTATTCTTTGATTCTATTCGATGATTCTATTCTATGATTCTATTTTATGATTCTATTCTATGATTCTATTCTTTGATTCTATTCTTTCATTCTATTCTATATTTCAATTCTATGATTCTATTCTATGATTCTCTTCTTGATTCTGTTCTATGATTCTATTCTATGATTCTATTCTATGATTCTATTCTTTGATTCTATTGTTTGATTCTATTCTATGATTCTCTTCTATGATTCTATTCCTTGATTCTATTCTATGATTCTATTCCATGATTCTATTCTTTGATTCTATTCTTTGATTCTATTCAATGATTCTATTCTATGATTCTATTCTTTCATTCTATTCTGTGATTCTATTCTTTGATTCTATTCGATGATTCTATTCTATGATTCTATTCTATGATTCTATTCTATGATTCTATTCTTTGATTCTATTCTTTGATTCTATTCTATAATTCAATTCTATGATTCTCTTCTATGATTCTATTCTATGATTCTGTTATCTGATTCTATTCTTTGATTCTATTCTTGATTCTATTCTATGATTCTATTCTTTGATTCTATTATTTGTTTCTATTCTATGATTCTATTCTATGATTATATTCCTTGATTTTATTCTATGATTCTATTCTACGATTCTATTCTTTGATTCTATTCTTTGATTCTATTCAGTGATTCTATTCTATGATTCTATTCTTTGATTCTATTCTATGATTCTATTTTATGATTCTATTTTTTGATTCTATTCTTTGATTCTATTCTATGATTCTATTCTATGATTCTATTCTATAATTCTATTCTATGATTCTATTCTTTGATTCTATTCTATGATTCTATTCTATGATTCTATTCTTTGATTCTATTCTATTATTCTATTCTGTGATTCTATTCTATGATTCTATTCTATGATTCTATTCTGTGATTCTATTCTTTGATTCTATTCCTTGATTCTATTCTATGATTCTATTCTTTGATTCTATTCCTTGATTCTATTCTATGATTCTATTCTCTGATTCTTTTCTATGATTCTACTCTATGATTCTATTCTTTGATTCTATTCTTTGATTCTATTCAATGATTCTATTCTTTGATTCTATTCTATGATTCTATTCTTTGATTCTATTCTTTGATTCTTTTCTATGATTCTATTCTATCATTCTATTCTTTTATTCTATTCTTTGATTCTGTTCTATGATTCTATTCTATGATTCTATTCTTTGATTCTATTCTGTGATTCGATTCTGTGATTCTATTCATTGACTCTATTCTATGATTCTATTCTATGATTCTATTTTTTGATTCTATTCTATGATTCTATTCTATGATTCTATTCTATGATTCTATTCTATGATTCTATTCTTTGATTCTATTCTTTGATTCTATTCTATGATTCTATTCTATGATTCTATTCTATGATTCTATTCTTTGATTCTATTCTTTGATTCTATTCGATGATTCTATTCTATGATTCTATTCTATGATTCTATTCTATGATTCTATTCTTTGATTCTATTCTTTGATTCTATTCTATAATTCAATTCTATGATTCTATTCTATGAATCTATTCTATGATTCTGTTATCTGATTCTATTCTTTGATTCTATTCTTGATTCTATTCTATGAATCTATTCTATGATTCTATTCTTTGATTCTATTCTTTGATTCTATTCTATGATTATATTCCTTGATTCTATTCTATGATTATATTCTATGATTCTATTCTTTGATTCTATTCTTTGATTCTATTCAGTGATTCTATTCTATGATTCTATTCTTTGATTCTATTCTATGATTCTATTTTTTGATTCTATTCTTTGATTCTATTCTATGATTCTATTCTATGATTCTGTTCTATAATTCTATTCTATGATGCTATTCTTTGATTCTATTCTATGATTCTATTCTATGATTCTATTCTTTGATTCTATTCTATTATTCTATTCTGTGATTCTATTCTATGATTCTATTCTATGATTCTATTCAGTGATTCTATTCTTTGATTCTATTCCTTGATTCTATTCTATGATTCTATTCTTTGATTCTATTCCTTGATTCTATTCTATGATTCTATTCTTTGATTCTATTCTTTGCTTCTATTCTTTGATTCTATTCTATGATTCTATTCTATGATTCTATTCTATGATTCTATTCTTTGATTCTATTCTATGATTCTATTCTATGATTCTATTCTATGATTCTATTCTTTGATTCTATTCTATGATTCAATTCTATGATTAAATTCCATGATTCTATTCGTTGATTCTGTTCTTTAATTCTATTCTTTGATTCTATTCTTTGATTCTATTCTATGATTCTATTCTATGATTCTACTCTTTGATTCTATTCTATGATTCTATTCTATGATTCTATTCTATGATTCTATTCTTGGATTCTATTCTTGTATTCTATTCTTTGATTCTATTCTATGATTCTACTCTTTGATTCTATTCTTTGATTCTGTTCAATGATTCTATTCTTTGATTCTATTCTATGATTCTATTCTTTGATTCTATTCTATGATTCTATTCTATGATTATATTCTTTGATTCTATTCTTTGATTCTATTCGATGATTCTATTCTATGATTCTATTTTATGATTCTATTCTATGATTCTATTCTTTGATTCTATTCTTTGATTCTATTCTATAATTCAATTCTATGATTCTATTCTTTGATTCTCTTCTTGATTCTATTCTATGATTCTACTCTATGATTCTATTCTATGATTCTATTCTTTGATTCTATTGTTTGATTCTATTCTATGATTCGAATCTATGATTCTATTCCTTGATTCTATTCTATGATTATATTCCATGATTCTATTCTATGATTCTATCTTTGATTCTATTCTTTGATTCTATTCAATGATTCTATTCTTTGATTCTATTCTATGATTCTATTCTTTTATTCTATTCTATGATTCTATTCTATGATTCTATTCTTTGATTCTATTCTTTGATTCTATTCGATGATTCTATTCTATGATTCTATTTTATGATTCTATTCTATGATTCTATTCTTTGATTCTATTCTTTCATTCTATTCTATATTTCAATTCTATGATTCTATTCTATGATTCTCTTCTTGATTCTATTCTATGATTCTATTCTATGATTCTATTCTATGATTCTATTCTTTGATTCTATTGTTTGATTCTATTCTATGATTCTCTTCTATGATTCTATTCCTTGATTCTATTCTATGATTCTATTCCATGATTCTATTCTTTGATTCTATTCTTTGATTCTATTCAATGATTCTATTCTATGATTCTATTCTTTCATTCTATTCTGTGATTCTATTCTTTGATTCTATTCGATGATTCTACTCTATGATTCTATTCTATGATTCTATTCTATGATTCTATTCTTTGATTCTATTCTTTGATTCTATTCTATAATTCAATTCTATGATTCTATTCTATGATTCTATTCTATGATTCTGTTATCTGATTATATTCTTTGATTCTATTCTTGATTCTATTCTATGATTCTATTCTATGATTCTATTCTATGATTCTATTCTTTGATTCTATTGTTTGATTCTATTCTATGATTCTATTCTATGATTATATTCCTTGATTCTATTCTATGATTCTATTCTTTGATTCTATTCTTTGATTCTATTCTTTGATTCTATTCAGTGATTCTATTCTATAATTCTATTCTTTGATTCTATTCTATTATTCTATTCTGTGATTCTATTCTATGATTCTATTCTATGATTCTATTCTGTGATTCTATTCTTTGATTCTATTCCTTGATTCTATTCTATGATTCTATTCTTTGATTCTATTCCTTGATTCTATTCTATGATTCTATTCTTTGATTCTATTCTTTGATTCTATTCTTTGATTATCTTCTTTGATCCTATTCTATGATTCTATTCTTTGATTCTATTCTTTGATTCTATTCTATGATTCTATTCTATGATTCTATTCTATGATTCTATTCTTTGATTCTATTCTATGATTCTATTCTATGATTCTATTCTATGATTCTATTCTTTGATTCTATTCTATGATTCAATTCTATGATTCCATTCCATGATTCTATTCGTTGATTCTGTTCTTTAATTCTATTCTTTGATTCTATTCTTTGATTCTATTCTATGATTCTATTCTATGATTCTACTCTTTGATTCTATTCTATGATTCTATTCTATGATTCTATTCTATGATTCTATTCTTGGATTCTATTCTTTGATTCTATTCTATGATTCTACTCTTTGATTCTATTCTTTGATTCTATTCAATGATTCTATTCTTTGATTCTATTCTATGATTCTATTCTTTGATTCTATTCTATGATTCTATTCTATGATTATATTCTTTGATTCTATTCTTTGATTCTATTCGATGATTCTATTCCATGATTCTATTTTATGATTCTATTCTATGATTCTATTCTTTGGTTCTATTCTTTGATTCTATTCTATAATTCAATTCTATGATTCTATTCTTTGATTCTCTTCTTGATTCTATTCTATGATTCTATTCTATGATTCTATTCTATGATTCTATTCTTTGATTCTATTGTTTGATTCTTTTCTATGATTCTAATCTATGATTCTATTCCTTGATTCTATTCTATGATTATATTCCATGATTCTATTCTTTGATTCTATTCTTTGATTCTATTAAATGATTCTATTCTATGATTCTACTCTTTGATTCTATTCTTTGATTCTATTCAATGATTCTATTCTTTGATTCTATTCTATGATTCTATTCTTTGATTCTATTCTATGATTCTATTCTATGATTATATTCTTTGATTCTATTCTTTGATTCTATTCGATGATTCTATTCTATGATTCTATTTTATGATTCTATTCTATGATTCTATTCTTTGATTCTATTCTTTCATTCTATTCTATATTTCAATTCTATGATTCTATTCTATGATTCTCTTCTTGATTCTGTTCTATGATTCTATTCTATGATTCTATTCTATGATTCTATTCTTTGATTCTATTGTTTGATTCTATTCTATGATTCTCTTCTATGATTCTATTCCTTGATTCTATTCTATGATTCTATTCCATGATTCTATTCTTTGATTCTATTCTTTGATTCTATTCAATGATTCTATTCTATGATTCTATTCTTTCATTCTATTCTGTGATTCTATTCTTTGATTCTATTCGATGATTCTATTCTATGATTCTATTCTATGATTCTATTCTATGATTCTATTCTTTGATTCTATTCTTTGATTCTATTCTATAATTCAATTCTATGATTCTATTCTATGATTCTATTCTATGATTCTGTTATCTGATTCTATTCTTTGATTCTATTCTTGATTCTATTCTATGATTCTATTCTATGATTCTATTCTATGATTCTATTCTTTGATTCTATTATTTGTTTCTATTCTATGATTCTATTCTATGATTATATTCCTTGATTCTATTCTATGATTCTATTCTACGATTCTATTCTTTGATTCTATTCTTTGATTCTATTCAGTGATTCTATTCTATGATTCTATTCTTTGATTCTATTCTATGATTCTATTTTATGATTCTATTTTTTGATTCTATTCTTTGATTCTATTCTATGATTCTATTCTATGATTCTATTCTATAATTCTATTCTATGATTCTATTCTTTGATTCTATTCTATGATTCTATTCTATGATTCTATTCTTTGATTCTATTCTATTATTCTATTCTGTGATTCTATTCTATGATTCTATTCTATGATTCTATTCTGTGATTCTATTCTTTGATTCTATTCCTTGATTCTATTCTATGATTCTATTCTTTGATTCTATTCCTTGATTCTATTCTATGATTCTATTCTTTGATTCTATTCTTTGATTCTATTCTTTGATTCTCTTCTTTGATCCTATTCTATGATTCTATTCTTTGATTCTATTCTTTGATTCTATTCTATGATTCTATTCTATGATTCTATTCTATGATTCTATTCTTTGATTCTATTCTATGATTCTATTCTATGATTCTATTCTATGATTCTATTCATTGATTCTATTCTATGATTCAATTCTATGATTCCATTCCATGATTCTATTCGTTGATTCTGTTCTTTAATTCTATTCTTTGATTCTATTCTTTGATTCTATTCTATGATTCTATTCTATGATTCTACTCTTTGATTCTATTCTATGATTCTATTCTATGATTCTATTCTATGATACTATTCTTGGATTCTATTCTTTGATTCTATTCTATGATTCTACTCTTTGATTCTATTCTTTGATTCTATTCAATGATTCTATTCTTTGATTCTATTCTATGATTCTATTCTTTGATTCTATTCTATGATTCTATTCTATGATTATATTCTTTGATTCTATTCTTTGATTCTATTCGATGATTCTATTCTATGATTCTATTCTATGATTCTATTCTATGATTCTATTCTTTGATTCTATTCTTTGATTCTATTCTATAATTCAATTCTATGATTCTATTCTATGATTCTATTCTATGATTCTGTTATCTGATTCTATTCTTTGATTCTATTCTTGATTCTATTCTATGATTCTATTCTATGATTCTATTCTATGATTCTATTCTTTGATTCTATTATTTGTTTCTATTCTATGATTCTATTCTATGATTATATTCCTTGATTCTATTCTATGATTCTATTCTACGATTCTATTCTTTGATTCTATTCTTTGATTCTATTCAGTGATTCTATTCTATGATTCTATTCTTTGATTCTATTCTATGATTCTATTTTATGATTCTATTTTTTGATTCTATTCTTTGATTCTATTCTATGATTCTATTCTATGATTCTATTCTATAATTCTATTCTATGATTCTATTCTTTGATTCTATTCTATGATTCTATTCTATGATTCTATTCTTTGATTCTATTCTATTATTCTATTCTGTGATTCTATTCTATGATTCTATTCTATGATTCTATTCTGTGATTCTATTCTTTGATTCTATTCCTTGATTCTATTCTATGATTCTATTCTTTGATTCTATTCCTTGATTCTATTCTATGATTCTATTCTTTGATTCTATTCTTTGATTCTATTCTTTGATTCTCTTCTTTGATCCTATTCTATGATTCTATTCTTTGATTCTATTCTTTGATTCTATTCTATGATTCTATTCTATGATTCTATTCTATGATTCTATTCTTTGATTCTATTCTATGATTCTATTCTATGATTCTATTCTATGATTCTATTCATTGATTCTATTCTATGATTCAATTCTATGATTCCATTCCATGATTCTATTCGTTGATTCTGTTCTTTAATTCTATTCTTTGATTCTATTCTTTGATTCTATTCTATGATTCTATTCTATGATTCTACTCTTTGATTCTATTCTATGATTCTATTCTATGATTCTATTCTATGATACTATTCTTGGATTCTATTCTTTGATTCTATTCTATGATTCTACTCTTTGATTCTATTCTTTGATTCTATTCAATGATTCTATTCTTTGATTCTATTCTATGATTCTATTCTTTGATTCTATTCTATGATTCTATTCTATGATTATATTCTTTGATTCTATTCTTTGATTCTATTCGATGATTCTATTCTATGATTCTATTTTATGATTCTATGCTATGATTCTTTTCTTTGATTCTATTCTATGATTCTATTCCTTGATTCTATTCTATGATTCTATTCTTTGATTCTATTCTTTGATTCTATTCTTTGATTCTCTTCTTTGATCCTATTCTATGATTCTATTCTTTGATTCTATTCTTTGATTCTATTCTATGATTCTATTCTATGATGCTATTCTATGATTCTATTCTTTGATTCTATTCTATGATTCTATTCTATGATTCTATTCTATGATTCTATTCTTTGATTCTATTTGATGATTCTATTCTATGATTCTATTTTATGATTCTATTCTATGATTCTATTCTTTGATTCTATTCTTTCATTCTATTCTATATTTCAATTCTATGATTCTATTCTATGATTCTCTTCTTGATTCTATTCTATGATTCTATTCTATGATTCTATTCTATGATTCTATTCTTTCATTCTATTCTGTGATTCTATTTTATGATTCTATTTTTTGATTCTATTCTATGATTCTATTCTATGATTCTATTCTATGATTCTATTCTATAATTCTATTCTATGATTCTATTCCTTGATTCTATTCTATGACTCTATTCTATGAATCTATTCTTTGATTCTATTCTATTATTCTATTCTATGATTCTATTCTATGATTCTATTCTATGATTCTATTCTGTGATTCTATTCTTTGATTCTATTCCTTGATTCTATTCTATGATTCTATTCTTTGATTCTATTCTTTGATTCTATTCTTTGATTCTCTTCTTTGACCATACTCTATGATTCTATTCTTTGATTCTATTCTTTGATTCTATTCTATGATTCTATTCTATGATTCTATTCTATGATTCTATTCATTGATTCTATTCTATGATTCTATTCTATGATTCTATTCTATGATTCTATTCTTTGATTCTATTCTATGATTCTATTCTATGATTCTATTCTATGATTCTATTCTTTGATTCTATTCTTTGATTCTATTCTTTGATTCTATTCTATGATTCTATTCTATGATTCTACTCATTGATTCTATTCTATGATTCTGTTCTATGATTCTATTCTATGATTCTATTCTTTGATTCTATTCTATGATTCTATTCGATGATTCTACTCTTTGATTCTATTCTTTGATTCTATTCAATGAATCTATTCTTTGATTCTATTCTATGATTCTATTCTTTGATTCTGTTCTTTGATTCAATTCTATGATTCTATTCTATTATTCTATTCTTTGATTCTATTCTTTGATTCTATTCTATGATTCTATTCTATGATTCTATTCTATGATTCTTTTCTTTGATTCTACTCTTTGATTCTATTCTATGATTCTATTCTATGATTCTATTCTTTGATTCTATTCTTTGATTCTATTCTATGATTCCATTCTTTGATTCTATTCTATGATTCTATTCTATGATTCTATTCTATGATTCTATTCTTTGATTCTATTCGGTAATTCTATTCTATGATTCTACTATATGATTCTATTCTATGATTCTATTCTCTGATTCTATTCTTTGATTCTATTCTATAATTCAATTCTATGATTCTATTCTATGATTCTATTCTATGATTCTATTATCTGATGCTATTCTTTGATTCTATTCTTGATTCTAGTCTTTGATTCTGTTCTATGATTCTATTCTATGATTCTATTCTTTGTTTCTATTCTTTGATTCTATTCTATGATTCTATTCTAAGATTCTATTCTTTGATTCTCTTCTATGATTCCATTCTATGATTCTATTCTTTGATTCTATTCTTTGATTCTATTCAATGATTCTATTCTATGATTCTCTTCTTGATTCTATTCTATGATTCTATTCTATGATTCTATTCTATGATTCTATTCTTTGATTCTATTGTTTGATTCTATTCTGTGATTCTCTTCTATGATTCTATTCCTTGATTCTATTCTATGATTCTATTCCATGATTCTATTCTTTGATTCTATTCTTTGATTCTATTCAATGATTCTATTCTATGATTCTATTCTTTCATTCTATTCTGTGATTCTATTCTTTGATTCTATTCGATGATTCTATTCTATGATTCTATTCTATGATTCTATTCTATGATTCTATTCTTTGATTCTATTCTTTGATTCTATTCTATAATTCAATTCTATGATTCTATTCTATGATTCTATTCTATGATTCTGTTATCTGATTCTATTCTTTGATTCTATTCTTGATTCTATTCTATGATTCTATTCTATGATTCTATTCTATGAATCTATTTTTTGATTCTATTGTTTGTTTCTATTCTATGATTCTATTCTATGATTATATTCCTTGATTCTATTCTATGATTCTATTCTACGATTCTATTCTTTGATTCTATTCTTTGATTCTATTCAGTGATTCTATTCTATGATTCTATAATTTGATTCTATTCTATGATTCTATTTTATGATTCTATTTTTTGATTCTATTCTTTGATTCTATTCTATGATTCTATTCTATAATTCTATTCTATGATTCTATTCTTTGATTCTATTCTATGATTCTATTCTATGATTCTATTCTTTGATTCTATTCTATTATTCTATTCTGTGATTCTATTCTATGTTTCTATTCTATGATTCTATTCTGTGATTCTATTCTTTGATTCTATTCCTTGATTCTATTCTATGATTCTATTCTTTGATTCTATTGCTTGATTCTATTCTATGATTCTATTCTTTGATTCTATTCTTTGATTCTATTCTTTGATTCTCTTCTTTGATCCTATTCTATGATTCTATTCTTTGATTCTATTCTTTGATTCTATTCTATGATTCTATTCTATGATTCTATTCTATGATTCTATTCTTTGATTCTATTCTATGATTCTATTCTATGATTCTATTCTATGATTCTATTCATTGATTCTATTCTATGATTCAATTCTATGATTCCATTCCATGATTCTATTCGTTGATTATGTTCTTTAATTCTATTCTTTGATTCTATTCTTTGATTCTATTCTATGATTCTATTCTATGATTCTACTCTTTGATTCTATTCTATGATTCTATTCTATGATTCTATTCTATGATACTATTCTTGGATTCTATTCTTTGATTCTATTCTATGATTCTACTCTTTGATTCTATTCTTTGATTCTATTCAATGATACTATTCTTTGATTCTATTCTATGATTCTATTCTTTGATTCTATTCTATGATTCTATTCTATGATTATATTCTTTGATTCTATTCTTTGATTCTATTCGATGATTCTATTCTATGATTCTATTTTATGATTCTATTCTATGATTCTATTCTTTGATTCTATTCTATGATTCTATTCCTTGATTCTATTCTATGATTCTATTCTTTGATTCTATTCTTTGATTCTATTCTTTGATTCTCTTCTTTGATCCTATTCTATGATTCTATTCTTTGATTCTATTCTTTGATTCTATTCTATGATTCTATTCTATGATGCTATTCTATGATTCTATTCTTTGATTCTATTCTATGATTCTATTCTATGATTCTATTCTATGATTCTATTCTTTAATTCTATTCGATGATTCTATTCTATATTTCAATTCTATGATTCTATTCTATGATTCTCTTCTTGATTCTATTCTATGATTCTATTCTATGATTCTATTCTATGATTCTATTCTTTCATTCTATTCTGTGATTCTATTTTATGATTCTATTTTTTGATTCTATTCTATGATTCTATTCTATGATTCTATTCTATGATTCTATTCTATAATTCTATTCTATGATTCTATTCCTTGATTCTATTCTATGACTCTATTCTATGAATCTATTCTTTGATTCTATTCTATTTTTCTATTCTATGATTCTATTCTATGAATCTATTCTATGATTCTATTCTGTGATTCTATTCTTTGATTCTATTCCTTGATTCTATTCTATGATTCTATTCTTTGATTCTATTCTTTGATTCTATTCTTTGATTCTCTTCTTTGACCATACTCTATGATTCTATTCTTTGATTCTATTCTTTGATTCTATTCTATGATTCTATTCTATGATTCTATTCTTTGATTCTATTCTATGATTCTATTCTATGATTCTATTCTTTGATTCTATTCTATGATTCTATTCTATGATTCTATTCTATGATTCTATTCTTTGATTCTATTCTTTGATTCTATTCTTTGATTCTCTTCTTTGATCCTATTCTATGATTCTATTCTTTGATTCTATTCTTTGATTCTATTCTATGATTCTATTCTATGATTCTATTCTATGATTCTATTCTTTGATTCTATTCTATGATTCTATTCTATGATTCTATTCTATGATTCTATTCATTGATTCTATTCTATGATTCAATTCTATGATTCCATTCCATGATTCTATTCGTTGATTATGTTCTTTAATTCTATTCTTTGATTCTATTCTTTGATTCTATTCTATGATTCTATTCTATGATTCTACTCTTTGATTCTATTCTATGATTCTATTCTATGATTCTATTCTATGATACTATTCTTGGATTCTATTCTTTGATTCTATTCTATGATTCTACTCTTTGATTCTATTCTTTGATTCTATTCTTTGATTCTCTTCTTTGATCCTATTCTATGATTCTATTCTTTGATTCTATTCTTTGATTCTATTCTATGATTCTATTCTATGATGCTATTCTATGATTCTATTCTTTGATTCTATTCTATGATTCTATTCTATGATTCTATTCTATGATTCTATTCTTTAATTCTATTCGATGATTCTATTCTATATTTCAATTCTATGATTCTATTCTATGATTCTCTTCTTGATTCTATTCTATGATTCTATTCTATGATTCTATTCTATGATTCTATTCTTTCATTCTATTCTGTGATTCTATTTTATGATTCTATTTTTTGATTCTATTCTATGATTCTATTCTATGATTCTATTCTATGATTCTATTCTATAATTCTATTCTATGATTCTATTCCTTGATTCTATTCTATGACTCTATTCTATGAATCTATTCTTTGATTCTATTCTATTTTTCTATTCTATGATTCTATTCTATGATTCTATTCTATGATTCTATTCTGTGATTCTATTCTTTGATTCTATTCCTTGATTCTATTCTATGATTCTATTCTTTGATTCTATTCTTTGATTCTATTCTTTGATTCTCTTCTTTGACCATACTCTATGATTCTATTCTTTGATTCTATTCTTTGATTCTATTCTATGATTCTATTCTATGATTCTATTCTTTGATTCTATTCTATGATTCTATTCTATGATTCTATTCTATGATTCTATTCTTTGATTCTATTCTATGATTCTATTCTATGATTCTATTCTATGATTCTATTCTTTGATTCTATTCTTTGATTCTATTCTTTGATTCTATTCTATGATTCTATTCTATGATTCTACTCATTGATTCTATTCTATGATTCTGTTCTATGATTCTATTCTATGATTCTATTCTTTGATTCTATTCTATGATTCTATTCGATGATTCTACTCTTTGATTCTATTCTTTGATTCTATTCAATGAATCTATTCTTTGATTCTATTCTATGATTCTATTCTTTGATTCTGTTCTTTGATTCAATTCTATGATTCTATTCTATTATTCTATTCTTTGATTCTATTCTTTGATTCTATTCTATGATTCTATTCTATGATTCTATTCTATGATTCTATTCTTTGATTCTACTCTTTGATTCTATTCTATGATTCTATTCTATGATTCTATTCTTTGATTCTATTCTTTGATTCTATTCTATGATTCTATTCTTTGATTCTATTCTATGATTCTATTCTATGATTCTATTCTATGATTCTATTCTTTGATTCTATTCGATAATTCTATTCTATGATTCTACTATATGATTCTATTCTATGATTCTATTCTCTGATTCTATTCTTTGATTCTATTCTATAATTCAATTCTATGATTCTATTCTATGATTCTATTCTATGATTCTATTATCTGATGCTATTCTTTGATTCTATTCTTGATTCTAGTCTATGATTCTGTTCTATGATTCTATTCTATGATTCTATTCTTTGTTTCTATTCTTTGATTCTATTCTATGATTCTATTCTAAGATTCTATTCTTTGATTCTATTCTATGATTCCATTCTATGATTCTATTCTTTGATTCTATTCTTTGATTCTATTCAATGATTCTATTCTATGATTCTATTCTTTGATTCTATTCTATGATTCTATTTTATGATTCTATTCTTTGATTCTATTCTTTGATTCTATTCTTTGATTCTATTCTTTGATTCTATTCTCTGATTCTATTCTATGATTCTATTCTATGATTCCTTTCTATGATTCTATTCTATGATTCTATTCTATGATTCTATTCTATGATTCTATTCTATGATTCTATTATCTGATTCTATTCTTTGATTCCAATCTTGATTCTATTCTATGATTCTATTCTTTGATTCTATTCTTTGATTCTATTCTATGATTCTATTCTATGATTCTATTCTTTGATTCTATCTATGATTCTATTCTATGATTCTATTCTTTGATTCAATTCTTTGATTCTATTCAATGATTCTATTCTATGATTCTATTCTTTGATTCTATTCTATGATTCTATTTTGTGATTCCATTCTTTGATTCTATTCTCTGATTCTTTTCTCTGATTCTATTCTATGATTCTACTCTATTATTCTATTCTTTAATTCTATTCTTTGATTCTATTCTTTGATTCTATTCTATGATTCTATTCTATGATTCTACTCTTTGATTCTATTCTATGATTCTATTCTATGATTCTATTCTATGATACTATTCTTGGATTCTATTCTTTGATTCTATTCTATGATTCTACTCTTTGATTCTATTCTTTGATTCTATTCAATGATACTATTCTTTGATTCTATTCTATGATTCTATTCTTTGATTCTATTCTATGATTCTATTCTATGATTATATTCTTTGATTCTATTCTTTGATTCTATTCGATGATTCTATTCTATGATTCTATTTTATGATTCTATTCTATGATTCTATTCTTTGATTCTATTCTATGATTCTATTCCTTGATTCTATTCTATGATTCTATTCTTTGATTCTATTCTTTGATTCTATTCTTTGATTCTCTTCTTTGATCCTATTCTATGATTCTATTCTTTGATTCTATTCTTTGATTCTATTCTATGATTCTATTCTATGATGCTATTCTATGATTCTATTCTTTGATTCTATTCTATGATTCTATTCTATGATTCTATTCTATGATTCTATTCTTTAATTCTATTCGATGATTCTATTCTATATTTCAATTCTATGATTCTATTCTATGATTCTCTTCTTGATTCTATTCTATGATTCTATTCTATGATTCTATTCTATGATTCTATTCTTTCATTCTATTCTGTGATTCTATTTTATGATTCTATTTTTTGATTCTATTCTATGATTCTATTCTATGATTCTATTCTATGATTCTATTCTATAATTCTATTCTATGATTCTATTCCTTGATTCTATTCTATGACTCTATTCTATGAATCTATTCTTTGATTCTATTCTATTTTTCTATTCTATGATTCTATTCTATGAATCTATTCTATGATTCTATTCTGTGATTCTATTCTTTGATTCTATTCCTTGATTCTATTCTATGATTCTATTCTTTGATTCTATTCTTTGATTCTATTCTTTGATTCTCTTCTTTGACCATACTCTATGATTCTATTCTTTGATTCTATTCTTTGATTCTATTCTATGATTCTATTCTATGATTCTATTCTTTGATTCTATTCTATGATTCTATTCTATGATTCTATTCTTTGATTCTATTCTATGATTCTATTCTATGATTCTATTCTATGATTCTATTCTTTGATTCTATTCTTTGATTCTATTCTTTGATTCTCTTCTTTGATCCTATTCTATGATTCTATTCTTTGATTCTATTCTTTGATTCTATTCTATGATTCTATTCTATGATTCTATTCTATGATTCTATTCTTTGATTCTATTCTATGATTCTATTCTATGATTCTATTCTATGATTCTATTCATTGATTCTATTCTATGATTCAATTCTATGATTCCATTCCATGATTCTATTCGTTGATTATGTTCTTTAATTCTATTCTTTGATTCTATTCTTTGATTCTATTCTATGATTCTATTCTATGATTCTACTCTTTGATTCTATTCTATGATTCTATTCTATGATTCTATTCTATGATACTATTCTTGGATTCTATTCTTTGATTCTATTCTATGATTCTACTCTTTGATTCTATTCTTTGATTCTATTCTTTGATTCTCTTCTTTGATCCTATTCTATGATTCTATTCTTTGATTCTATTCTTTGATTCTATTCTATGATTCTATTCTATGATGCTATTCTATGATTCTATTCTTTGATTCTATTCTATGATTCTATTCTATGATTCTATTCTATGATTCTATTCTTTAATTCTATTCGATGATTCTATTCTATATTTCAATTCTATGATTCTATTCTATGATTCTCTTCTTGATTCTATTCTATGATTCTATTCTATGATTCTATTCTATGATTCTATTCTTTCATTCTATTCTGTGATTCTATTTTATGATTCTATTTTTTGATTCTATTCTATGATTCTATTCTATGATTCTATTCTATGATTCTATTCTATAATTCTATTCTATGATTCTATTCCTTGATTCTATTCTATGACTCTATTCTATGAATCTATTCTTTGATTCTATTCTATTTTTCTATTCTATGATTCTATTCTATGATTCTATTCTATGATTCTATTCTGTGATTCTATTCTTTGATTCTATTCCTTGATTCTATTCTATGATTCTATTCTTTGATTCTATTCTTTGATTCTATTCTTTGATTCTCTTCTTTGACCATACTCTATGATTCTATTCTTTGATTCTATTCTTTGATTCTATTCTATGATTCTATTCTATGATTCTATTCTTTGATTCTATTCTATGATTCTATTCTATGATTCTATTCTATGATTCTATTCTTTGATTCTATTCTATGATTCTATTCTATGATTCTATTCTATGATTCTATTCTTTGATTCTATTCTTTGATTCTATTCTTTGATTCTATTCTATGATTCTATTCTATGATTCTACTCATTGATTCTATTCTATGATTCTGTTCTATGATTCTATTCTATGATTCTATTCTTTGATTCTATTCTATGATTCTATTCGATGATTCTACTCTTTGATTCTATTCTTTGATTCTATTCAATGAATCTATTCTTTGATTCTATTCTACGATTCTATTCTTTGATTCTGTTCTTTGATTCAATTCTATGATTCTATTCTATTATTCTATTCTTTGATTCTATTCTTTGATTCTATTCTATGATTCTATTCTATGATTCTATTCTATGATTCTATTCTTTGATTCTACTCTTTGATTCTATTCTATGATTCTATTCTATGATTCTATTCTTTGATTCTATTCTTTGATTCTATTCTATGATTCTATTCTTTGATTCTATTCTATGATTCTATTCTATGATTCTATTCTATGATTCTATTCTTTGATTCTATTCGATAATTCTATTCTATGATTCTACTATATGATTCTATTCTATGATTCTATTCTCTGATTCTATTCTTTGATTCTATTCTATAATTCAATTCTATGATTCTATTCTATGATTCTATTCTATGATTCTATTATCTGATGCTATTCTTTGATTCTATTCTTGATTCTAGTCTATGATTCTGTTCTATGATTCTATTCTATGATTCTATTCTTTGTTTCTATTCTTTGATTCTATTCTATGATTCTATTCTAAGATTCTATTCTTTGATTCTATTCTATGATTCCATTCTATGATTCTATTCTTTGATTCTATTCTTTGATTCTATTCAATGATTCTATTCTATGATTCTATTCTTTGATTCTATTCTATGATTCTATTTTATGATTCTATTCTTTGATTCTATTCTTTGATTCTATTCTTTGATTCTATTCTTTGATTCTATTCTCTGATTCTATTCTATGATTCTATTCTATGATTCCTTTCTATGATTCTATTCTATGATTCTATTCTATGATTCTATTCTATGATTCTATTCTATGATTCTATTATCTGATTCTATTCTTTGATTCCAATCTTGATTCTATTCTATGATTCTATTCTTTGATTCTATTCTTTGATTCTATTCTATGATTCTATTCTATGATTCTATTCTTTGATTCTATCTATGATTCTATTCTATGATTCTATTCTTTGATTCAATTCTTTGATTCTATTCAATGATTCTATTCTATGATTCTATTCTTTGATTCTATTCTATGATTCTATTTTGTGATTCCATTCTTTGATTCTATTCTCTGATTCTTTTCTCTGATTCTATTCTATGATTCTACTCTATTATTCTATTCTTTGATTCTATTCTTTGATTCTATTCAATGATTCTATTCTTTGATTCTATTCTATGATTCTATTCTTTGATTTTATTCTTTGATTCTATTCTATGAATCTAATCTATCATTCTATTCTTTGATTCTATTCTTTGATTCTGTTCTATGATTCTATTCTATGATTCTATTCTTTGATTCTATTCTATGATTCGATTCTATGATTCTATTCGATGATTCTATTCTATGATAATATTCTATGATTCTATTCTATGATTCTATTCTTTGATTCAATTCTTTTATTCTGTTCTATAATTCAATTCTATGTTTCTATTCTATGATTCTATACTATGATTCTATTCTCTGATTCTATTCTTTGATTCTATTCCTGATTCTATTCTCTGATTCTATTCTGTGATTCTATTCTTTGATTCTATTCTATGATTCTATTCTATGGTTCTATTCTGTGATTCTATTCTTTGATTCTATTCTATGTTTCTATTCTATGATTCTATTCTATCATTCTATTCTATGATTCGATTCTATGATTCTATTCTGTGATTCTATTCTATAATTCTATTCTTTGATTCTATTCTTTGATTCTATTCTATGATTCTATTCTATGATTCTATTCTGTGATTCTATTCTTTGATTCTATTCTATGTTTCTATTCTATGATTCTATTCTATCATTCTATTCTATGATTCGATTCTATGATTCCATTCTGTGATTCTGTTCCATAATTCTATTCTTTGATTCTATTCTTTGATTATATTCTATGATTCTCTTCTATGATTCTATTATATGATTCTATTCTATGATTCTATTCTATGATTCTATTCTTTGATTCTAATCTATGATCCTATTCTTTGATTCTATTCTATGATTCGATTCTATGATTCCATTCTTTGATTCAATTCTATTATTCTATTCTATGATTCTATTCTTTGATTCTATTCTATGGTTCTATACTATGATTCTATTCTTTGATTCTATTCTATGATTCTGCTCTTTGATTCTATTCTTTGATTCTATTCTATGATTCTATTCTTTGAATCTGTTCCATGATTCTATTCTTTGATTCTATTCCTTGAATCTATTCTTTGATTCTATTCTATGATTCTATTCTTTGATTCTATTCTTTGAATCTATTCTTTGATACTATTCTTTGATTCTATTCTTTGATTCTATTCTATGATTCTATTCTATGATTCTATTCAATGATTCTATTCTTTGATTCTATTCTATGATTCTATTCTATGATTCTATTCTATGATTCTATTCTTTGAATCTATTCATTGATTCTATTCTATGATTCTATTCTTTGATTCTATTCTATGATTCTATTCTTTGATTCTATTATGTAATTCTATTCTTTGATTCTATTCTATGATTCTATTCTATGATTCTATTCTCTGATTCTATTCTATGATTCTGTTCTATGATTCTATTCTTTGATTCTATTCTTTGATTCTATTCCATGATTCTATTCTATGATTCTATTCTATGATTCTATTCTATGATTCTATTCTATGATTCTATTCTATGATTCTATTCTTTGATTCTATTCTTTGATTCTATTCTATGATTCTATTCTTTGATACTATTCTATGATTCTATTCTATGATTCTATTCTATGATTCTATTCTTTGATTCTATTCTATGATTCAATTCTATTATTCTATACTATCATTCTGTTCCTTGATTCTATTCTTTCATTCTATTCTATGATTCTATTCTGTGATTCTATTCTATGATTCTATTCTATGATTCTATTCATTGATTCTATTCTATGATTCTGTTATTTGATTCTATTCTTTGATTCTATTCTATGATTCTATTCTTTGATTCTATTCTTTGATTCTATTCTATGATTCTATTCTATGATTTTATTCTATGATTCTATTCTTTAATTCTATTCTATGATTCTATTCTATGATTCTATTCTATGATTCTATACTTTGATTATATTCATTGATTCTATTCTATGATTCTATTCTTTGATTCTGTTCTATGATTCTACTCTTTGATTCTATTATTTAATTCTATTCTTTGATTCTATTCTATGATTCTATTCTATGATTCTATTCTATGATTCTATTCTATGATTCTATTCTATGATTCTATTCTATGATTCTATTCTTTGATTCTACTCTTTGATTCTATTCTATGATTCTATTCTTTGATTCTATTCTATGATTCTATTCTTTGATTCTATTCTATGATTCTATTCTATGATTCTATTCTTTGATTCTATTCTATGACTCTATTCTATGATTCTATTCTTTGATTCTATTCGATGATTCTATTCTATGATTCTATTCTATGACTCTATTCTATGATTCTATTTTATGATTCTATTTTTTGATCCTATTCTTTGATTCTATTCTATGATTCTATTCTATGATTCTATTCTATAATTCTATTCTATGATTCTATTCTTTGATTCTATTCTATGATTCTATTCTATGATTCTATTCTTTGATTCTATTCTATTATTCTATTCTGTGATTCTATTCTATGATTCTATTCTATGATTCTATTCTGTGATTCTATTCTTTGATTCTATTCCTTGATTCTATTCTATGATTCTATTCTTTGATTCTATTCCTTGATTCTATTCTATGATTCTATTCTTTGATTCTATTCTTTGATTCTATTCTTTGATTCTCTTCTTTGATCCTATTCTATGATTCTATTCTTTGATTCTATTCTTTGATTCTATTCTTTGATTCTCTTCTTTGATCCTATTCTATGATTCTATTCTTTGATTCTATTCTTTGATTCTATTCTATGATTCTATTCTATGATTCTATTCTATGATTCTATTCTTGGATTCTATTCCATGATTCTATTCGTTGATTCTGTTCTTTAATTCTATTCTTTGATTCTATTCTTTGATTCTATTCTATGATTCTATTCTATGATTCTACTCTTTGATTCTATTCTATGATTCTATTCTATGATTCTATTCTATGATACTATTCTTGGATTCTATTCTTTGATTCTATTCTATGATTCTACTCTTTGATTCTATTCTTTGATTCTATTCAATGATTCTATTCTTTGATTCTATTCTTTGATTCTAATCTTTGATTCTCTTCTTTGACCATACTCTATGATTCTATTCTTTGATTCTATTCTTTGATTCTATTCTATGATTCTATTCTATGATTCTATTCTATGATTCTATTCTTTGATTCTATTCTATGATTCTATTTTATGATTCTATTCTTTGATTCTATTCTATGATTCTATTCTATGATTCTATTCTATGATTCTATTCTTTGATTCTATTCTTTGATTCTATTCTTTGATTCTATTCTATGATTCTATTCTATGATTCTACTCATTGATTCTATTCTATGATTCTGTTCTATGATTCTATTCTATGATTCTATTCTTTGATTCTATTCTATGATTCTATTCGATGATTCTACTCTTTGATTCTATTCTTTGATTCTATTCAATGAATCTATTCTTTGATTCTATTCTATGATTCTATTCTTTGATTCTGTTCTTTGATTCAATTCTATGATTCTATTCTATTATTCTATTCTTTGATTCTATTCTTTGATTCTATTCTATGATTCTATTCTATGATTCTATTCTATGATTCTATTCTTTGATTCTACTCTTTGATTCTATTCTATGATTCTATTCTATGATTCTATTCTTTGATTCTATTCTTTGATTCTATTCTATGATTCTATTCTTTGATTCTATTCTATGATTCTATTCTATGATTCTATTCCATGATTCTATTCTTTGATTCTATTCGGTAATTCTATTCTATGATTCTACTATATGATTCTATTCTATGATTCTATTCTCTGATTCTATTCTTTGATTCTATTCTATAATTCAATTCTATGATTCTATTCTATGATTCTATTCTATGATTCTATTATCTGATGCTATTCTTTGATTCTATTCTTGATTCTAGTCTATGATTCTGTTCTATGATTCTATTCTATGATTCTATTCTTTGTTTCTATTCTTTGATTCTATTCTATGATTCTATTCTCAGATTCTATTCTTTGATTCTATTCTATGATTCCATTCTATGATTCTATTCTTTGATTCTATTCTTTGATTCTATTCAATGATTCTATTCTATGATTCTCTTCTTGATTCTATTCTATGATTCTATTCTATGATTCTATTCTATGATTCTATTCTTTGATTCTATTGTTTGATTCTATTCTATGATTCTCTTCTATGATTCTATTCCTTGATTCTATTCTATGATTCTATTCCATGATTCTATTCTTTGATTCTATTCTTTGATTCTATTCAATGATTCTATTCTATGATTCTATTCTTTCATTCTATTCTGTGATTCTATTCTTTGATTCTATTCGATGATTCTATTCTATGATTCTATTCTATGATTCTATTCTATGATTCTATTCTTTGATTCTATCCTTTGATTCTATTCTATAATTCAATTCTATGATTCTATTCTATGATTCTATTCTATGATTCTGTTATCTGATTCTATTCTTTGATTCTATTCTTGATTCTATTCTATGATTCTATTCTATGAATCTATTCTTTGATTCTATTGTTTGTTTCTATTCTATGATTCTATTCTATGATTATATTCCTTGATTCTATTCTATGATTCTATTCTACGATTCTATTCTTTGATTCTATTCTTTGATTCTATTCTTTGATTCTCTTCTTTGATCCTATTCTATGATTCTATTCTTTGATTCTATTCTTTGATTCTATTCTATGATTCTATTCTATGATTCTATTCTATGATTCTATTCTTTGATTCTATTCTATGATTCTATTCTATGATTCTATTCTATGATTCTATTCATTGATTCTATTCTATGATTCAATTCTATGATTCCATTCCATGATTCTATTCGTTGATTCTGTTCTTTAATTCTATTCTTTGATTCTATTCTTTGATTCTATTCTATGATTCTACTCTATGATTCTACTCTTTGATTCTATTCTATGATTCTATTCTATGATTCTATTCTATGATACTATTCTTGGATTCTATTCTTTGATTCTATTCTATGATTCTACTCTTTGATTCTATTCTTTGATTCTATTCAATGATTCTATTCTTTGATTCTATTCTATGATTCTATTCTTTGATTCTATTTTATGATTCTATTCTATGATTATATTCTTTGATTCTATTCTTTGATTCTATTCGATGATTCTATTCTATGATTCTATTTTATGATTCTATTCTATGATTCTATTCTTTGATTCTATTCTATGATTCTATTCCTTGATTCTATTCTATGATTCTATTCTTTGATTCTATTCTTTGATTCTCTTCTTTGATCCTATTCTATGATTCTATTCTTTGATTCTATTCTTTGATTCTATTCTATGATTCTATTCTATGATGCTATTCTATGATTCTATTCTTTGATTCTATTCAATGATTCTATTCTATGATTCTATTCTATGATTCTATTCTTTGATTCTATTCGATGATTCTATTCTATGATTCTATTTTATGATTCTATTCTATGATTCTATTCTTTGATTCTATTCTTTCATTCTATTCTATATTTCAATTCTATGATTCTATTCTATGATTCTCTTCTTGATTCTATTCTATGATTCTATTCTATGATTCTATTCTATGATTCTATTCTTTCATTCTATTCTGTGATTCTATTTTATGATTCTATTTTTTGATTCTATTCTATGATTCTATTCTATGATTCTATTCTATGATTCTATTCTATAATTCTATTCTATGATTCTATTCCTTGATTCTATTCTATGACTCTATTCTATTAATCTATTCTTTGATTCTATTCTATTATTCTATTCTATGATTCTATTCTATGATTCTATTCTATGATTCTATTCTGTGATTCTATTCTTTGATTCTATTCCTTGATTCTATTCTATGATTCTATTCTTTGATTCTATTCTTTGATTCTAATCTTTGATTCTCTTCTTTGACCATACTCTATGATTCTATTCTTTGATTCTATTCTTTGATTCTATTCTATGATTCTATTCTATGATTCTATTCTATGATTCTATTCTTTGATTCTATTCTATGATTCTATTCTATGATTCTATTTTATGATTCTATTCTTTGATTCTATTCTATGATTCTATTCTATGATTCTATTCTATGATTCTATTCTTTGATTCTATTCTTTGATTCTATTCTTTGATTCTATTCTATGATTCTATTCTATGATTCTACTCATTGACTCTATTCTATGATTCTGTTCTATGATTCTATTCTATGATTCTATTCTTTGATTCTATTCTATGATTCTATTCGATGATTCTACTCTTTGATTCTATTCTTTGATTCTATTCAATGAATCTATTCTTTGATTCTATTCTATGATTCTATTCTTTGATTCTGTTCTTTGATTCAATTCTATGATTCTATTCTATGATTCTATTCTTTGATTCTATTCTTTGATTCTATTCTATAATTCAATTCTATGATTCTATTCTATGATTCTATTCTATGATTCTGTTATCTGATTCTATTCTTTGATTCTATTCTTGATTCTATTCTATGATTCTATTCTATGAATCTATTCTTTGATTCTATTGTTTGTTTCTATTCTATGATTCTATTCTATGATTATATTCCTTGATTCTATTCTATGATTCTATTCTACGATTCTATTCTTTGATTCTATTCTTTGATTCTATTCTTTGATTCTCTTCTTTGATCCTATTCTATGATTCTATTCTTTGATTCTATTCTTTGATTCTATTCTATGATTCTATTCTATGATTCTATTCTATGATTCTATTCTTTGATTCTATTCTATGATTCTATTCTATGATTCTATTCTATGATTCTATTCATTGATTCTATTCTATGATTCAATTCTATGATTCCATTCCATGATTCTATTCGTTGATTCTGTTCTTTAATCCTATTCTTTGATTCTATTCTTTGATTCTATTCTATGATTCTATTCTATGATTCTACTCTTTGATTCTATTCTATGATTCTATTCTATGATTCTATTCTATGATACTATTCTTGGATTCTATTCTTTGATTCTATTCTATGATTCTACTCTTTGATTCTATTCTATGATTCTATTCTTTGATTCTATTTTATGATTCTATTCTATGATTATATTCTTTGATTCTATTCTTTGATTCTATTCGATGATTCTATTCTATGATTCTATTTTATGATTCTATTCTATGATTCTATTCTTTGATTCTATTCTATGATTCTATTCCTTGATTCTATTCTATGATTCTATTCTTTGATTCTATTCTTTGATTCTATTCTTTGATTCTCTTCTTTGATCCTATTCTATGATTCTATTCTTTGATTCTATTCTTTGATTCTATTCTATGATTCTATTCTATGATGCTATTCTATGATTCTATTCTTTGATTCTATTCAATGATTCTATTCTATGATTCTATTCTATGATTCTATTCTTTGATTCTATTCGATGATTCTATTCTATGATTCTATTTTATGATTCTATTCTATGATTCTATTCTTTGATTCTATTCTTTCATTCTATTCTATATTTCAATTCTATGATTCTATTCTATGATTCTCTTCTTGATTCTATTCTATGATTCTATTCTATGATTCTATTCTATGATTCTATTCTTTCATTCTATTCTGTGATTCTATTTTATGGTTCTATTTTTTGATTCTATTCTATGATTCTATTCTATGATTCTATTCTATGATTCTATTCTATAATTCTATTCTATGATTCTATTCCTTGATTCTATTCTATGACTCTATTCTATGAATCTATTCTTTGATTCTATTCTATTATTCTATTCTATGATTCTATTCTATGATTCTATTCTATGATTCTATTCTGTGATTCTATTCTTTGATTCAATTCCTTGATTCTATTCTATGATTCTATTCTTTGATTCTATTCTTTGATTCTAATCTTTGATTCTCTTCTTTGACCATACTCTATGATTCTATTCTTTGATTCTATTCTTTGATTCTATTCTATGATTCTATTCTATGATTCTATTCTATGATTCTATTCTTTGATTCTATTCTATGATTCTATTCTATGATTCTATTTTATGATTCTATTCTTTGATTCTATTCTATGATTCTATTCTATGATTCTATTCTATGATTCTATTCTTTGATTCTATTCTTTGATTCTATTCTTTGATTCTATTCTATGATTCTATTCTATGATTCTACTCATTGATTCTATTCTATGATTCTGTTCTATGATTCTATTCTATGATTCTATTCTTTGATTCTATTCTATGATTCTATTCGATGATTCTACTCTTTGATTCTATTCTTTGATTCTATTCAATGAATCTATTCTTTGATTCTATTCTATGATTCTATTCTTTGATTCTGTTCTTTGATTCAATTCTATGATTCTATTCTATTATTCTATTCTTTGATTCTATTCTTTGATTCTATTCTATGATTCTATTCTATGATTCTATTCTATGATTCTATTCTTTGATTCTACTCTTTGATTCTATTCTATGATTCTATTCTATGATTCTATTCTTTGATTCTATTCTTTGATTCTATTCTATGATTCTATTCTTTGATTCTATTCTATGATTCTATTCTATGATTCTATTCTATGATTCTATTCTTTGATTCTATTCGGTAATTCTATTCTATGATTCTACTATATGATTCTATTCTATGATTCTATTCTCTGATTCTATTCTTTGATTCTATTCTATAATTCAATTCTATGATTCTATTCTATGATTCTATTCTATGATTCTATTATCTGATGCTATTCTTTGATTCTATTCTTGATTCTAGTCTATGATTCTGTTCTATGATTCTATTCTATGATTCTATTCTTTGTTTCTATTCTTTGATTCTATTCTATGATTCTATTCTAAGATTCTATTCTTTGATTCTATTCTATGATTCCATTCTATGATTATATTCTTTGATTCTATTCTTTGATTCTATTCAATGATTCTATTCTATGATTCTCTTCTTGATTCTATTCTATGATTCTATTCTATGATTCTATTCTATGATTCTATTCTTTGATTCTATTGTTTGATTCTATTCTATGATTCTCTTCTATGATTCTATTCCTTGATTCTATTCTATGATTCTATTCCATGATTCTATTCTTTGATTCTATTCTTTGATTCTATTCAATGATTCTATTCTATGATTCTATTCTTTCATTCTATTCTGTGATTCTATTCTTTGATTCTATTCGATGATTCTATTCTATGATTCTATTCTATGATTCTATTCTATGATTCTATTCTTTGATTCTATTCTTTGATTCTATTCTATAATTCAATTCTATGATTCTATTCTATGATTCTATTCTATGATTCTGTTATCTGATTCTATTCTTTGATTGTATTCTTGATTCTATTCTATGATTCTATTCTATGAATCTATTCTTTGATTCTATTGTTTGTTTCTATTCTATGATTCTATTCTATGATTATATTCCTTGATTCTATTCTATGATTCTATTCTACGATTCTATTCTTTGATTCTATTCTTTGATTCTATTCAGTGATTCTATTCTTTGATTCTATTCTTTGATTCTATTCTATGATTCTATTTTATGATTCTATTTTTTGATTCTATTCTTTGATTCTATTCTATGATTCTATTCTATGATTCTATTCTATGATTCTATTCTATGATTCTATTCTATAATTCTATTCTATGATTCTATTCTTTGATTCTATTCTATGATTCTATTCTATGATTCTATTCTTTGATTCTATTCTATTATTCTATTCTGTGATTCTATTCTATGATTCTATTCTATGATTCTATTCTGTGATTCTATTCTTTGATTCTATTCCTTGATTCTATTCTATGATTCTATTCTTTGATTCTATTCCTTGATTCTATTCTATGATTCTATTCTTTGATTCTATTCTTTGATTCTATTCTTTGATTCTCTTCTTTGATCCTATTCTATGATTCTATTCTTTGATTCTATTCTTTGATTCTATTCTATGATTCTATTCTATGATTCTATTCTATGATTCTATTCTTTGATTCTATTCTATGATTTTATTCTATGATTCTATTCTATGATTCTATTCATTGATTCTATTCTATGATTCAATTCTATGATTCCATTCCATGATTCTATTCGTTGATTCTGTTCTTTAATTCTATTCTTTGATTCTATTCTTTGATTCTATTCTATGATTCTATTCTTTGATTCTACTCT
This sequence comes from Somniosus microcephalus, assembly GCF_052327205.1. Taxonomy (NCBI): domain Eukaryota; kingdom Metazoa; phylum Chordata; class Chondrichthyes; order Squaliformes; family Somniosidae; genus Somniosus; species Somniosus microcephalus. The sequence continues at coordinate 105,039,863 of NC_140990.1, read as the reverse complement.
TTGATTCTATTCTATGATTCTATTCTATGATTCTATTCTATGATACTATTCTTGGATTCTATTCTTTGATTCTATTCTATGATTCTACTCTTTGATTCTATTCTTTGATTCTATTCAATGATTCTATTCTTTGATTCTATTCTATGATTCTATTCTTTGATTCTATTCTATGATTCTATTCTATGATTATATTCTTTGATTCTATTCTTTGATTCTATTCGATGATTCTATTCTATGATTCTATTTTATGATTCTATTCTATGATTCTATTCTTTGATTCTATTCTATGATTCTATTCCTTGATTCTATTCTATGATTCTATTCTTTGATTCTATTCTTTGATTCTATTCGTTGATTCTCTTCTTTGATCCTATTCTATGATTCTATTCTTTGATTCTATTCTTTGATTCTATTCTATGATTCTATTCTATGATGCTATTCTATGATTCTATTCTTTGATTCTATTCTATGATTCTATTCTATGATTCTATTCTATGATTCTATTCTTTGATTCTATTCGATGATTCTATTCTATGATTCTATTTTATGATTCTATTCTATGATTCTATTCTTTGATTCTATTCTTTCATTCTATTCTATATTTCAATTCTATGATTCTATTCTATGATTCTCTTCTTGATTCTATTCTATGATTCTATTCTATGATTCTATTCTATGATTCTATTCTTTCATTCTATTCTGTGATTCTATTTTATGTTTCTATTTTTTGATTCTATTCTATGATTCTATTCTATGATTCTATTCTATGATTCTATTCTATAATTCTATTCTATGATTCTATTCCTTGATTCTATTCTATGACTCTATGACTCTATTCTATGAATCTATTCTTTGATTCTATTCTATTTTTCTATTCTATGATTCTATTCTATGATTCTATTCTATGATTCTATTCTGTGATTCTATTCTTTGATTCTATTCCTTGATTCTATTCTATGATTCTATTCTTTGATTCTATTCTTTGATTCTATTCTTTGATTCTCTTCTTTGACCATACTCTATGATTCTATTCTTTGATTCTATTCTTTGATTCTATTCTATGATTCTATTCTATGATTCTATTCTATGATTCTATTCTTTGATTCTATTCTATGATTCTATTCTATGATTCTATTCTATGATTCTATTCTTTGATTCTATTCTATGATTCTATTCTATGATTCTATTCTATGATTCTATTCTTTGATTCTATTCTTTGATTCTATTCTTTGATTCTATTCTATGATTCTATTCTATGATTCTACTCATTGATTCTATTCTATGATTCTGTTCTATGATTCTATTCTATGATTCTATTCTTTGATTCTATTCTATGATTCTATTCGATGATTCTACTCTTTGATTCTATTCTTTGATTCTATTCAATGAATCTATTCTTTGATTCTATTCTATGATTCTATTCTTTGATTCTGTTCTTTGATTCAATTCTATGATTCTATTCTATTATTCTATTCTTTGATTCTATTCTTTGATTCTATTCTATGATTCTATTCTATGATTCTATTCTATGATTCTATTCTTTGATTCTACTCTTTGATTCTATTCTATGATTCTATTCTATGATTCTATTCTTTGATTCTATTCTTTGATTCTATTCTATGATTCTATTCTTTGATTCTATTCTATGATTCTATTCTATGATTCTATTCTATGATTCTATTCTTTGATTCTATTCGATAATTCTATTCTATGATTCTACTATATGATTCTATTCTATGATTCTATTCTCTGATTCTATTCTTTGATTCTATTCTATAATTCAATTCTATGATTCTATTCTATGATTCTATTCTATGATTCTATTATCTGATGCTATTCTTTGATTCTATTCTTGATTCTAGTCTATGATTCTGTTCTATGATTCTATTCTATGATTCTATTCTTTGTTTCTATTCTTTGATTCTATTCTATGATTCTATTCTAAGATTCTATTCTTTGATTCTATTCTATGATTCCATTCTATGATTCTATTCTTTGATTCTATTCTTTGATTCTATTCAATGATTCTATTCTATGATTCTATTCTTTGATTCTATTCTATGATTCTATTTTATGATTCTATTCTTTGATTCTATTCTTTGATTCTATTCTTTGATTCTATTCTTTGATTCTATTCTCTGATTCTATTCTATGATTCTATTCTCTGATTCCTTTCTATGATTCTATTCTATGATTCTATTCTATGATTCTATTCTATGATTCTATTCTATGATTCTATTATCTGATTCTATTCTTTGATTCCAATCTTGATTCTATTCTATGATTCTATTCTATGATTCTCTTCTATGATTCTATTCTTTGATTCTATTCTTTGATTCTATTCTATGATTCTATTCTATGATTCTATTCTTTGATTCTATCTATGATTCTATTCTATGATTCTATTCTTTGATTCAATTCTTTGATTCTATTCAATGATTCTATTCTATGATTCTATTCTTTGATTCTATTCTATGATTCTATTTTGTGATTCCATTCTTTGATTCTATTCTCTGATTCTTTTCTCTGATTCTATTCTATGATTCTACTCTATTATTCTATTCTTTGATTCTATTCTTTGATTCTATTCAATGATTCTATTCTTTGATTCTATTCTATGATTCTATTCTTTGATTCTATTCTTTGATTCTATTCTATGAATCTAATCTATCATTCTATTCTTTGATTCTATTCTTTGATTCTGTTCTATGATTCTATTCTATGATTCTATTCTTTGATTCTATTCTATGATTCGATTCTATGATTCTATTCGATGATTCTATTCTATGATAATATTCTATGATTCTATTCTATGATTCTATTCTTTGATTCAATTCTTTGATTCTGTTCTATAATTCAATTCTATGTTTCTATTCTAAGATTCTATACTATGATTCTATTCTCTGATTCTATTCTTTGATTCTATTCGTGATTCCAATCTATGATTCTATTCTGTGATTCTATTCTTTGATTCTATTCTATGATTCTATTCTATGGTTCTATTCTGTGATTCTATTCTTTGATTCTATTCTATGTTTCTATTCTATGATTCTATTCTATCATTCTATTCTATGATTCGATTCTATGATTCTATTCTGTGATTCTATTCTATAATTCTATTCTTTGATTCTATTCTTTGATTCTATTCTATGATTCTATTCTATGATTCTATTCTGTGATTCTATTCTTTGATTCTATTCTATGTTTCTATTCTATGATTCTATTCTATCATTCTATTCTATGATTCGATTCTATGATTCCATTCTGTGATTCTATTCCATAATTCTATTCTTTGATTCTATTCTTTGATTATATTCTATGATTCTCTTCTATGATTCTATTATATGATTCTATTCTATGATTCTATTCTATGATTCTATTCTTTGATTCTAATCTATGATTCTATTCTTTGATTCTATTCTATGATTCGATTCTATGATTCCATTCTTTGATTCAATTCTATTATTCTATTCTATGATTCTATTCTTTGATTCTATTCTATGGTTCTATACTATGATTCTATTCTTTGATTCTATTCTATGATTCTGCTCTTTGATTCTATTCTTTGATTCTATTCTATGATTCTATTCTTTGAATCTGTTCCATGATTCTATTCTTTGATTCTATTCCTTGAATCTATTCTTTGATTCTATTCTATGATTCTATTCTTTGATTCTATTCTTTGAATCTATTCTTTGATACTATTCTTTTATTCTATTCTTTGATTCTATTCTATGATTCTATTCAATGATTCTATTCAATGATTCTATTCTTTGATTCTATTCTATGATTCTATTCTATGATTCTATTCTATGATTCTATTCTTTGAATCTATTCATTGATTCTATTCTATGATTCTATTCTTTGATTCTATTCTATGATTCTATTCTTTGATTCTATTATGTAATTCTATTCTTTGATTCTATTCTATGATTCCATTCTATGATTCTATTGTCTGATTCTATTCTATGATTCTGTTCTATGATTCTATTCTTTGATTCTATTCTTTGATTCTAGTCCATGATTCTATTCTATGATTCTATTCTATGATTCTATTCTATGATTCTATTCTATGATTCTATTCTATGATTCTATTCTTTGATTCTATTCTTTGATTCTATTCTATGATTCTATTCTTTGATACTATTCTATGATTCTATTCTATTCTATGATTCTATTCTTTGATTCTATTCTATGATTCAATTCTATTATTCTATACTATGATTCTGTTCCTTGATTCTATTCTTTCATTCTATTCTATGATTCTATTCTGTGATTCTATTCTATGATTCTATTCTATGATTCTATTCATTGATTCTATTCTATGATTCTGTTATTTGATTCTATTCTTTGATTCTATTCTATGATTCTATTCTTTGATTCTATTCTTTGATTCTATTCTATGATTCTATTCTATGATTTTATTCTATGATTCTATTCTTTAATTCTATTCTATGATTCTATTCTATGATTCTATTCTATGATTCTATACTTTGATTATATTCATTGATTCTATTCTATGATTCTATTCTTTGATTCTGTTCTATGATTCTACTCTTTGATTCTATTATTTAATTCTATTCTTTGATTCTATTCTATGATTCTATTCTATGATTCTATTCTATGATTCTATTCTATGATTCTATTCTATGATTCTATTCTTTGATTCTACTCTTTGATTCTATTCTATGATTCTATTCTTTGATTCTATTCTATGATTCTATTCTTTGATTCTATTCTATGATTCTATTCTATGATTCTATTCTTTGATTCTATTCTATGACTCTATTCTATGATTCTATTCTTTGATTCTATTCGATGATTCTATTCTATGATTCTATTCTATGACTCTATTCTATGATTCTATTCTTTGATACTATTCTTTGATTCTGTTCTATAATTCCATTCTATGTTTCTATTCTATGATTCTATTCTATGATTCTATTCTCTGATTCTATTCTTTGATTCTATTCTTGATTCTATTCTATGATTCTATTCTTTCAATCTATTCTTTCATTCTATTCTATGATTCTATTCTTTGATTCTATTCTTTGATTCTATTCTTTGATACTATTCTTTGATTCTATTCTTTGATTCTATTCTATGATTCTATTCTATGATTCTATTCAATGATTCGATTCTTTGATTCTATTCTATGATTCTATTCTATGATTCTATTCTTTGATTCTATTCTTTGATTCTATTCTCTGATTCTATTCTATGATTCTATTCTATGATTCTCTTCTTTGATTCTATTCTATAATTCTATTCTATGATTCTATTCTATGATTCTATTCTATGATTCTATTCTTTGATTCTATTCTTTGATTCTATTCTATGATTCTATTCTTTGATACTATTCCATGATTCTATTCTTTGATTCTATTCTATGGTTCTATACTATGATTCTATTCTTTGATTCTATTCTATGATTCTGCTCTTTGATTCTATTCTTTGATTCTATTCTATGATTCTATTCTTTGAATCTGTTCCATGATTCTATTCTTTGATTCTATTCCTTGAATCTATTCTTTGATTCTATTCTATGATTCTATTCTTTGATTCTATTCTTTGAATCTATTCTTTGATACTATTCTTTGATTCTATTCTTTGATTCTATTCTATGATTCTATTCTATGATTCTATTCAATGATTCTATTCTTTGATTCTATTCTATGATTCTATTCTATGATTCTATTCTATGATTCTATTCTTTGAATCTATTCATTGATTCTATTCTATGATTCTATTCTTTGATTCTATTCTATGATTCTATTCTTTGATTCTATTATGTAATTCTATTCTTTGATTCTATTCTATGATTCTATTCTATGATTCTATTGTCTGATTCTATTCTATGATTCTGTTCTATGATTCTATTCTTTGATTCTATTCTTTGATTCTAGTCCATGATTCTATTCTATGATTCTATTCTATGATTCTATTCTATGATTCTATTCTATGATTCTATTCTATGATTCTATTCTTTGATTCTATTCTTTGATTCTATTCTATGATTCTATTCTTTGATACTATTCTATGATTCTATTCTATGATTCTATTCTATGATTCTATTCTTTGATTCTATTCTATGATTCAATTCTATTATTCTATACTATGATTCTGTTCCTTGATTCTATTCTTTCATTCTATTCTATGATTCTATTCTGTGATTCTATTCTATGATTCTATTCTATGATTCTATTCATTGATTCTATTCTATGATTCTGTTATTTGATTCTATTCTTTGATTCTATTCTATGATTCTATTCTTTGATTCTATTCTTTGATTCTATTCTATGATTCTATTCTATGATTTTATTCTATGATTCTATTCTTTAATTCTATTCTATGATTCTATTCTATGATTCTATTCTATGATTCTATACTTTGATTATATTCATTGATTCTATTCTATGATTCTATTCTTTGATTCTGTTCTATGATTCTACTCTTTGATTCTATTATTTAATTCTATTCTTTGATTCTATTCTATGATTCTATTCTATGATTCTATTCTATGATTCTATTCTATGATTCTATTCTATGATTCTATTCTTTGATTCTACTCTTTGATTCTATTCTATGATTCTATTCTTTGATTCTATTCTATGATTCTATTCTTTGATTCTATTCTATGATTCTATTCTATGATTCTATTCTTTGATTCTATTCTATGACTCTATTCTATGATTCTATTCTTTGATTCTATTCGATGATTCTATTCTATGATTCTATTCTATGACTCTATTCTATGATTCTATTCTTTGATACTATTCTTTGATTCTGTTCTATAATTCCATTCTATGTTTCTATTCTATGATTCTATTCTATGATTCTATTCTCTGATTCTATTCTTTGATTCTATTCTTGATTCTATTCTATGATTCTATTCTTTCAATCTATTCTTTCATTCTATTCTATGATTCTATTCTTTGATTCTATTCTTTGATTCTATTCTTTGATACTATTCTTTGATTCTATTCTTTGATTCTATTCTATGATTCTATTCTATGATTCTATTCAATGATTCGATTCTTTGATTCTATTCTATGATTCTATTCTATGATTCTATTCTTTGATTCTATTCTTTGATTCTATTCTCTGATTCTATTCTATGATTCTATTCTATGATTCTCTTCTTTGATTCTATTCTATAATTCTATTCTATGATTCTATTCTATGATTCTATTCTATGATTCTATTCTTTGATTCTATTCTTTGATTCTATTCTATGATTCTATTCTTTGATACTATTCCATGATTCTATTCTTTGATTCTATTCTATGATTCTATTCTATGATTCAATTCTATGATTCTGTTCCTTGATTCTATTCTTTCAATCTATTCTATGATTCTATTCTATGATTCTATTCTATGATTCTATTCTATGATTCTATTCATTGATTCTATTCCATGATTCTGTTCTTTGATTCTATTCTTTGATTCTATTCTATGATTCTATTCTTTGATTCTATTCTTTGATTCAATTCTATGATTCTATTCTATGATTTTATTCTATGATTCTATTCTTTGATTCTATTCTATGATTCTATTCTATGATTCTATTCTATGATTCTATTCTTTGATTCTATTCATTGATTCTATTCTATGATTCTATTCTTTGATTCTGTTCTATGATTCCACTCATTGATTCTATTATTTAATTCTATTCTTTGATTCTATTCTTTGATTCTATTCTATGATTCTATTCTTTGAATCTGTTCCATGATTCTATTCTTTGATTCTATTCCTTGAATCTATTCTTTGATTCTATTCTATGATTCTATTCTTTGATTCTATTCTTTGAATCTATTCTTTGATACTATTCTTTTATTCTATTCTTTGATTCTATTCTATGATTCTATTCAATGATTCTATTCAATGATTCTATTCTTTGATTCTATTCTATGATTCTATTCTATGATTCTATTCTATGATTCTATTCTTTGAATCTATTCATTGATTCTATTCTATGATTCTATTCTTTGATTCTATTCTATGATTCTATTCTTTGATTCTATTATGTAATTCTATTCTTTGATTCTATTCTATGATTCCATTCTATGATTCTATTGTCTGATTCTATTCTATGATTCTGTTCTATGATTCTATTCTTTGATTCTATTCTTTGATTCTAGTCCATGATTCTATTCTATGATTCTATTCTATGATTCTATTCTATGATTCTATTCTATGATTCTATTCTATGATTCTATTCTTTGATTCTATTCTTTGATTCTATTCTATGATTCTATTCTTTGATACTATTCTATGATTCTATTCTATTCTATGATTCTATTCTTTGATTCTATTCTATGATTCAATTCTATTATTCTATACTATGATTCTGTTCCTTGATTCTATTCTTTCATTCTATTCTATGATTCTATTCTGTGATTCTATTCTATGATTCTATTCTATGATTCTATTCATTGATTCTATTCTATGATTCTGTTATTTGATTCTATTCTTTGATTCTATTCTATGATTCTATTCTTTGATTCTATTCTTTGATTCTATTCTATGATTCTATTCTATGATTTTATTCTATGATTCTATTCTTTAATTCTATTCTATGATTCTATTCTATGATTCTATTCTATGATTCTATACTTTGATTATATTCATTGATTCTATTCTATGATTCTATTCTTTGATTCTGTTCTATGATTCTACTCTTTGATTCTATTATTTAATTCTATTCTTTGATTCTATTCTATGATTCTATTCTATGATTCTATTCTATGATTCTATTCTATGATTCTATTCTATGATTCTATTCTTTGATTCTACTCTTTGATTCTATTCTATGATTCTATTCTTTGATTCTATTCTATGATTCTATTCTTTGATTCTATTCTATGATTCTATTCTATGATTCTATTCTTTGATTCTATTCTATGACTCTATTCTATGATTCTATTCTTTGATTCTATTCGATGATTCTATTCTATGATTCTATTCTATGACTCTATTCTATGATTCTATTCTTTGATACTATTCTTTGATTCTGTTCTATAATTCCATTCTATGTTTCTATTCTATGATTCTATTCTATGATTCTATTCTCTGATTCTATTCTTTGATTCTATTCTTGATTCTATTCTATGATTCTATTCTTTCAATCTATTCTTTCATTCTATTCTATGATTCTATTCTTTGATTCTATTCTTTGATTCTATTCTTTGATACTATTCTTTGATTCTATTCTTTGATTCTATTCTATGATTCTATTCTATGATTCTATTCAATGATTCGATTCTTTGATTCTATTCTATGATTCTATTCTATGATTCTATTCTTTGATTCTATTCTTTGATTCTATTCTCTGATTCTATTCTATGATTCTATTCTATGATTCTCTTCTTTGATTCTATTCTATAATTCTATTCTATGATTCTATTCTATGATTCTATTCTATGATTCTATTCTTTGATTCTATTCTTTGATTCTATTCTATGATTCTATTCTTTGATACTATTCCATGATTCTATTCTTTGATTCTATTCTATGGTTCTATACTATGATTCTATTCTTTGATTCTATTCTATGATTCTGCTCTTTGATTCTATTCTTTGATTCTATTCTATGATTCTATTCTTTGAATCTGTTCCATGATTCTATTCTTTGATTCTATTCCTTGAATCTATTCTTTGATTCTATTCTATGATTCTATTCTTTGATTCTATTCTTTGAATCTATTCTTTGATACTATTCTTTGATTCTATTCTTTGATTCTATTCTATGATTCTATTCTATGATTCTATTCAATGATTCTATTCTTTGATTCTATTCTATGATTCTATTCTATGATTCTATTCTATGATTCTATTCTTTGAATCTATTCATTGATTCTATTCTATGATTCTATTCTTTGATTCTATTCTATGATTCTATTCTTTGATTCTATTATGTAATTCTATTCTTTGATTCTATTCTATGATTCTATTCTATGATTCTATTGTCTGATTCTATTCTATGATTCTGTTCTATGATTCTATTCTTTGATTCTATTCTTTGATTCTAGTCCATGATTCTATTCTATGATTCTATTCTATGATTCTATTCTATGATTCTATTCTATGATTCTATTCTATGATTCTATTCTTTGATTCTATTCTTTGATTCTATTCTATGATTCTATTCTTTGATACTATTCTATGATTCTATTCTATGATTCTATTCTATGATTCTATTCTTTGATTCTATTCTATGATTCAATTCTATTATTCTATACTATGATTCTGTTCCTTGATTCTATTCTTTCATTCTATTCTATGATTCTATTCTGTGATTCTATTCTATGATTCTATTCTATGATTCTATTCATTGATTCTATTCTATGATTCTGTTATTTGATTCTATTCTTTGATTCTATTCTATGATTCTATTCTTTGATTCTATTCTTTGATTCTATTCTATGATTCTATTCTATGATTTTATTCTATGATTCTATTCTTTAATTCTATTCTATGATTCTATTCTATGATTCTATTCTATGATTCTATACTTTGATTATATTCATTGATTCTATTCTATGATTCTATTCTTTGATTCTGTTCTATGATTCTACTCTTTGATTCTATTATTTAATTCTATTCTTTGATTCTATTCTATGATTCTATTCTATGATTCTATTCTATGATTCTATTCTATGATTCTATTCTATGATTCTATTCTTTGATTCTACTCTTTGATTCTATTCTATGATTCTATTCTTTGATTCTATTCTATGATTCTATTCTTTGATTCTATTCTATGATTCTATTCTATGATTCTATTCTTTGATTCTATTCTATGACTCTATTCTATGATTCTATTCTTTGATTCTATTCGATGATTCTATTCTATGATTCTATTCTATGACTCTATTCTATGATTCTATTCTTTGATACTATTCTTTGATTCTGTTCTATAATTCCATTCTATGTTTCTATTCTATGATTCTATTCTATGATTCTATTCTCTGATTCTATTCTTTGATTCTATTCTTGATTCTATTCTATGATTCTATTCTTTCAATCTATTCTTTCATTCTATTCTATGATTCTATTCTTTGATTCTATTCTTTGATTCTATTCTTTGATACTATTCTTTGATTCTATTCTTTGATTCTATTCTATGATTCTATTCTATGATTCTATTCAATGATTCGATTCTTTGATTCTATTCTATGATTCTATTCTATGATTCTATTCTTTGATTCTATTCTTTGATTCTATTCTCTGATTCTATTCTATGATTCTATTCTATGATTCTCTTCTTTGATTCTATTCTATAATTCTATTCTATGATTCTATTCTATGATTCTATTCTATGATTCTATTCTTTGATTCTATTCTTTGATTCTATTCTATGATTCTATTCTTTGATACTATTCCATGATTCTATTCTTTGATTCTATTCTATGATTCTATTCTATGATTCAATTCTATGATTCTGTTCCTTGATTCTATTCTTTCAATCTATTCTATGATTCTATTCTATGATTCTATTCTATGATTCTATTCTATGATTCTATTCATTGATTCTATTCCATGATTCTGTTCTTTGATTCTATTCTTTGATTCTATTCTATGATTCTATTCTTTGATTCTATTCTTTGATTCAATTCTATGATTCTATTCTATGATTTTATTCTATGATTCTATTCTTTGATTCTATTCTATGATTCTATTCTATGATTCTATTCTATGATTCTATTCTTTGATTCTATTCATTGATTCTATTCTATGATTCTATTCTTTGATTCTGTTCTATGATTCCACTCATTGATTCTATTATTTAATTCTATTCTTTGATTCTATTCTATGATTCTATTCTATGATTCTATTCTATGAGTCTATTCTTTAATTCTATTCTTTGAATCTATTCTTTGATTCTATTCTATGATTCTATTCTATGATTCTATTCTATGATTCTATTCTTTGATTCTACTCTTTGATTCTATTCTATGATTCTATTCTTTGATTCTATTCTATGATTCTATTCTTTGATTCTATTCTATGATTCTATTCTATGATTCTATTCTTTGATTCTATTCTATGACTCTATTCTATGATTCTATTCTTTGATTCTATTCGATGATTCTATTCTATGATTCTATTCTATGATTCTTTTCTCTGATTCTATTCTTTGATTCTATTCTTGATTCTATTCTATGATTCTGTTCTATGATTCTATTCTGTGATTCTATTCTTTTATTCTATTCCTTGATTCTATTCTATGATTCTATTCATTGCTTCTATTCTTTGATTCTATTCTTTGATTCGATTCATTGACTCTATTCTATGATTCTATTCTTTGATTCTATTCCTTGATTCTATTCTATGATTCTATTCTTTGATTCTATTCTTTGATTCTATTCTTTGGTTCTATTCTTTGATTCTATTCTTTGATTCTATTCTGTGATTCTATTCTTTGATTCTATTCTATGATTCTATTCTATGATTCTATTCTTTGATTCTATTCTTTGATTCTATTCTCTGATTCTATTCTATGATTGTCTTCAATGATTCTATTCTATGATTCTATTCTATGATTCTATTCTATGATTCTATTTTTTGAATCTTTTCGATGGTTCTATTCTTTGATTCTATTCACAGAATCACAGAATCACAGAAACCCCACAGTGCAGATAGAGGCCATTTCGGCCCAGCGAGCCTGCACCGACACATATCCCACCGACCCCCGTAACCCCACATATTTTAATCCCCCTAACACTAAGGGTCAATTTATCATAGCCAATCAAACTAACCCGCACATCTTTGGACTGTGGGAGGAAACCAGAGCACCCGGTTTATAATACTATTCTTTGAATCTATTCTATGATTCTATTCTTTGATTCTATTCTATGATTCTATTCTTTGATTCGATTCTATGATTCTATTCTTTGATTCTATTCTATGATTCTACTCTTTGATTCTATTCTGTGATTCTATTCTTTGATTCTATTCTTTGATTCTATTCTATGATTCTATTCTATGATTCTATTTTATGATTCTATTCTTTGATTTATTCTATGATTCTATTCTATGATTCTATTCTATGATTCTATTCTTTGAATCTATTCTATGATTCTATTCTTTGACTCTATTCTTTGATTCTATTCTTTGATTCTATTCCATGATTCTATTCTTTGATTCCATTTTTTGATTCTATTCTATGATTCTATTCTATGATTCGATTCTTTGATTCTATTATTTGATTCTATTCTTTGATTCTATTCTATGATTCTTTTCTATGATTCTATTCTATGATTCTATTCTTTGATTCTATTCTATGATTCTATTCTATGATTCTATTCTTTGATTCCATTCTATTATTCTATTCTATCATTCTATCCTTTGATTCTATTCTTTGATTCTATTCTATGATTCTATTCTATGATTCTATTCTGTGATTCTATTCTTTGATTCTATTCTATGTTTCTATTCTATGATTCTATTCTATCATTCTATTCTATGATTCGATTCTATGATTCTATTCTATGATTCTGTTCTATAATTCTATTCTTTGATTCTATTCTTTGATTATATTCTATGATTCTATTCTATGATTCTATTCTATGATTCTATTCTATGATTCTATTCTATGATTCTATTCTTTGATTCTAATCTATGATTCTATTCTTTGATTCTATTCTATGATTCTATTCTTTGATTCTATTCTTTGATTCTATTCTTTGATTCTATTCTATGATTCTATTCTACGATTCTATTCTTTGATTCTATTTTATGATTCTATTCTATGACTCTATTCTATGATTCTATTCCATGATTCTATTTTTTGGTTCTATTCTTTGATTCTATTCTATGATTCTATTCTATGATTCTATTCTATGATTCTATTCTATGATTCTATTCGGTGATTCTATTCTTTGATTCTATTCTACGATTCTATTCTATGATTCTATTCTATGATTCTATTCTTTGATTCTATTCTATGATTCTATTCCATGACTCTATTCTTTGATTCCATTCTATGATCCTATTCGATGATTCTATTCTATGATTCTATTCTATGATTCTATTCAATCATTCTATTCTTTGATTCTATTCTTTGATTCTATTCTATGATTCTATTCGTTGATTCTATTCTATGATTCTTTTCTTTGATTCTATTCTTTGATTCTCTTCTATGATTCTATTCTATGATTCCATTCTTTGATTCTAATCTATGATTCTAATCTATGATTCTATTCTAGGATTCTGTTCTATGATTCTATTCTTTGACTCCATTCTATGATTCTATTCTATGATTCTATTCAATGATTCTATTCCATGATTCTGTTCTTTGATTCTATTCTTTGATTCTATTCTTTGGTTCTATTCATTGATTCTATTCTTTGATTCCATTCTGTGATTCTATTCTTTGATTCTATTCTATGATTCTATTCTTTGATTCTATTCTATGATTCTATTCTGCGATTCTATTCCATGATTCTATTCTATGATTCTATTCTTTGATTCTATTCTATGATTCTATTCTATGAATCTATTCTATGATTCTATTCTATGATTCTATTCTTTGATTCTATTCTTTGATTCTATTCTTTGATTCGATTCTTTGATTCAATTCTTTGATTCTATTCTATGATTCTATTCTTTGATTCTATTCTTTGATTCTATTCTATGATTCTATTCTATGATTCTATTCTGTGATTCTATTCTTTGATTCTATTCTATGATTCTATTCTCTGATTCTATTCTATGATTCTATTCTTTGATTCTATTCTTTGATTCTATTCTATGATTCTATACTTTCATTCTATTCTTTGATTCTATTCAATGATTCTATTCTTTGATTCTATTCTATGATTCTATTCTTTGCTTCTATTCTTTGATTCTATTCTATGATTCTATTCTATGATTCTATTCTTTGATTCTATTCTATGATTCTATTCTTTGATTCTATTCTTAGATTCTATTCTATGAATCTATTCTATCATTCTATTCTATGATTCTATTCATTGATTCTATTCTATGATTCTATTCGATGATTAAATTCTTTGATTCTATTCTATGATTCTATTCTATGATTCTATTCTATCATTCTATTCTATCATTCTATTCTTTGATTCTATTCTTTGATTCTGTTCTATGATTCTATTCTATGATTCGATTCTATGATTCGATTCTATGATTCCATTCTTTGATTCAATTCTATTATTCTATTCTATGATTCTATTCTTTGATTCTATTCTATGGTTCTATACTATGATTCTATTCTTTGATTCTATTCTATGATTCTACTCTTTGATTCTATTCTTTGATTCTATTCTATGATTCTATTCTTTGAATCTGTTCCATGATTCTATTCTTTGATTCTATTCTTTGATTCTATTCTATGATTCTATTCTATGCTTCTATTCTTTGAATCTATTCTTTGATTCTATTCTATGGTTCTATTCTTTGATTCTATTCTTTGATTCTATTCTTTGATACTATTCTTTGATTCTTTCTTTGATTCTATTCTATGATTCTATTTTATGATTCTATTCAATGATTCTATTCTTTGATTCTATTCTATGATTCTATTCTATGATTCTATTCTATGATTCTATTCTTTGAATCTATTCATTGATTCTATTCTATGATTCTATTCTATGAATCTATTCTATGATTCTATTCTATGATTCTATTCTTTGATTCTATTCTTTGATTCTATTCTTTGATTCGATTCTTTGATTCAATTCTTTGATTCTATTCTATGATTCTATTCTATGATTCTATTCTTTGATTCTATTCTATGATTCTATTCTATGATTCTATTCTGTGATACTATTCTTTGATTCTATTCTATGATTCTATTCTATGATTCTATTCTATGATTCTATTCTTTGATTCTATTCTTTGATTCTATTCTATGATTCTATACTTTCATTCTATTCTTTGATTCTATTCAATAATTCTATTCTATGATTCTATTCTATGATTCTATTCTTTGATTCTATTCTATGATTCTATTCTTTGATTCTATTCTTAGATTCTATTCTATGAATCTATTCTATCATTCTATTCTATGATTCTATTCATTGATTCTATTCTATGATTCGATTCTATGATTCGATTCTATGATTCCATTCTTTGATTCAATTCTATTATTCTATTCTATGATTCTATTCTTTGATTCTATTCTATGGTTCTATACTATGATTCTATTCTTTGATTCTATTCTATGATTCTACTCTTTGATTCTATTCTTTGATTCTATTCTATGATTCTATTCTTTGAATCTGTTCCATGATTCTATTCTTTGATTCTATTCTTTGATTCTATTCTATGATTCTATTCTATGCTTCTATTCTTTGAATCTATTCTTTGATTCTATTCTATGGTTCTATTCTTTGATTCTATTCTTTGATTCTATTCTTTGATACTATTCTTTGATTCTTTCTTTGATTCTATTCTATGATTCTATTTTATGATTCTATTCTATGATTCTATTCTATGATTCTATTATATGATTCTATTCTTTGAATCTATTCTATGATTCTATTCATTGATTCTATTCTATGATTCTATTCTATGGTTCTATTCTTTGATTCTATTCTTTGATTCTATTCTTTGATACTATTCTTTGATTCTTTCTTTGATTCTATTCTATGATTCTATTCTATGATTCTTTTCAATGATTCTATTCTCTGATTCTATTCTATGATTCTATTCTATGATTCTATTCTATGATTCTATTCTATGATTCTATTCTTTGATTCTATTCTATGATTCTATTCTTTGATTCTATTATGTAATTCTATTCTTTGATTCTATTCTATGATTCTATTCTATGATTCTATTCTATGATTCTATTCTATGATTCTATTCTATGATTCTATTCTTTGATTCTATTCTTTGATTCTATTCTATGATTCTATTCTGTGATTCTATTCTATGATTCTATTCTTTGATTCTATTCTATGATTCTATTCTATGATTCTATTCTATGATTCTATTCTTTGATTCTATTCTTTGATTCTATTCTATGATTCTATTCTTTGATACTATTCTATGATTCTATTCTTTGATTCTATTCTATGGTTCTATTCTTTGATTCTATTATTTAATTCTATTCTTTGATTCTATTCTATGATTCTATTCTATGATTCTATTCTATGATTCTATTCTATGATTCTATTCTATGATTCTATTCTTTGATTCTATTCTAGATTTCAATTCTATGATTCTATTCTATGATTCTATTCTATGATTATATTCTCTGATTCTATTCTATGATTCTATTCTTGATTCTATTCTATGATTCTATTCTATGATTCTATTCTTTGATTCTATTCTATGATTCTATTCTTTGATTCTATTCTTTGATTCTATTCTATGATTCTGTTCTATAATTCGATTCTATGATTCTATTCTATGATTCCATTCTTTGATTCTATTCTCTGATTCTATTCTATGATTCTATTCTTTGATTCTATTCTTTGATTCTATTCTATGTTTCTTTTCTTTGATCCTATTCTATGATTCTATTCTTTGATTCTATTCTTTGACTCTATTCTATGATTCAATTCTATGATTCGTTTCTTTGATTCTATTCTTTGATTCTATTCTATGATTCTCTTCTATGATTCTATTCTTTGATTCTATTCTTTGATTCTATTCTATGATTCTATTCTTTGATTCTGTTCTTTGATTCTATTCTATGATTCTATACTTTCATTCTATTCTTTGATTCTATTCAATGATTCTATTCTTTGATTCTATTCTATGATTCTATTCTTTGCTTCTATTCTTTGATTCTATTCTATGATTCTATTCTATGATTCTATTCTTTGATTCTATTCTATGATTCTATTCTTTGATTCTATTCTTAGATTCTATTCTTTGAATCTATTCTATCATTCTATTCTATGATTCTATTCATTGATTCTATTCTATGATTCTATTCTATGATTATATTCTTTGATTCTATTCTGTGATTCTATTCTATGATTCTATTCTATGATTCTATTCTATCATTCTATTCTTTGATTCTATTCTTTGATTCTGTTCTATGATTCTATTCTATGATTCGATTCTATGATTCGATTCTATGATTCCATTCTTTGATTCAATTCTATTATTCTATTCTATGATTCTATTCTTTGATTCTATTCTATGGTTCTATACTTTGATTCTATTCTTTGATTCTATTCAATGATTCTACTCTTTGATTCTATTCTTTGATTCTATTCTATGATTCTATTCTATGATTCTATTCTATGCTTCTATTCTTTGAATCTATTCTTTGATTCTATTCTATGGTTCTATTCTTTGATTCTATTCTTTGATTCTATTCTTTGATACTATTCTTTGATTCTATTCTATGCTTCTATTCTTTGAATCTATTCTTTGATTCTATTCTATGGTTCTATTCTTTGATTCTATTCTTTGATTCTATTCTTTGATACTATTCTTTGATTCTATTCTTTGATTCTATTCTATGATTCTATTCTATGATTCTATTCTATGATTCTATTCTATGCTTCTATTCTTTGAATCTATTCTTTGATTCTATTCTATGGTTCTATTCTTTGATTCTATTCTTTGATTCTATTCTTTGATACTATTCTTTGATTCTATTCTTTGATTCTATTCTATGATTCTATTCTATGATTCTATTCAATGATTCTATTCTTTGATTCTATTCTATGATTCTATTCTTTGATTCTATTCTATGATTCTATTCTATGATTCTATTCAATGATTCTATTCTATAATTCTATTCTATTATTCTATTCTCTGATTCTATTCTATGATTCTATTCTTTGAATCTATTCATTGATTCTATTCTATGATTCTATTCTTTGATTCTATTCTATGATTCTATTCTATGATTCTATTCTATGATTCTATTCTTTGCTTCTATTCTTTGATTCTATTCTATGATTCTATTCTATGATTCTATTCTTTGATTCTATTCTATGATTCTATTCTTTGATTCTATTCTTAGATTCTATTCTATGAATCTATTCTATCATTCTATTCTATGATTCTATTCATTGATTCTATTCTATGATTCTATTCTATGATTCTATTCTTTGAATCTATTCATTGATTCTATTCTATGATTCTATTCTTTGATTCTATTCTATGATTTTATTCTATGATTCTATTCATTGATTCTATTCTATGATTCTATTCTATGATTCTATTCTATGATTCTATTCTTTGATTATAGTCATTGATTCTATTCTATGATTCTATTCTTTGATTCTGTTCTATGATTCTACTCTTTGATTCTATTATTTAATTCTATTCTTTGATTCTATTCTATGATTCTATTCTATGATTCTATACAATGATTCTGTTCCTTGATTCCATTCTTTCATTCTATTCTATGATTCTATTCTATGATTCTATTTTTTGATTCTATTCTATGATTCTATTCATTGATTCTATTCTATGATTCTGTTCTTTGATTCTATTCTTTGATTCTATTCTATGATTCTATTCTTTGATTCTATTCTTTGATTCTATTCTATGATTCTATTCTATGATTTTATTCTATGATTCTATTCATTGATTCTATTCTATGATTCTATTCTATGATTCTATTCTATGATTCTATTCTTTGATTATATTCATTGATTCTATTCTATGATTCTATTCTTTGATTCTGTTCTATGATTCTACTCTTTGATTCTATTATTTAATTCTATTCTTTGATTCTATTCTATGATTATAGTCATTGATTCTATTCTATGATTCTATTCTTTGATTCTGTTCTATGATTCTACTCTTTGATTCTATTATTTAATTCTATTCTTTGATTCTATTCTATGATTCTATTCTATGATTCTATACAATGATTCTGTTCCTTGATTCCATTCTTTCATTCTATTCTATGATTCTATTCTATGATTCTATTTTTTGATTCTATTCTATGATTCTATTCATTGATTCTATTCTATGATTCTGTTCTTTGATTCTATTCTTTGATTCTATTCTATGATTCTATTCTTTGATTCTATTCTTTGATTCTATTCTATGATTCTATTCTATGATTTTATTCTATGATTCTATTCATTGATTCTATTCTATGATTCTATTCTATGATTCTATTCTATGATTCTATTCTTTGATTATATTCATTGATTCTATTCTATGATTCTATTCTTTGATTCTGTTCTATGATTCTACTCTTTGATTCTATTATTTAATTCTATTCTTTGATTCTATTCTATGATTCTATTCTATGATTCTATTCTATGATTCTATTCTATGATTCTATTCTATGATTCTATTCTTTGATTCTACTCTTTGATTCTATTCTATGATTCTATTCTTTGATTCTATTCTATGATTCTATTCTTTGATTCTATTCTATCACTCTATTCTATGATTCTATTCTTTGATTCTATTCGATGATTCTATTCTATGATTCTATTCTATGATTCTATTCTTTGATTCTATTCTTTGATTCTATTCTATGATTCTGTTCTATAATTCGATTCTATGATTCTATTCTATGATTCTATTCTATGCTTCTATTCTTTGAATCTATTCTTTGATTCTATTCTATGGTTCTATTCTTTGATTCTATTCTTTGATTCTATTCTTTGATTCTATTCTATGATTCTATTCTATGATTCTATTCTATGATTCTATTCTATGATTCTATTCTATGATTCTATTCTTTGATTCTATTCTAGATTTCAATTCTATGATTCTATTCTATGATTCTATTCTATGATTATATTCTCTGATTCTATTCTATGATTCTATTCTTGATTCTATTCTATGATTCTATTCTATGATTCTATTCTTTGATTCTATTCTATGATTCTATTCTTTGATTCTATTCTTTGATTCTATTCTATGATTCTGTTCTATAATTCTATTCTATGATTCTATTCTATGATTCCATTCTTTGATTCTATTCTCTGATTCTATTCTATGATTCTATTCTTTGATTTTATTCTTTGATTCTATTCTATGTTTCTTTTCTTTGATCCTATTCTACGATTCTATTCTTTGATTCTATTCTTTGACTCTATTCTATGATTCAATTCTATGATTCGTTTCTTTGATTCTATTCTTTGATTCTATTCTATGATTCTCTTCTATGATTCTATTCTTTGATTCTATTCTTTGATTCTATTCTATGATTCTATTCTTTGATTCTGTTCTTTGATTCTATTCTATGATTCTATACTTTCATTCTATTCTTTGATTCTATTCAATGATTCTATTCTTTGATTCTATTCTATGATTCTATTCTTTGCTTCTATTCTTTGATTCTATTCTATGATTCTATTCTATGATTCTATTCTTTGATTCTATTCTATGATTCTATTCTTTGATTCTATTCTTAGATTCTATTCTTTGAATCTATTCTATCATTCTATTCTATGATTCTATTCATTGATTCTATTCTATGATTCTATTCTATGATTATATTCTTTGATTCTATTCTGTGATTCTATTCTATGATTCTATTCTATGATTCTATTCTATCATTCTATTCTTTGATTCTATTCTTTGATTCTGTTCTATGATTCTATTCTATGATTCGATTCTATGATTCGATTCTATGATTCCATTCTTTGATTCAATTCTATTATTCTATTCTATGATTCTATTCTTTGATTCTATTCTATGGTTCTATACTTTGATTCTATTCTTTGATTCTATTCAATGATTCTACTCTTTGATTCTATTCTTTGATTCTATTCTATGATTCTATTCTATGATTCTATTCTATGCTTCTATTCTTTGAATCTATTCTTTGATTCTATTCTATGGTTCTATTCTTTGATTCTATTCTTTGATTCTATTCTTTGATACTATTCTTTGATTCTATTCTATGCTTCTATTCTTTGAATCTATTCTTTGATTCTATTCTATGGTTCTATTCTTTGATTCTATTCTTTGATTCTATTCTTTGATACTATTCTTTGATTCTATTCTTTGATTCTATTCTATGATTCTATTCTATGATTCTATTCTATGATTCTATTCTATGCTTCTATTCTTTGAATCTATTCTTTGATTCTATTCTATGGTTCTATTCTTTGATTCTATTCTTTGATTCTATTCTTTGATACTATTCTTTGATTCTATTCTTTGATTCTATTCTATGATTCTATTCTATGATTCTATTCAATGATTCTATTCTTTGATTCTATTCTATGATTCTATTCTTTGATTCTATTCTATGATTCTATTCTATGATTCTATTCAATGATTCTATTCTATAATTCTATTCTATTATTCTATTCTCTGATTCTATTCTGTGATTCTATTCTTTGAATCTATTCATTGATTCTATTCTATGATTCTATTCTTTGATTCTATTCTATGATTCTATTCTATGATTCTATTCTATGATTCTATTCTTTGCTTCTATTCTTTGATTCTATTCTATGATTCTATTCTATGATTCTATTCTTTGATTCTATTCTATGATTCTATTCTTTGATTCTATTCTTAGATTCTATTCTATGAATCTATTCTATCATTCTATTCTATGATTCTATTCATTGATTCTATTCTATGATTCTATTCTATGATTCTATTCTTTGAATCTATTCATTGATTCTATTCTATGATTCTATTCTTTGATTCTATTCTATGATTTTATTCTATGATTCTATTCATTGATTCTATTCTATGATTCTATTCTATGATTCTATTCTATGATTCTATTCTTTGATTATAGTCATTGATTCTATTCTATGATTCTATTCTTTGATTCTGTTCTATGATTCTACTCTTTGATTCTATTATTTAATTCTATTCTTTGATTCTATTCTATGATTCTATTCTATGATTCTATACAATGATTCTGTTCCTTGATTCCATTCTTTCATTCTATTCTATGATTCTATTCTATGATTCTATTTTTTGATTCTATTCTATGATTCTATTCATTGATTCTATTCTATGATTCTGTTCTTTGATTCTATTCTTTGATTCTATTCTATGATTCTATTCTTTGATTCTATTCTTTGATTCTATTCTATGATTCTATTCTATGATTTTATTCTATGATTCTATTCATTGATTCTATTCTATGATTCTATTCTATGATTCTATTCTATGATTCTATTCTTTGATTATATTCATTGATTCTATTCTATGATTCTATTCTTTGATTCTGTTCTATGATTCTACTCTTTGATTCTATTATTTAATTCTATTCTTTGATTCTATTCTATGATTCTATTCTATGATTCTATTCTATGATTCTATTCTATGATTCTATTCTATGATTCTATTCTTTGATTCTACTCTTTGATTCTATTCTATGATTCTATTCTTTGATTCTATTCTATGATTCTATTCTTTGATTCTATTCTATCACTCTATTCTATGATTCTATTCTTTGATTCTATTCGATGATTCTATTCTATGATTCTATTCTATGACTCTATTCTAGGATTCTATTCTTTGATTCTATTCTTTGATTCTGTTCTATAATTCCATTCTTTGTTTCTATTCTATGATTCTATTCTATGATTCAATTCTCTGATTCTATTCTTTGATTCTATTCTTGATTCTATTCTATGATTCTATTCTTTGAATCTATTCTTTGATTCTATTCTATGATTCTATTCTTTGATTCTATTCTTTGATTCTATTCTTTGATACTGTTCTTTGATTCTATTCTTTGATTCTATTCTATGATTCTATTCTATGATTATATTCAATGATTCTATTGTTTGATTCTATTCTATGATTCTATTCTATGATTCTCTTCTATGATTCTATTCTTTGAATCTATTCATTGATTCTATTCTATGATTTTATTCTTTGATTCTATTCTATGATTCTATTCTTTGATTCTATTATTTAATTCTATTCTTTGATTCTATTCTATGATTCTATTCTATGATTCTATTCTATGATTCTATTCTATGATTCTATTCTATGATTCTATTCTTTGATTCTATTCTTTGATTCTATTCTATGATTCTATTCTATGATTCTATTCTATGATTCTATTCTTTGATTCTATTCTATAATTCTATTCTATGATTCTATTCAATGATTCTATTCTATGATTCTATTCTTTGATTCTATTCTTTGATTCTATTCTATGATTCTATTCTTTGAAACTATTCTATGATTCTATTCTATGATTCTATTCTATGATTCTATTCTTTGATTCTATTCTATGATTCTATTCAATGATTCAAGTCTATGATTCTGTTCCTTGATCCTATTCTTTCATTCTATTCTATGATTCTATTCTATGATTCTATTCTTTGATTCTATTCATTGATTCTATTCCATGATTCTGTTCTTTGATTCTATTCTTTGATTCTATTCTATGATTCTATTCTTTGATTCTATTCTTTGATTCAATTCTATGATTCTATTCTATGATTTTATTCTATGATTCTATTCTTTGATTCTATTCTATGATTCAATTCTATGATTCTATTCTATGATTCTATTCTTTGATTCTATTCATTGATTCTATTCTATGATTCTATTATTTGATTCTGTTCTATGATTCCACTCTTTGATTCTATTATTTAATTCTATTCTTTGATTCTATTCTATGATTCTATTCTATGGTTCTATTCTATGAGTCTATTCTTTAATTCTATTCTTTGAATCTATTCTTTGATTCTATTCTATGATTCTATTCTATGATTCTATTCTATGATTCTATTATATGATTCTATTCTTTGATTCTACTCTTTGATTCTATTCTATGATTCTATTCTTTGATTCTATTCTATGATTCTATTCTTTGATTCTATTCTATGATTCTATTCTATGATTCTATTCTTTGATTCTATTCTATGACTCTACTCTATGATTCTATTCTTTGATTCTATTCGATGATTCTATTCTATGATTCTATTCTATGATTCTATTCTTTGATTCTATTCTTTGATTCTGTTCTATAATTCAATTCTATGTTTCTATTCTATGATTCTATTCTATGATTCTATTCTCTGATTCTATTCTTTGATTCTATTCTTGATTCTATTCTATGATTCTATTCTATGATTCTATTCTGTGATTCTTTTCTTTTATTCTATTCCTTGATTCTATTCTATGATTCTATTATTTGCTTCTATTCTTTGATTCTATTCTTTGATTCGATTCATTGACTCTATTCTATGATTCTATTCTTTGATTCTATTCCTTGATTCTATTCTATGATTCTATTCTTTGATTCTATTCTTTGATTCTATTCTTTGGTTCTATTCTTTGATTCTATTCTTTGATTCTATTCTGTGATTCTATTCTTTGATTCTATTCTATGATTCTATTCTATGATTCTATTCTTTGATTCTATTCTTTGATTCTATTCTATGATTCTATTCTATGATTGTATTCTATGATTCTATTCTATGATTCTATTCTATGATTCTATTCTATGATTCTGTTTTTTGATTCTTTTCGATGGTTCTATTCTTTGATTCTATTCACAGAATCACAGAATCACAGAAACCCCACTGTGCAGATAGAGGCCATTTCGGCCCAGCGAGCCTGCACCGACACATATCCCACCCGACCCCCGTAACCCCACATATTTTAATCCCCCTAACACTAAGGGTCAATTTATCATAGCCAATCAACCTAACCCGCACATCTTTGGACTGTGGGAGGAAACCGGAGCACCCGGTTTATGATTCTATTCTTTGAATCTATTCTATGATTCTATTCTTTGATTCTATTCTATGGTTCTATTCTTTGATTCGATTCTATGATTCTATTCTTTGATTCTATTCTATGATTCTACTCTATGATTCTATTCTGTGATTCTATTCTTTGATTCTATTCTTTGATTCTATTCTATGATTCTATTCTATGATTCTATTTTATGATTCTATTCTTTGATTTATTCTATGATTCTATTCTATGATTCTATTCTATGATTCTATTCTTTGAATCTATGCTATGATTCTATTCTTTGACACTCTTCTTTGATTCTATTCTTTGATTCTATTCCATGATTCTATTCTTTGATTCCATTTTTTGATTCTATTCTATGATTCTATTCTATGATTCTATTCTTTGATTCTATTCTTTGATTCTATTCTATGATTCTTTTCTATGATTCTATTCTATGATTCTATTCTTTGATTCTATTCTTTGATTCTATTCTTTGATACTATTCTTTGATTCTATTCTTTGATTCTATTCTATGATTCTATTCTATGATTCTATTCAATTATTCTATTCTTTGATTCTATTCTATGATTCTATTCTTTGATTCTATTCTATGATTCTATTCTATGATTCTATTCAATGATTCTATTCTTTGATTCTATTCTATGATTCTATTCTATGATTCTATTCTATGATTCTATTCTTTGAATCTATTCATTGATTCTATTCTATGATTCTATTCTTTGATTCTATTCTATGATTCTATTCTATGATTCTATTCTATGATTCTATTCTTTGCTTCTATTCTTTGATTCTATTCTATGATTCTATTCTATGATTCTATTCTTTGATTCTATTCTATGATTCTATTCTTTGATTCTATTCTTAGATTCTATTCCATGAATCTATTCTATCATTCTATTCTATGATTCTATTCATTGATTCTATTCTATGATTCTATTCTATGATTATATTCTTTGATTCCATTCTATGATTCTATTCTCTGATTCTATTCTATGATTCTATTCTATCATTCTATTCTTTGATTCTATTCTTTGATTCTGTTCTATGATTCTATTCTATGATTCGATTCTATGATTCGATTCTATGATTCCATTCTTTGATTCAATTCTATTATTCTATTCTATGATTCTATTCTTTGATTCTATTCTATGGTTCTATACTATGATTCTATTCTATGATTCTATTCTATGATTCGATTCTATGATTCGATTCTATGATTCCATTCTTTGATTCAATTCTATTATTCTCTTCTATGATTCTATTCTTTGATTCTATTCTATGGTTCTATACTATGATTCTATTCTATGATTCTATTCTATGATTCTATTCTTTGATTCTATTCTATGATTCTATTCTTTGATTCTATTCTTAGATTCTATTCTATGAATCTATTCTATCATTCTATTCTATGATTCTATTCATTGATTCTATTCTATGATTCTATTCTATGGTTATATTCTTTGATTCTATTCTATGATTCTATTCCTTGATTCTATTCTATGATTCTATTCTTTGAATCTGTTCCATGATTCTATTCTTTGAATCTATTCTTTGATTCTATTCTATGGTTCTATTCTTTGATTCTATTCTTTGATTCCATTCTTTGATACTATTCTTTGATTCTATTCTTTGATTCTATTCTATGATTCTATTCTATGATTCTATTCAATGATTCTATTCTTTGATTCTATTCTATGATTCTATTCTATGATTCTATTCTATGATTCTATTCTTTGAATCTATTCATTGATTCTATTCTATGATTCTATTCTTTGATTCTATTCTATGATTTTATTCTATGATTCTATTCATTGATTCTATTCTATGATTCTATTCTATGATTCTATTCTATGATTCTATTCTTTGATTATATTCATTGATTCTATTCTATGATTCTATTCTTTGATTCTGTTCTATGATTCTACTCTTTGATTCTATTATTTAATTCTATTCTTTGATTCTATTCTATGATTCTATTCTAGGATTCTATACAATGATTCTGTTCCTTGATTCCATTCTTTCATTCTATTCTATGATTCTATTCTATGATTCTATTCTATGATTCTATTCTATGATTCTATTCATTGATTCTATTCTATGATTCTGTTCTTTGATTCTATTCTTTGATTCTATTCTATGATTCTATTCTTTGATTCTATTCTTTGATTCTATTCTATGATTCTATTCTATGATTTTATTCTATGATTCTATTCATTGATTCTATTCTATGATTCTATTCTATGATTCTATTCTATGATTCTATTCTTTGATTATATTCATTGATTCTATTCTATGATTCTATTCTTTGATTCTGTTCTATGATTCTACTCTTTGATTCTATTATTTAATTCTATTCTTTGATTCTATTCTATGATTCTATTCTATGATTATATTCTATGATTCTATTCTATGATTCTATTCTATGATTCTATTCTTTGATTCTACTCTTTGATTCTATTCTATGATTCTATTCTTTGATTCTATTCTATGATTCTATTCTTTGATTCTATTCTATGATTCTATTCTATGATTCTATTCTTTGATTCTATTCTATCACTCTATTCTATGATTCTATTCTTTGATTCTATTCGATGATTCTATTCTATGATTCTATTCTATGACTCTATTCTAGGATTCTATTCTTTGATTCTATTCTTTGATTCTGTTCTATAATTCCATTCTTTGTTTCTATTCTATGATTCTATTCTATGATTCAATTCTCTGATTCTATTCTTTGATTCTATTCTTGATTCTATTCTATGATTCTATTCTTTGAATCTATTCTTTGATTCTATTCTATGATTCTATTCTTTGATTCTATTCTTTGATTCTATTCTTTGATACTGTTCTTTGATTCTATTCTTTGATTCTATTCTATGATTCTATTCTATGATTCTATTCAATGATTCTATTCTTTGATTCTATTCTATGATTCTATTCTATGATTCTCTTCTATGATTCTATTCTTTGAATCTATTCATTGATTCTATTCTATGATTTTATTCTTTGATTCTATTCTATGATTCTATTCTTTGATTCTATTATTTAATTCTATTCTTTGATTCTATTCTATGATTCTATTCTATGATTCTATTCTATGATTCTATTCTATGATTCTATTCTATGATTCTATTCTTTGATTCTATTCTTTGATTCTATTCTATGATTCTATTCTATGATTCTATTCTATGATTCTATTCTTTGATTCTATTCTATAATTCTATTCTATGATTCTATTCAATGATTCTATTCTATGATTCTATTCTTTGATTCTATTCTTTGATTCTATTCTATGATTCTATTCTTTGAAACTATTCTATGATTCTATTCTATGATTCTATTCTATGATTCTATTCTTTGATTCTATTCTATGATTCTATTCAATGATTCAAGTCTATGATTCTGTTCCTTGATCCTATTCTTTCATTCTATTCTATGATTCTATTCTATGATTCTATTCTTTGATTCTATTCATTGATTCTATTCCATGATTCTGTTCTTTGATTCTATTCTTTGATTCTATTCTATGATTCTATTCTTTGATTCTATTCTTTGATTCAATTCTATGATTCTATTCTATGATTTTATTCTATGATTCTATTCTTTGATTCTATTCTATGATTCAATTCTATGATTCTATTCTATGATTCTATTCTTTGATTCTATTCATTGATTCAATTCTATGATTCTATTCTTTGATTCTGTTCTATGATTCCACTCTTTGATTCTATTATTTAATTCTATTCTTTGATTCTATTCTATGATTCTATTCTATGATTCTATTCTATGAGTCTATTCTTTAATTCTATTCTTTGAATCTATTCTTTGATTCTATTCTATGATTCTATTCTATGATTCTATTCTATGATTCTATTATATGATTCTATTCTTTGATTCTACTCTTTGATTCTATTCTATGATTCTATTCTTTGATTCTATTCTATGATTCTATTCTTTGATTCTATTCTATGATTCTATTCTATGATTCTATTCTTTGATTCTATTCTATGACTCTACTCTATGATTCTATTCTTTGATTCTATTCGATGATTCTATTCTATGATTCTATTCTATGATTCTATTCTTTGATTCTATTCTTTGATTCTGTTCTATAATTCAATTCTATGTTTCTATTCTATGATTCTATTCTATGATTCTATTCTCTGATTCTATTCTTTGATTCTATTCTTGATTCTATTCTATGATTCTATTCTATGATTCTATTCTGTGATTCTTTTCTTTTATTCTATTCCTTGATTCTATTCTATGATTCTATTATTTGCTTCTATTCTTTGATTCTATTCTTTGATTCGATTCATTGACTCTATTCTATGATTCTATTCTTTGATTCTATTCCTTGATTCTATTCTATGATTCTATTCTTTGATTCTATTCTTTGATTCTATTCTTTGGTTCTATTCTTTGATTCTATTCTTTGATTCTATTCTGTGATTCTATTCTTTGATTCTATTCTATGATTCTTTTCTATGATTCTATTCTTTGATTCTATTCTTTGATTCTATTCTATGATTCTATTCTATGATTGTATTCTATGATTCTATTCTATGATTCTATTCTATGATTCTATTCTATGATTCTGTTTTTTGATTCTTTTCGATGGTTCTATTCTTTGATTCTATTCACAGAATCACAGAATCACAGAAACCCCACTGTGCAGATAGAGGCCATTTCGGCCCAGCGAGCCTGCACCGACACATATCCCACCCGACCCCCGTAACCCCACATATTTTAATCCCCCTAACACTGAGGGTCAATTTATCATAGCCAATCAACCTAACCCGCACATCTTTGGACTGTGGGAGGAAACCGGAGCACCCGGTTTATGATTCTATTCTTTGAATCTATTCTATGATTCTATTCTTTGATTCTATTCTATGGTTCTATTCTTTGATTCGATTCTATGATTCTATTCTTTGATTCTATTCTATGATTCTACTCTATGATTCTATTCTGTGATTCTATTCTTTGATTCTATTCTTTGATTCTATTCTATGATTCTATTCTATGATTCTATTTTATGAATCTATTCTTTGATTTATTCTATGATTCTATTCTATGATTCTATTCTATGATTCTATTCTTTGAATCTATGCTATGATTCTATTCTTTGACTCTCTTCTTTGATTCTATTCTTTGATTCTATTCCATGATTCTATTCTTTGATTCCATTTTTTGATTCTATTCTATGATTCTATTCTATGATTCTATTCTTTGATTCTATTCTTTGATTCTATTCTATGATTCTTTTCTATGATTCTATTCTATGATTCTATTCTTTGATTCTATTCTTTGATTCTATTCTTTGATACTATTCTTTGATTCTATTCTTTGATTCTATTCTATGATTCTATTCTATGATTCTATTCAATGATTATATTCTTTGAATCTATTCTATGATTCTATTCTTTGATTCTATTCTATGATTCTATTCTATGATTCTATTCAATGATTCTATTCTTTGATTCTATTCTATGATTCTATTCTATGATTCTATTCTATGATTCTATTCTTTGAATCTATTCATTGATTCTATTCTATGATTCTATTCTTTGATTCTATTCTATGATTCTATTCTATGATTCTATTCTATGATTCTATTCTTCGCTTCTATTCTTTGATTCTATTCTATGATTCTATTCTATGATTCTATTCTTTGATTCTATTCTATGATTCTATTCTTTGATTCTATTCTTAGATTCTATTCTATGAATCTATTCTATCATTCTATTCTATGATTCTATTCATTGATTCTATTCTATGATTCTATTCTATGATTATATTCTTTGATTCCATTCTATGATTCTATTCTCTGATTCTATTCTATGATTCTATTCTATCATTCTATTCTTTGATTCTATTCTTTGATTCTGTTCTATGATTCTATTCTATGATTCGATTCTATGATTCGATTCTATGATTCCATTCTTTGATTCAATTCTATTATTCTATTCTATGATTCTATTCTTTGATTCTATTCTATGGTTCTATACTATGATTCTATTCTATGATTCTATTCTATGATTCTATTCTTTGATTCTCTTCTATGATTCTATTCTTTGATTCTATTCTTAGATTCTATTCTATGAATCTATTCTATCATTCTATTCTATGATTCTATTCTTTGATTCTATTCTATGGTTCTATTCTTTGATTCGATTCTATGATTCTATTCTTTGATTCTATTCTATGATTCTACTCTATGATTCTATTCTGTGATTCTATTCTTTGATTCTATTCTTTGATTCTATTCTATGATTCTATTCTATGATTCTATTTTATGATTCTATTCTTTGATTTATTCTATGATTCTATTCTATGATTCTATTCTATGATTCTATTCTTTGAATCTATGCTATGATTCTATTCTTTGACTCTCTTCTTTGATTCTATTCTTTGATTCTATTCCATGATTCTATTCTTTGATTCCATTTTTTGATTCTATTCTATGATTCTATTCTATGATTCTATTCTTTGATTCTATTCTTTGATTCTATTCTATGATTCTTTTCTATGATTCTATTCTATGATTCTATTCTTTGATTCTATTCTTTGATTCTATTCTTTGATACTATTCTTTGATTCTATTCTTTGATTCTATTCTATGATTCTATTCTATGATTCTATTCAATGATTATATTCTTTGATTCTATTCTATGATTCTATTCTTTGATTCTATTCTATGATTCTATTCTATGATTCTATTCAATGATTCTATTCTTTGATTCTATTCTATGATTCTATTCTATGATTCTATTCTATGATTCTATTCTTTGAATCTATTCATTGATTCTATTCTATGATTCTATTCTTTGATTCTATTCTATGATTCTATTCTATGATTCTATTCTATGATTCTATTCTTCGCTTCTATTCTTTGATTCTATTCTATGATTCTATTCTATGATTCTATTCTTTGATTCTATTCTATGATTCTATTCTTTGATTCTATTCTTAGATTCTATTCTATGAATCTATTCTATCATTCTATTCTATGATTCTATTCATTGATTCTATTCTATGATTCTATTCTATGATTATATTCTTTGATTCCATTCTATGATTCTATTCTCTGATTCTATTCTATGATTCTATTCTATCATTCTATTCTTTGATTCTATTCTTTGATTCTGTTCTATGATTCTATTCTATGATTCGATTCTATGATTCGATTCTATGATTCCATTCTTTGATTCAATTCTATTATTCTATTCTATGATTCTATTCTTTGATTCTATTCTATGGTTCTATACTATGATTCTATTCTATGATTCTATTCTATGATTCTATTCTTTGATTCTCTTCTATGATTCTATTCTTTGATTCTATTCTTAGATTCTATTCTATGAATCTATTCTATCATTCTATTCTATGATTCTATTCATTGATTCTATTCTATGATTCTATTCTATGGTTATATTCTTTGATTCTATTCTATGATTCTATTCCTTGATTCTATTCTATGATTCTATTCTTTGAATCTGTTCCATGATTCTATTCTTTGAATCTATTCTTTGATTCTATTCTATGGTTCTATTCTTTGATTCTATTCTTTGATTCCATTCTTTGATACTATTCTTTGATTCTATTCTTTGATTCTATTCTATGATTCTATTCTATGATTCTATTCAATGATTCTATTCTTTGATTCTATTCTATGATTCTATTCTATGATTCTATTCTATGATTCTATTCTTTGAATCTATTCATTGATTCTATTCTATGATTCTATTCTTTGATTCTATTCTATGATTTTATTCTATGATTCTATTCATTGATTCTATTCTATGATTCTATTCTATGATTCTATTCTATGATTCTATTCTTTGATTATATTCATTGATTCTATTCTATGATTCTATTGTTTGATTCTGTTCTATGATTCTACTCTTTGATTCTATTATTTAATTCTATTCTTTGATTCTATTCTATGATTCTATTCTATGATTCTATACAATGATTCTGTTCCTTGATTCCATTCTTTCATTCTATTCTATGATTCTATTCTATGATTCTATTCTATGATTCTATTCTATGATTCTATTCATTGATTCTATTCTATGATTCTGTTCTTTGATTCTATTCTTTGATTCTATTCTATGATTCTATTCTTTGATTCTATTCTTTGATTCTATTCTATGATTCTATTCTATGATTTTATTCTATGATTCTATTCATTGATTCTATTCTATGATTCTATTCTATGATTCTATTCTATGATTCTATTCTTTGATTATATTCATTGATTCTATTCTATGATTCTATTCTTTGATTCTGTTCTATGATTCTACTCTTTCATTCTATTATTTAATTCTGTTCTTTGATTCTATTCTATGATTCTATTCTATGATTCTATTCTATGATTCTATTCTATGATTCTATTCTATGATTCTATTCTATGATTCTATTCTTTGATTCTACTCTTTGATTCTATTCTATGATTCTATTCTTTGATTCTATTCTATGATTCTATTCTTTGATTCTATTCTATGATTATATTCTATGATTCTATTCTTTGATTCTATTCTATCACTCTATTCTATGATTCTATTCTTTGATTCTATTCGATGATTCTATTCTATGATTCTATTCTATGACTCTATTCTAGGATTCTATTCTTTGATTCTATTCTTTGATTCTGTTCTATAATTCCATTCTATGTTTCTATTCTATGATTCTATTCTATGATTCAATTCTCTGATTCTATTCTTTGATTCTATTCTTGATTCTATTCTATGATTCTATTCTTTGAATCTATTCTTTGATTCTATTCTATGATTCTATTCTTTGATTCTATTCTTTGATTCTATTCTTTGATACTGTTCTTTGATTCTATTCTTTGATTCTATTCTATGATTCTATTCTATGATTCTATTCTATGATTCTATTCTATGATTCTATTCTTTGAATCTATTCATTGATTCTATTCTATGATTCTATTCTTTGATTCTATTCTATGATTCTATTCTATGATTCTATTCTATGATTCTATTCTTTGCTTCTATTCTTTGATTCTATTCTATGATTCTATTCTATGATTCTATTCTTTGATTCTATTCTATGATTCTATTCTTTGATTCTATTCTTAGATTCTATTCTATGAATCTATTCTATCATTCTATTCTATGATTCTATTCATTGATTCTATTCTATGATTCTATTCTATGATTATATTCTTTGATTCCATTCTATGATTCTATTCTCTGATTCTATTCTATGATTCTATTCTATCATTCTATTCTTTGATTCTATTCTTTGATTCTGTTCTATGATTCTATTCTATGATTCGATTCTATGATTCGATTCTATGATTCCATTCTTTGATTCAATTCTATTATTCTATTCTATGATTCTATTCTTTGATTCTATTCTATGGTTCTATACTATGATTCTATTCTATGATTCTATTCTATGATTCTATTCTTTGATTCTCTTCTATGATTCTATTCTTTGATTCTATTCTTAGATTCTATTCTATGAATCTATTCTATCATTCTATTCTATGATTCTATTCATTGATTCTATTCTATGATTCTATTCTATGGTTATATTCTTTGATTCTATTCTATGATTCTATTCCTTGATTCTATTCTATGATTCTATTCTTTGAATCTGTTCCATGATTCTATTCTTTGAATCTATTCTTTGATTCTATTCTATGGTTCTATTCTTTGATTCTATTCTTTGATTCCATTCTTTGATACTATTCTTTGATTCTATTCTTTGATTCTATTCTATGATTCTATTCTATGATTCTATTCAATGATTCTATTCTTTGATTCTATTCTATGATTCTATTCTATGATTCTATTCTATGATTCTATTCTTTGAATCTATTCATTGATTCTATTCTATGATTCTATTCTTTGATTCTATTCTATGATTTTATTCTATGATTCTATTCATTGATTCTATTCTATGATTCTATTCTATGATTCTATTCTATGATTCTATTCTATGATTCTATTCTTTGATTATATTCATTGATTCTATTCTATGATTCTATTGTTTGATTCTGTTCTATGATTCTACTCTTTGATTCTATTATTTAATTCTATTCTTTGATTCTATTCTATGATTCTATTCTATGATTCTATACAATGATTCTGTTCCTTGATTCCATTCTTTCATTCTATTCTATGATTCTATTCTATGATTCTATTCTATGATTCTATTCTATGATTCTATTCATTGATTCTATTCTATGATTCTGTTCTTTGATTCTATTCTTTGATTCTATTCTATGATTCTATTCTTTGATTCTATTCTTTGATTCTATTCTATGATTCTATTCTATGATTTTATTCTATGATTCTATTCATTGATTCTATTCTATGATTCTATTCTATGATTCTATTCTATGATTCTATTCTTTGATTATATTCATTGATTCTATTCTATGATTCTATTCTTTGATTCTACTCTTTGATTCTATTCTATGATTCTATTCTTTGATTCTATTCTATGATTCTATTCTATGATTATATTCTATGATTCTATTCTTTGATTCTATTCTATCACTCTATTCTATGATTCTATTCTTTGATTCTATTCGATGATTCTATTCTATGATTCTATTCTATGACTCTATTCTAGGATTCTATTCTTTGATTCTATTCTTTGATTCTGTTCTATCACTCTATTCTATGATTCTATTCTTTGATTCTATTCGATGATTCTATTCTATGATTCTATTCTATGACTCTATTCTAGGATTCTATTCTTTGATTCTATTCTTTGATTCTGTTCTATAATTCCATTCTATGTTTCTATTCTATGATTCTATTCTATGATTCAATTCTCTGATTCTATTCTTTGATTCTATTCTTGATTCTATTCTATGATTCTATTCTTTGAATCTATTCTTTGATTCTATTCTATGATTCTATTCTTTGATTCTATTCTTTGATTCTATTC
Organism: Somniosus microcephalus; assembly: GCF_052327205.1. Classification (NCBI taxonomy): domain Eukaryota; kingdom Metazoa; phylum Chordata; class Chondrichthyes; order Squaliformes; family Somniosidae; genus Somniosus; species Somniosus microcephalus. The sequence goes on along the minus strand of NC_140990.1, from coordinate 105,003,327 downwards.
TTTGATACTGTTCTTTGATTCTATTCTTTGATTCTATTCTATGATTCTATTCTATGATTCTATTCTATGATTCTATTCTATGATTCTATTCTTTGAATCTATTCATTGATTCTATTCTATGATTCTATTCTTTGATTCTATTCTATGATTCTATTCTATGATTCTATTCTATGATTCTATTCTTTGCTTCTATTCTTTGATTCTATTCTATGATTCTATTCTATGATTCTATTCTTTGATTCTATTCTATGATTCTATTCTTTGATTCTATTCTTAGATTCTATTCTATGAATCTATTCTATCATTCTATTCTATGATTCTATTCATTGATTCTATTCTATGATTCTATTCTATGATTATATTCTTTGATTCCATTCTATGATTCTATTCTCTGATTCTATTCTATGATTCTATTCTATCATTCTATTCTTTGATTCTATTCTTTGATTCTGTTCTATGATTCTATTCTATGATTCGATTCTATGATTCGATTCTATGATTCCATTCTTTGATTCAATTCTATTATTCTATTCTATGATTCTATTCTTTGATTCTATTCTATGGTTCTATACTATGATTCTATTCTATGATTCTATTCTATGATTCTATTCTTTGATTCTCTTCTATGATTCTATTCTTTGATTCTATTCTTAGATTCTATTCTATGAATCTATTCTATCATTCTATTCTATGATTCTATTCATTGATTCTATTCTATGATTCTATTCTATGGTTATATTCTTTGATTCTATTCTATGATTCTATTCCTTGATTCTATTCTATGATTCTATTCTTTGAATCTGTTCCATGATTCTATTCTTTGAATCTATTCTTTGATTCTATTCTATGGTTCTATTCTTTGATTCTATTCTTTGATTCCATTCTTTGATACTATTCTTTGATTCTATTCTTTGATTCTATTCTATGATTCTATTCTATGATTCTATTCAATGATTCTATTCTTTGATTCTATTCTATGATTCTATTCTATGATTCTATTCTATGATTCTATTCTTTGAATCTATTCATTGATTCTATTCTATGATTCTATTCTTTGATTCTATTCTATGATTTTATTCTATGATTCTATTCATTGATTCTATTCTATGATTCTATTCTATGATTCTATTCTATGATTCTATTCTTTGATTATATTCATTGATTCTATTCTATGATTCTATTGTTTGATTCTGTTCTATGATTCTACTCTTTGATTCTATTATTTAATTCTATTCTTTGATTCTATTCTATGATTCTATTCTATGATTCTATACAATGATTCTGTTCCTTGATTCCATTCTTTCATTCTATTCTATGATTCTATTCTATGATTCTATTCTATGATTCTATTCTATGATTCTATTCATTGATTCTATTCTATGATTCTGTTCTTTGATTCTATTCTTTGATTCTATTCTATGATTCTATTCTTTGATTCTATTCTTTGATTCTATTCTATGATTCTATTCTATGATTTTATTCTATGATTCTATTCATTGATTCTATTCTATGATTCTATTCTATGATTCTATTCTATGATTCTATTCTTTGATTATATTCATTGATTCTATTCTATGATTCTATTCTTTGATTCTACTCTTTGATTCTATTCTATGATTCTATTCTTTGATTCTATTCTATGATTCTATTCTATGATTATATTCTATGATTCTATTCTTTGATTCTATTCTATCACTCTATTCTATGATTCTATTCTTTGATTCTATTCGATGATTCTATTCTATGATTCTATTCTATGACTCTATTCTAGGATTCTATTCTTTGATTCTATTCTTTGATTCTGTTCTATAATTCCATTCTATGTTTCTATTCTATGATTCTATTCTATGATTCAATTCTCTGATTCTATTCTTTGATTCTATTCTTGATTCTATTCTATGATTCTATTCTTTGAATCTATTCTTTGATTCTATTCTATGATTCTATTCTTTGATTCTATTCTTTGATTCTATTCTTTGATACTGTTCTTTGATTCTATTCTTTGATTCTATTCTATGATTCTATTCTATGATTCTATTCAATGATTCTATTCTTTGATTCTATTCTATGATTCTATTCTATGATTCTCTTCTATGATTCTATTCTTTGAATCTATTCATTGATTCTATTCTATGATTTTATTCTTTGATTCTATTCTATGATTCTATTCTTTGATTCTATTATTTAATTCTATTCTTTGATTCTATTCTATGATTCTATTCTATGATTCTATTCTATGATTCTATTCTATGATTCTATTCTATGATTCTATTCTTTGATTCTATTCTTTGATTCTATTCTATGATTCTATTCTATGATTCTATTCTATGATTCTATTCTTTGATTCTATTCTATAATTCTATTCTATGATTCTATTCAATGATTCTATTCTATGATTCTATTCTTTGATTCTATTCTTTGATTCTATTCTATGATTCTATTCTTTGAAACTATTCTATGATTCTATTCTATGATTCTATTCTATGATTCTATTCTTTGATTCTATTCTATGATTCTATTCAATGATTCAATTCTATGATTCTGTTCCTTGATCCTATTCTTTCATTCTATTCTATGATTCTATTCTATGATTCTATTCTTTGATTCTATTCATTGATTCTATTCCATGATTCTGTTCTTTGATTCTATTCTTTGATTCTATTCTATGATTCTATTCTTTGATTCTATTCTTTGATTCAATTCTATGATTCTATTCTATGATTTTATTCTATGATTCTATTCTTTGATTCTATTCTATGATTCAATTCTATGATTCTATTCTATGATTCTATTCTTTGATTCTATTCATTGATTCTATTCTATGATTCTATTCTTTGATTCTGTTCTATGATTCCACTCTTTGATTCTATTATTTAATTCTATTCTTTGATTCTATTCTATGATTCTATTCTATGATTCTATTCTATGAGTCTATTCTTTAATTCTATTCTTTGAATCTATTCTTTGATTCTATTCTATGATTCTATTCTATGATTCTATTCTATGATTCTATTATATGATTCTATTCTTTGATTCTACTCTTTGATTCTATTCTATGATTCTATTCTTTGATTCTATTCTATGATTCTATTCTTTGATTCTATTCTATGATTCTATTCTATGATTCTATTCTTTGACTCTATTCTATGACTCTACTCTATGATTCTATTCTTTGATTCTATTCGATGATTCTATTCTATGATTCTATTCTATGATTCTATTCTTTGATTCTATTCTTTGATTCTGTTCTATAATTCAATTCTATGTTTCTATTCTATGATTCTATTCTATGATTCTATTCTCTGATTCTATTCTTTGATTCTATTCTTGATTCTATTCTATGATTCTATTCTATGATTCTATTCTGTGATTCTTTTCTTTTATTCTATTCCTTGATTCTATTCTATGATTCTATTATTTGCTTCTATTCTTTGATTCTATTCTTTGATTCGATTCATTGACTCTATTCTATGATTCTATTCTTTGATTCTATTCCTTGATTCTATTCTATGATTCTATTCTTTGATTCTATTCTTTGATTCTATTCTGTGATTCTATTCTTTGATTCTATTCTATGATTCTATTCTATGATTCTATTCTTTGATTCTATTCTTTGATTCTATTCTATGATTCTATTCTATGATTGTATTCAATGATTCTATTCTATGATTCTATTCTATGATTCTATTCTATGATTCTGTTTTTTGATTCTTTTCGATGGTTCTATTCTTTGATTCTATTCACAGAATCACAGAATCACAGAAACCCCACTGTGCAGATAGAGGCCATTTCGGCCCAGCGAGGCTGCACCGACACATATCCCACCCGACCCCCGTAACCCCACATATTTTAATCCCCCTAACACTAAGGGTCAATTTATCATAGCCAATCAACCTAACCCGCACATCTTTGGACTGTGGGAGGAAACCGGAGCACCCGGTTTATGATTCTATTCTTTGAATCTATTCTATGATTCTATTCTTTGATTCTACTCTATGGTTCTATTGTTTGATTCGATTCTATGATTCTATTCTTTGATTCTATTCTATGATTCTACTCTATGATTCTATTCTGTGATTCTATTCTTTGATTCTATTCTTTGATTCTATTCTATGATTCTATTCTATGATTCTATTTTATGATTCTATTCTTTGATTTATTCTATGATTCTATTCTATGATTCTATTCTATGATTCTATTCTTTGAATCTATGCTATGATTCTATTCTTTGACTCTCTTCTTTGATTCTATTCTTTGATTCTATTCCATGATTCTATTCTTTGATTCCATTTTTTGATTCTATTCTATGATTCTATTCTATGATTCTATTCTTTGATTCTATTCTTTGATTCTATTCTATGATTCTTTTCTATGATTCTATTCTATGATTCTATTCTTTGATTCTATTCTTTGATTCTATTCTTTGATACTATTCTTTGATTCTATTCTTTGATTCTATTCTATGATTCTATTCTATGATTCTATTCAATGATTCTATTCTTTGATTCTATTCTATGATTCTATTCTTTGATTCTATTCTATGATTCTACTCTATGATTCTATTCTGTGATTCTATTCTTTGATTCTATTCTTTGATTCTATTCTATGATTCTATTCTATGATTCTATTTTATGATTCTATTCTTTGATTTATTCTATGATTCTATTCTATGATTCTATTCTATGATTCTATTCTTTGAATCTATGCTATGATTCTATTCTTTGACTCTCTTCTTTGATTCTATTCTTTGATTCTATTCCATGATTCTATTCTTTGATTCCATTTTTTGATTCTATTCTATGATTCTATTCTATGATTCTATTCTTTGATTCTATTCTTTGATTCTATTCTATGATTCTTTTCTATGATTCTATTCTATGATTCTATTCTTTGATTCTATTCTTTGATTCTATTCTTTGATACTATTCTTTGATTCTATTCTTTGATTCTATTCTATGATTCTATTCTATGATTCTATTCAATGATTCTATTCTTTGATTCTATTCTATGATTCTATTCTTTGATTCTATTCTATGATTCTATTCTATGATTCTATTCAATGATTCTATTCTTTGATTCTATTCTATGATTCTATTCTATGATTCTATTCTATGATTCTATTCTTTGAATCTATTCATTGATTCTATTCTATGATTCTATTCTTTGATTCTATTCTATGATTCTATTCTATGATTCTATTCTATGATTCTATTCTTCGCTTCTATTCTTTGATTCTATTCTATGATTCTATTCTATGATTCTATTCTTTGATTCTATTCTATGATTCTATTCTTTGATTCTATTCTTAGATTCTATTCTATGAATCTATTCTATCATTCTATTCTATGATTCTATTCATTGATTCTATTCTATGATTCTATTCTATGATTATATTCTTTGATTCCATTCTATGATTCTATTCTCTGATTCTATTCTATGATTCTATTCTATCATTCTATTCTTTGATTCTATTCTTTGATTCTGTTCTATGATTCTATTCTATGATTCGATTCTATGATTCGATTCTATGATTCCATTCTTTGATTCAATTCTATTATTCTATTCTATGATTCTATTCTTTGATTCTATTCTATGGTTCTATACTATGATTCTATTCTATGATTCTATTCTATGATTCTATTCTTTGATTCTCTTCTATGATTCTATTCTTTGATTCTATTCTTAGATTCTATTCTATGAATCTATTCTATCATTCTATTCTATGATTCTATTCATTGATTCTATTCTATGATTCTATTCTATGGTTATATTCTTTGATTCTATTCTATGATTCTATTCCTTGATTCTATTCTATGATTCTATTCTTTGAATCTGTTCCATGATTCTATTCTTTGAATCTATTCTTTGATTCTATTCTATGGTTCTATTCTTTGATTCTATTCTTTGATTCCATTCTTTGATACTATTCTTTGATTCTATTCTTTGATTCTATTCTATGATTCTATTCTATGATTCTATTCAATGATTCTATTCTTTGATTCTATTCTATGATTCTATTCTATGATTCTATTCTATGATTCTATTCTTTGAATCTATTCATTGATTCTATTCTATGATTCTATTCTTTGATTCTATTCTATGATTTTATTCTATGATTCTATTCATTGATTCTATTCTATGATTCTATTCTATGATTCTATTCTATGATTCTATTCTTTGATTATATTCATTGATTCTATTCTATGATTCTATTGTTTGATTCTGTTCTATGATTCTACTCTTTGATTCTATTATTTAATTCTATTCTTTGATTCTATTCTATGATTCTATTCTATGATTCTATACAATGATTCTGTTCCTTGATTCCATTCTTTCATTCTATTCTATGATTCTATTCTATGATTCTATTCTATGATTCTATTCTATTATTCTATTCTATGATTCTATTCTTTGAATCTATGCTATGATTCTATTCTTTGACTCTCTTCTTTGATTCTATTCTTTGATTCTATTCCATGATTCTATTCTTTGATTCCATTTTTTGATTCTATTCTATGATTCTATTCTATGATTCTATTCTTTGATTCTATTCTTTGATTCTATTCTATGATTCTTTTCTATGATTCTATTCTATGATTCTATTCTTTGATTCTATTCTTTGATTCTATTCTTTGATACTATTCTTTGATTCTATTCTTTGATTCTATTCTATGATTCTATTCTATGATTCTATTCAATGATTCTATTCTTTGATTCTATTCTATGATTCTATTCTTTGATTCTATTCTATGATTCTATTCTATGATTCTATTCAATGATTCTATTATTTGATTCTATTCTATGATTCTATTCTATGATTCTATTCTATGATTCTATTCTTTGAATCTATTCATTGATTCTATTCTATGATTCTATTCTTTGATTCTATTCTATGATTCTATTCTATGATTCTATTCTATGATTCTATTCTTTGCTTCTATTCTTTGATTCTATTCTATGATTCTATTCTATGATTCTATTCTATGATTCTATTCTTTGATTCTATTCTATGATTCTATTCTTTGATTCTATTCTTAGATTCTATTCTATGAATCTATTCTATCATTCTATTCTATGATTCTATTCATTGATTCTATTCTATGATTCTATTCTATGATTATATTCTTTGATTCCATTCTATGATTCTATTCTCTGATTCTATTCTATGATTCTATTCTATCATTCTATTCTTTGATTCTATTCTTTGATTCTGTTCTATGATTCTATTCTATGATTCGATTCTATGATTCGATTCTATGATTCCATTCTTTGATTCAATTCTATTATTCTATTCTATGATTCTATTCTTTGATTCTATTCTATGGTTCTATACTATGATTCTATTCTATGATTCTATTCTATGATTCTATTCTTTGATTCTATTCTATGATTCTATTCTTTGATTCTATTCTTAGATTCTATTCTATGAATCTATTCTATCATTCTATTCTATGATTCTATTCATTGATTCTATTCTATGATTCTATTCTATGGTTATATTATTTGATTCTATTCTATGATTCTATTCCTTGATTCTATTCTATGATTCTATTCTTTGAATCTGTTCCATGATTCTATTCTTTGAATCTATTCTTTGATTCTATTCTATGGTTCTATTCTTTGATTCTATTCTTTGATTCCATTCTTTGATACTATTCTTTGATTCTATTCTTTGATTCTATTCTATGATTCTATTCTATGATTCTATTCAATGATTCTATTCTTTGATTCTATTCTATGATTCTATTCTATGATTCTATTCTATGATTCTATTCTTTGAATCTATTCATTGATTCTATTCTATGATTCTATTCTTTGATTCTATTCTATGATTTTATTCTATGATTCTATTCATTGATTCTATTCTATGATTCTATTCTATGATTCTATTCTATGATTCTATTCTTTGATTCTATTCTATGATTCTATTCAATGATTCAAGTCTATGATTCTGTTCCTTGATCCTATTCTTTCATTCTATTCTATGATTCTATTCTATGATTCTATTCTTTGATTCTATTCATTGATTCTATTCCATGATTCTGTTCTTTGATTCTATTCTTTGATTCTATTCTATGATTCTATTCTTTGATTCTATTCTTTGATTCAATTCTATGATTCTATTCTATGATTTTATTCTATGATTCTATTCTTTGATTCTATTCTATGATTCAATTCTATGATTCTATTCTATGATTCTATTCTTTGATTCTATTCATTGATTCTATTCTATGATTCTATTCTTTGATTCTGTTCTATGATTCCACACTTTGATTCTATTATTTAATTCTATTCTTTGATTCTATTCTATGATTCTATTCTATGATTCTATTCTATGAGTCTATTCTTTAATTCTATTCTTTGAATCTATTCTTTGATTCTATTCTATGATTCTATTCTATGATTCTATTCTATGATTCTATTATATGATTCTATTCTTTGATTCTACTCTTTGATTCTATTCTATGATTCTATTCTTTGATTCTATTCTATGATTCTATTCTTTGATTCTATTCTATGATTCTATTCTATGATTCTATTCTTTGATTCTATTCTATGACTCTACTCTATGATTCTATTCTTTGATTCTATTCGATGATTCTATTCTATGATTCTATTCTATGATTCTATTCTTTGATTCTATTCTTTGATTCTATTCTCTGATTCTATTCTTTGATTCTATTCTTGATTCTATTCTATGATTCTATTCTATGATTCTATTCTGTGATTCTTTTCTTTTATTCTATTCCTTGATTCTATTCTATGATTCTATTATTTGCTTCTATTCTTTGATTCTATTCTTTGATTCGATTCATTGACTCTATTCTATGATTCTATTCTTTGATTCTATTCCTTGATTCTATTCTATGATTCTATTCTTTGATTCTATTCTTTGATTCTATTCTTTGGTTCTATTCTTTGATTCTATTCTTTGATTCTATTCTGTGATTCTATTCTTTGATTCTATTCTATGATTCTATTCTATGATTCTATTCTTTGATTCTATTCTTTGATTCTATTCTATGATTCTATTCTATGATTGTATTCTATGATTCTATTCTATGATTCTATTCTATGATTCTATTCTATGATTCTGTTTTTTGATTCTTTTCGATGGTTCTATTCTTTGATTCTATTCACAGAATCACAGAATCACAGAAACCCCACTGTGCAGATAGAGGCCATTTCGGCCCAGCGAGCCTGCACCGACACATATCCCACCCGACCCCCGTAACCCCACATATTTTAATCCCCCTAACACTAAGGGTCAATTTATCATAGCCAATCAACCTAACCCGCACATCTTTGGACTGTGGGAGGAAACCGGAGCACCCGGTTTATGATTCTATTCTTTGAATCTATTCTATGATTCTATTCTTTGATTCTATTCTATGGTTCTATTCTTTGATTCGATTCTATGATTCTATTCTTTGATTCTATTCTATGATTCTACTCTATGATTCTATTCTGTGATTCTATTCTTTGATTCTATTCTTTGATTCTATTCTATGATTCTATTCTATGATTCTATTTTATGATTCTATTCTTTGATTTATTCTATGATTCTATTCTATGATTCTATTCTATGATTCTATTCTTTGAATCTATGCTATGATTCTATTCTTTGACTCTCTTCTTTGATTCTATTCTTTGATTCTATTCCATGATTCTATTCTTTGATTCCATTTTTTGATTCTATTCTATGATTCTATTCTATGATTCTATTCTTTGATTCTATTCTTTGATTCTATTCTATGATTCTTTTCTATGATTCTATTCTATGATTCTATTCTTTGATTCTATTCTTTGATTCTATTCTTTGATACTATTCTTTGATTCTATTCTTTGATTCTATTCTATGATTCTATTCTATGATTCTATTCAATGATTCTATTCTTTGATTCTATTCTATGATTCTATTCTTTGATTCTATTCTATGATTCTATTCTATGATTCTATTCAATGATTCTATTCTTTGATTCTATTCTATGATTCTATTCTATGATTCTATTCTATGATTCTATTCTTTGAATCTATTCATTGATTCTACTCTATGATTCTATTCTTTGATTCTATTCTATGATTCTATTCTATGATTCTATTCTATGATTCTATTCTTTGCTTCTATTCTTTGATTCTATTCTATGATTCTATTCTATGATTCTATTCTTTGATTCTATTCTATGATTCTATTCTTTGATTCTATTCTTAGATTCTATTCTATGAATCTATTCTATCATTCTATTCTATGATTCTATTCATTGATTCTATTCTATGATTCTATTCTGTGATTATATTCTTTGATTCCATTCTATGATTCTATTCTCTGATTCTATTCTATGATTCTATTCTATCATTCTATTCTTTGATTCTATTCTTTGATTCTGTTCTATGATTCTATTCTATGATTCGATTCTATGATTCGATTCTATGATTCCATTCTTTGATTCAATTCTATTATTCTATTCTATGATTCTATTCTTTGATTCTATTCTATGGTTCTATACTATGATTCTATTCTATGATTCTATTCTATGATTCTATTCTTTGATTCTATTCTATGATTCTATTCTTTGATTCTATTCTTAGATTCTATTCTATGAATCTATTCTATCATTCTATTCTATGATTCTATTCATTGATTCTATTCTATGATTCTATTCTATGGTTATATTCTTTGATTCTATTCTATGATTCTATTCCTTGATTCTATTCTATGATTCTATTCTTTGAATCTGTTCCATGATTCTATTCTTTGAATCTATTCTTTGATTCTATTCTATGGTTCTATTCTTTGATTCTATTCTTTGATTCCATTCTTTGATACTATTCTTTGATTCTATTCTTTGATTCTATTCTATGATTCTATTCTATGATTCTATTCAATGATTCTATTCTTTGATTCTATTCTATGATTCTATTCTATGATTCTATTCTATGATTCTATTCTTTGAATCTATTCATTGATTCTATTCTATGATTCTATTCTTTGATTCTATTCTATGATTTTATTCTATGATTCTATTCATTGATTCTATTCTATGATTCTATTCTATGATTCTATTCTATGATTCTATTCTTTGATTATATTCATTGATTCTATTCTATGATTCTATTCTTTGATTCTGTTCTATGATTCTACTCTTTGATTCTATTATTTAATTCTATTCTTTGATTCTATTCTATGATTCTATTCTATGATTCTATACAATGATTCTGTTCCTTGATTCCATTCTTTCATTCTATTCTATGATTCTATTCTATGATTCTATTCTATGATTCTATTCTATGATTCTATTCATTGATTCTATTCTATGATTCTGTTCTTTGATTCTATTCTTTGATTCTATTCTATGATTCTATTCTTTGATTCTATTCTTTGATTCTATTCTATGATTCTATTCTATGATTTTATTCTATGATTCTATTCATTGATTCTATTCTATGATTCTATTCTATGATTCTATTCTATGATTCTATTCTTTGATTATATTCATTGATTCTATTCTATGATTCTATTCTTTGATTCTGTTCTATGATTCTACTCTTTGATTCTATTATTTAATTCTATTCTTTGATTCTATTCTATGATTCTATTCTATGATTCTATTCTATGATTCTATTCTATGATTCTATTCTATGATTCTATTCTATGATTCTATTCTTTGATTCTACTCTTTGATTCTATTCTATGATTCTATTCTTTGATTCTATTCTATGATTCTATTCTTTGATTCTATTCTATGATTATATTCTATGATTCTATTCTTTGATTCTATTCTATCACTCTATTCTATGATTCTATTCTTTGATTCTATTCGATGATTCTATTCTATGATTCTATTCTATGACTCTATTCTAGGATTCTATTCTTTGATTCTATTCTTTGATTCTGTTCTATAATTCCATTCTATGTTTCTATTCTCTGATTCTATTCTATGATTCAATTCTCTGATTCTATTCTTTGATTCTATTCTTGATTCTATTCTATGATTCTATTCTTTGAATCTATTCTTTGATTCTATTCTATGATTCTATTCTTTGATTCTATTCTTTGATTCTATTCTTTGATACTGTTCTTTGATTCTATTCTTTGATTCTATTCTATGATTCTATTCTATGATTCTATTCAATGATTCTATTCTTTGATTCTATTCTATGATTCTATTCTATGATTCTCTTCTATGATTCTATTCTTTGAATCTATTCATTGATTCTATTCTATGATTTTATTCTTTGATTCTATTCTATGATTCTATTCTTTGATTCTATTATTTAATTCTATTCTTTGATTCTATTCTATGATTCTATTCTATGATTCTATTCTATGATTCTATTCTATGATTCTATTCTATGATTCTATTCTTTGATTCTATTCTTTGATTCTATTCTATGATTCTATTCTATGATTCTATTCTATGATTCTATTCTTTGATTCTATTCTATAATTCTATTCTATGATTCTATTCAATGATTCTATTCTATGATTCTATTCTTTGATTCTATTCTTTGATTCTATTCTATGATTCTATTCTTTGAAACTATTCTATGATTCTATTCTATGATTCTATTCTATGATTCTATTCTTTGATTCTATTCTATGATTCTATTCAATGATTCAATTCTATGATTCTGTTCCTTGATCCTATTCTTTCATTCTATTCTATGATTCTATTCTATGATTCTATTCTTTGATTCTATTCATTGATTCTATTCCATGATTCTGTTCTTTGATTCTATTCTTTGATTCTATTCTATGATTCTATTCTTTGATTCTATTCTTTGATTCAATTCTATGATTCTATTCTATGATTTTATTCTATGATTCTATTCTTTGATTCTATTCTATGATTCAATTCTATGATTCTATTCTATGATTCTATTCTTTGATTCTATTCATTGATTCTATTCTATGATTCTATTCTTTGATTCTGTTCTATGATTCCACTCTTTGATTCTATTATTTAATTCTATTCTTTGATTCTATTCTATGATTCTATTCTATGATTCTATTCTATGAGTCTATTCTTTAATTCTATTCTTTGAATCTATTCTTTGATTCTATTCTATGATTCTATTCTATGATTCTATTCTATGATTCTATTATATGATTCTATTCTTTGATTCTACTCTTTGATTCTATTCTATGATTCTATTCTTTGATTCTATTCTATGATTCTATTCTTTGATTCTATTCTATGATTCTATTCTATGATTCTATTCTTTGACTCTATTCTATGACTCTACTCTATGATTCTATTCTTTGATTCTATTCGATGATTCTATTCTATGATTCTATTCTATGATTCTATTCTTTGATTCTATTCTTTGATTCTGTTCTATAATTCAATTCTATGTTTCTATTCTATGATTCTATTCTATGATTCTATTCTCTGATTCTATTCTTTGATTCTATTCTTGATTCTATTCTATGATTCTATTCTATGATTCTATTCTGTGATTCTTTTCTTTTATTCTATTCCTTGATTCTATTCTATGATTCTATTATTTGCTTCTATTCTTTGATTCTATTCTTTGATTCGATTCATTGACTCTATTCTATGATTCTATTCTTTGATTCTATTCCTTGATTCTATTCTATGATTCTATTCTTTGATTCTATTCTTTGATTCTATTCTTTGGTTCTATTCTTTGATTCTATTCTTTGATTCTATTCTGTGATTCTATTCTTTGATTCTATTCTATGATTCTATTCTATGATTCTATTCTTTGATTCTATTCTTTGATTCTATTCTATGATTCTATTCTATGATTGTATTCTATGATTCTATTCTATGATTCTATTCTATGATTCTATTCTATGATTCTGTTTTTTGATTCTTTTCGATGGTTCTATTCTTTGATTCTATTCACAGAATCACAGAATCACAGAAACCCCACTGTGCAGATAGAGGCCATTTCGGCCCAGCGAGCCTGCACCGACACATATCCCACCCGACCCCCGTAACCCCACATATTTTAATCCCCCTAACACTAAGGGTCAATTTATCATAGCCAATCAACCTAACCCGCACATCTTTGGACTGTGGGAGGAAACCGGAGCACCCGGTTTATGATTCTATTCTTTGAATCTATTCTATGATTCTATTCTTTGATTCTATTCTATGGTTCTATTCTTTGATTCGATTCTATGATTCTATTCTTTGATTCTATTCTATGATTCTACTCTATGATTCTATTCTGTGATTCTATTCTTTGATTCTATTCTTTGATTCTATTCTATGATTCTATTCTATGATTCTATTTTATGATTCTATTCTTTGATTTATTCTATGATTCTATTCTATGATTCTATTCTATGATTCTATTCTTTGAATCTATGCTATGATTCTATTCTTTGACTCTCTTCTTTGATTCTATTCTTTGATTCTATTCCATGATTCTATTCTTTGATTCCATTTTTTGATTCTATTCTATGATTCTATTCTATGATTCTATTCTTTGATTCTATTCTTTGATTCTATTCTATGATTCTTTTCTATGATTCTATTCTATGATTCTATTCTTTGATTCTATTCTATGATTCTATTCTATGATTCTATTCTTTGATTCTATTCTATTATTCTATTCTATGATTCTATCCTTTGATTCTATTCTTTGATTCTATTCTATGATTCTATTCTATGATTTTATTCTGTGATTCTATTCTTTGATTCTATTCTATGTTTCTATTCTATGATTCTATTCTATCATTCTATTCTATGATTCGATTCTATGATTCTATTCTATGATTCTATTCTATAATTCTATTCTTTGATTCTATTCTTTGATTATATTCTATGATTCTATTCTATGATTCTATTCTTTGATTCTAATCTGTGATTCTATTCTTTGATTCTATTCTATGATTCTATTCTATCATTCTATTCTATGATTCGATTCTATGATTCTATTCTATGATTCTATTGTATAATTCTATTCTTTGATTCTATTCTTTGATTATATTCTATGATTCTATTCTATGATTCTATTCTATGATTCTATTCTATGGTTCTATTCTATGATTCTATTCTTTGATTCTAATCTGTGATTCTATTCTTTGATTCTATTCTATGATTCGATTCTATGATTCCATTCTTTGATTCAATTCTATTATTCTATTCTATGATTCTATTCTTTGATTCTATTCTATGGTTCTATACTATGATTCTATTCTTTGATTCTATTCTATGATTCTATTCTATGATTCTATTCTTTGAATCTATTCATTGATTCTATTCTATGATTTTATTCTTTGATTCTATTCTATGATTCTATTCTTTGATTCTATTATTTAATTCTATTCTTTGATTCTATTCTATGATTCTATTCTATGATTCTATTCTATGATTCTATTCTATGATTCTATTCTTTGATTCTATTCTTTGATTCTATTCTATGATTCTATTCTATGATTCTATTCTATGATTCTATTCTTTGATTCTATTCTATAATTCTATTCTTTGATTCTATTCTATGATTCTATTCTTTGAAACTATTCTATGATTCTATTCTATGATTCTATTCTATGATTCTATTCTTTGATTCTATTCTATGATTCTATTCTATGATTCAATTTTATGATTCTGTTCCTTGATTCTATTCTATGATTCTATTCTATGATTCTATTCTATGATTATATTCATTGATTCTATTCCATGATTCTGTTCTTTGATTCTATTCTATGATTCTATTCTATGATTCTATTCTTTGATTCTATTCTTTGATTCAATTCTATGATTCTATTCTATGATTTTATTCTATGATTCTATTCTTTGATTCTATTCTATGATTCTATTCTCTGATTCTATTCTATGATTCTATTCTTTGATTCTATTCATTGATTCTATTCTATGATTCTATTCTTTGATTCTGTTTTATGATTCCACTCTTTGATTCTATTATTTAATTCTATTCTTTGATTCTATTCTATGATTCTATTCTATGATTCTATTCTATGATTCTATTCTATGGTTCTATTCTATGATTCTATTCTTTGATTCTAATCTGTGATTCTATTCTTTGATTCTATTCTATGATTCGATTCTATGATTCCATTCTTTGATTCAATTCTATTATTCTATTCTATGATTCTATTCTTTGATTCTATTCTATGGTTCTATACTATGATTCTATTCTTTGATTCTATTCTATGATTCTATTCTATGATTCTATTCTATGATTCTATTCTTTGAATCTATTCATTGATTCTATTCTATGATTTTATTCTTTGATTCTATTCTATGATTCTATTCTTTGATTCTATTATTTAATTCTATTCTTTGATTCTATTCTATGATTCTATTCTATGATTCTATTCTATGATTCTATTCTATGATTCTTTTCTATGATTCTATTCTTTGATTCTATTCTTTGATTCTATTCTATGATTCTATTCTATGATTCTATTCTATGATTCTATTCTTTGATTCTATTCTATAATTCTATTCTTTGATTCTATTCTATGATTCTATTCTTTGAAACTATTCTATGATTCTATTCTATGATTCTATTCTATGATTCTATTCTTTGATTCTATTCTATGATTCTATTCTATGATTCAATTTTATGATTCTGTTCCTTGATTCTATTCTATGATTCTATTCTATGATTCTATTCTATGATTATATTCATTGATTCTATTCCATGATTCTGTTCTTTGATTCTATTCTTTGATTCTATTCTATGATTCTATTCTTTGATTCTATTCTTTGATTCAATTCTATGATTCTATTCTATGATTTTATTCTATGATTCTATTCTTTGATTCTATTCTATGATTCTATTCTCTGATTCTATTCTATGATTCTATTCTTTGATTCTATTCATTGATTCTATTCTATGATTCTATTCTTTGATTCTGTTTTATGATTCCACTCTTTGATTCTATTATTTAATTCTATTCTTTGATTCTATTCTATGATTCTATTCTATGATTCTATTCTATGAGTCTATTCTTTAATTCTATTCTTTGAATCTATTCTTTGATTCTATTCTATGATTCTATTCTATGATTCTATTCTATGATTCTATTCTATGATTCGATTCTTTGATTCTACTCTTTGATTCTATTCTATGATTCTATTCTTTGATTCTATTCTATGATTCTATTCTTTGATTCTATTCTTTGATTCTATTCTATGATTCTATTCTTTGAAACTATTCTATGATTCTATTCTATGATTCTATTCTATGATTCTATTCTTTGATTCTATTCTATGATTCTATTCTATGATTCAATTCTATGATTCTGTTCCTTGATCCTATTCTTTCATTCTATTCTATGATTCTATTCTATGATTCTATTCTATGATTCTATTCTTTGATTCTATTCATTGATTCTATTCCATGATTCTGTTCTTTGATTCTATTCTTTGATTCTATTCTATGATTCTATTCTTTGATTCTATTCTTTGATTCAATTCTATGATTCTATTCTATGATTTTATTCTATGATTCTATTCTTTGATTCTATTCTATGATTCAATTCTATGATTCTATTCTATGATTCTATTCTTTGATTCTATTCATTGATTCTATTCTATGATTCTATTCTTTGATTCTGTTCTATGATTCCACTCTTTGATTCTATTATTTAATTCTATTCTTTGAATCTATTCTATGATTCTATTCTATGATTCTATTCTATGAGTCTATTTTTTAATTCTATTCTTTGAATCTATTCTTTGATTCTATTCTATGATTCTATTCTATGATTCTATTCTATGATTCTATTCTATGATTCTATTCTTTGATTCTACTCTTTGATTCTATTCTATGATTCTATTCTTTGATTCTATTCTATGTTTCTATTCTTTGATTCTATTCTATGATTCTATTCTATGATTCTATTCTTTGATTCTATTCTATGACTCTACTCTATGATTCTATTCTTTGATTCTATTCGATGATTCTATTCTATGATTCTATTCTTTGATTCTATTCTTTGATTCAATTCTATGATTCTATTCTATGATTTTATTCTATGATTCTATTCTTTGATTCTATTCTATGATTCTATTCTCTGATTCTATTCTATGATTCTATTCTTTGATTCTATTCATTGATTCTATTCTATGATTCTATTCTTTGATTCTGTTTTATGATTCCACTCTTTGATTCTATTATTTAATTCTATTCTTTGATTCTATTCTATGATTCTATTCTATGATTCTATTCTATGATTCTATTCTATGGTTCTATTCTATGATTCTATTCTTTGATTCTAATCTGTGATTCTATTCTTTGATTCTATTCTATGATTCGATTCTATGATTCCATTCTTTGATTCAATTCTATTATTCTATTCTATGATTCTATTCTTTGATTCTATTCTATGGTTCTATACTATGATTCTATTCTTTGATTCTATTCTATGATTCTATTCTATGATTCTATTCTATGATTCTATTCTTTGAATCTATTCATTGATTCTATTCTATGATTTTATTCTTTGATTCTATTCTATGATTCTATTCTTTGATTCTATTATTTAATTCTATTCTTTGATTCTATTCTATGATTCTATTCTATGATTCTATTCTATGATTCTATTCTATGATTCTTTTCTATGATTCTATTCTTTGATTCTATTCTTTGATTCTATTCTATGATTCTATTCTATGATTCTATTCTATGATTCTATTCTTTGATTCTATTCTATAATTCTATTCTTTGATTCTATTCTATGATTCTATTCTTTGAAACTATTCTATGATTCTATTCTATGATTCTATTCTATGATTCTATTCTTTGATTCTATTCTATGATTCTATTCTATGATTCAATTTTATGATTCTGTTCCTTGATTCTATTCTATGATTCTATTCTATGATTCTATTCTATGATTATATTCATTGATTCTATTCCATGATTCTGTTCTTTGATTCTATTCTTTGATTCTATTCTATGATTCTATTCTTTGATTCTATTCTTTGATTCAATTCTATGATTCTATTCTATGATTTTATTCTATGATTCTATTCTTTGATTCTATTCTATGATTCTATTCTCTGATTCTATTCTATGATTCTATTCTTTGATTCTATTCATTGATTCTATTCTATGATTCTATTCTTTGATTCTGTTTTATGATTCCACTCTTTGATTCTATTATTTAATTCTATTCTTTGATTCTATTCTATGATTCTATTCTATGATTCTATTCTATGAGTCTATTCTTTAATTCTATTCTTTGAATCTATTCTTTGATTCTATTCTATGATTCTATTCTATGATTCTATTCTATGATTCTATTCTATGATTCGATTCTTTGATTCTACTCTTTGATTCTATTCTATGATTCTATTCTTTGATTCTATTCTATGATTCTATTCTTTGATTCTATTCTTTGATTCTATTCTATGATTCTATTCTTTGAAACTATTCTATGATTCTATTCTATGATTCTATTCTATGATTCTATTCTTTGATTCTATTCTATGATTCTATTCTATGATTCAATTCTATGATTCTGTTCCTTGATCCTATTCTTTCATTCTATTCTATGATTCTATTCTATGATTCTATTCTATGATTCTATTCTTTGATTCTATTCATTGATTCTATTCCATGATTCTGTTCTTTGATTCTATTCTTTGATTCTATTCTATGATTCTATTCTTTGATTCTATTCTTTGATTCAATTCTATGATTCTATTCTATGATTTTATTCTATGATTCTATTCTTTGATTCTATTCTATGATTCAATTCTATGATTCTATTCTATGATTCTATTCTTTGATTCTATTCATTGATTCTATTCTATGATTCTATTCTTTGATTCTGTTCTATGATTCCACTCTTTGATTCTATTATTTAATTCTATTCTTTGAATCTATTCTATGATTCTATTCTATGATTCTATTCTATGAGTCTATTTTTTAATTCTATTCTTTGAATCTATTCTTTGATTCTATTCTATGATTCTATTCTATGATTCTATTCTATGATTCTATTCTATGATTCTATTCTTTGATTCTACTCTTTGATTCTATTCTATGATTCTATTCTTTGATTCTATTCTATGTTTCTATTCTTTGATTCTATTCTATGATTCTATTCTATGATTCTATTCTTTGATTCTATTCTATGACTCTACTCTATGATTCTATTCTTTGATTCTATTCGATGATTCTATTCTATGATTCTATTCTATGATTCTATTCTTTGATTCTATTCTTTGATTCTGTTCTATAATTCAATTCTCTGTTTCTATTCTATGATTCTATTCTATGATTCTATTCTCTGATTCTATTCTTTGATTCTATTCTTGATTCTATTCTATGATTCTATTCTATGATTCTATTCTGTGATTCTTTTCTTTTATTCTATTCCTTGATTCTATTCTATGATTCTATTCTTTGCTTCTATTCTTTGATTCTATTCTTTGATTCGATTCATTGACTCTATTCTATGATTCTATTCTTTGATTCTATACCTTGATTCTATTCTATGATTCTATTCTTTGATTCTATTCTTTGATTCTATTCTTTGATTCTATTCTTTGATTCTATTCTTTGATTCTATTCTGTGATTCTATTCTTTGATTCTATTCTATGATTCTATTCTATGATTCTATTCTTTGATTCTATTCTTTGATTCTATACTATGATTCTATTCTGTGATTGTATTCTATTATTCTATTCTATGATTCTATTCTATGATTCTATTCTATGATTCTGTTTTTTGATTCTTTTCGATGGTTCTATTCTTTGATTCTATTCACAGAATCACAGAATCACAGAAACCCCACTGTGCAGATAGAGGCCATTTCGGCCCAGCGAGCCTGCACCGACACATATCCCACCCGACCCCCGTAACCCCACATATTTTAATCCCCCTAACACTAAGGGTCAATTTAGCATAGCCAATCAACCTAACCCGCACATCTTTGGACTGTGGGAGGAAACCAGAGCACCCGGTTTATGATTCTATTCTTTGAATCTATTCTATTATTCTATTCTTTGATTCTATTCTATGGTTCTATTCTTTGATTCGATTCTATGATTCTATTCTTTGATTCTATTCTATGATTCTACTCTATGATTCTATTCTGTGATTCTATTCTTTGATTCTATTCTTTGATTCTATTCTATGATTCTATTCTATGATTCTATTTTATGATTCTATTCTTTGATTTATTCTATGATTCTATTCTATGATTCTATTCTATGATTCTATTCTTTGAATCTATTCTATGATTCTATTCTTTGACTCTCTTCTTTGATTCTATTCTTTGATTCTATTCCATGATTCTATTCTTTGATTCCATTTTTTGATTCCATTCTATGATTCTATTCTATGATTCTATTCTTTGATTCTATTCTTTGATTCTATTCTATGATTCTTTTCTATGATTCTATTCCATGATTCTATTCTTTGATTCCATTCTATGATTCTATTCTATGATTCTATTCTTTGATTCTATTCTATTATTCTATTCTATGATTCTATCCTTTGATTCTATTCTTTGATTCTATTCTATGATTCTATTCTATGATTCTATTCTGTGATTCTATTCTTTGATTCTATTCTATGTTTCTATTCTATGATTCTATTCTATCATTCTATTCTATGATTCGATTCTATGATTCTATTCTATGATTCTATTCTATAATTCTATTCTTTGATTCTATTCTTTGATTATATTCTATGATTCTATTCTATGATTCTATTCTATGATTCTATTCTATGATTCTATTCTATGATTCTATTCTTTGATTCTAATCTATGATTCTATTCTTTGATTCTATTCTATGATTCGATTCTATGATTCCATTCTTTGATTCAATTCTATTATTCTATTCTATGATTCTATTCTTTGATTCTATTCTATGGTTCTATACTATGATTCTATTCTTTGATTCTATTCTATGATTCTATTCTATGATTCTATTCTATGATTCTATTCTTTGAATCTATTCATTGATTCTATTCTATGATTTTATTCTTTGATTCTATTCTATGATTCTATTCTTTGATTCTATTATTTAATTCTATACTTTGATTCTATTCTATGATTCTATTCTATGATTCTATTCTATGATTCTATTCTATGATTCTATTCTTTGATTCTATTCTTTGATTCTATTCTATGATTCTATTCTATGATTCTATTCTATGATTCTATTCTTTGATTCTATTCTATAATTCTATTCTATGATTCTATTCTATGATTCTATTCTATGATTCTATTCTTTGATTCTATTCTTTGATTCTATTCTATGATTCTATTCTTTGAAACTATTCTTTGATTCTATTCTATGATTCTATTCTATGATTCTATTCTTTGATTCTATTCTATGATTCTATTCTATGATTCAATTCTATGATTCTGTTCCTTGATTCTATTCTTTCATTCTATTCTATGATTCTATTCTATGATTCTATTCTATGATTATATTCATTGATTCTATTCCATGATTCTGTTCTTTGATTCTATTCTTTGATTCTATTCTATGATTCTATACTTTGATTCTATTATTTGATTCAATTCTATGATTCTATTCTATGATTTTATTCTATGATTCTATTCTTTGATTCTATTCTATGATTCTATTCTATGAGTCTATTCTTTAATTCTATTCTTTGAATCTATTCTTTGATTCTATTCTATGATTCTATTCTATGATTCTATTCTATGATTCTATTCTATGATTCTATTCTTTGATTCTACTCTTTGATTCTATTCTATGATTCTATTCTTTGATTCTATTCTATGATTCTATTCTTTGATTCTATTCTATGATTATATTCTATGATTCTATTCTTTGATTCTATTCCATGACTCTACTCTATGATTCTATTCTTTGATTCTATTCGATGATTCTATTCTATGATTCTATTCTATGATTCTATTCTTTGATTCTATTCTTTGATTCTGTTCTATAATTCAATTCTATGTTTCTATTCTATGATTCTATTCTATGATTCTATTCTCTGATTCTATTCTTTGATTCTATTCTTGATTCTATTCTATGATTCTATTCTATGATTCTATTCTGTGATTCTTTTCTTTTATTCTATTCCTTGATTCTATTCTATGATTCTATTATTTGCTTCTATTCTTTGATTCTATTCTTTGATTCGATTCATTGACTCTATTCTATGATTCTATTCTTTGATTCTATTCCTTGATTCTATTCTATGATTCTATTCTTTGATTCTATTCTTTGATTCTATTCTATGGTTCTATGCTTTGATTCTATTCTTTGATTCTATTCTGTGATTCTATTCTTTGATTCTATTCTATGATTCTATTCTATGATTCTATTCTTTGATTCTATTCTTTGATTCTATTCTATGATTCTATTCTATGATTGTATTCTATGATTCTGTTTTTTGATTCTTTTCGATGATTCTATTCTTTGATTCTATTCACAGAATCACAGAATCACAGAAACCCCACAGTGCAGATAGGGGCCATTTCGGCCCAGCGAGCCTGCACCGACACATATCCCACCCGACCCCCGTAACCCCACATATTTTAATCCCCCTAACACTAAGGGTCAATTTATCATTGCCAATCAACCTAACCCGCACATCTTTGGGCTGTGGGAGGAAACCAGAGCACCCGGTTTATGATTCTATTCTTTGAATCTATTCTATGATTCTATTCTTTGATTCTATTCTATGATTCTATTCTTTGATTCGATTCTATGATTCTATTCTTTGATTCTATTCTATGATTCTACTCTATGATTCTATTCTGTGATTCTATTCTTTGATTCTATTCTTTGATTCTATTCTATGATTCTATTCTATGATTCTATTTTATGATTCTATTCTTTGATTTATTCTATGATTCTATTCTATGATTCTATTCTATGATTCTATTCTTTGAATCTATTCTATGATTCTATTCTTTGACTCTCTTCTTTGATTCTATTCTTTGATTCTATTCCATGATTCTATTCTTTGATTGCATTTTTTGATTCTATTCTATGATTCTATTCTATGATTCTATTCTTTGATTCTATTCTTTAATTCTATTCTATGATTCTTTTCTATGATTCTATTCTATGATTCTATTCTTTGATTCTATTCTATGATTCTATTCTATGATTCTATTCTTTGATTCTATTCTATTATTCTATTCTATGATTCTATCCTTTGATTCTATTCTTTGATTCTATTCTATGATTCTATTCTATGATTCTATTCTGTGATTCTATTCTTTGATTCTATTCTATGTTTCTATTCTATGATTCTATTCCATCATTCTATTCTATGATTCGATTCTATGATTCTATTCTATGATTCTATTCTATAATTCTATTCTTTGATTCTATTCTTTGATTATATTCTATGATTCTATTCTATGAATCTATTCTATGATTCTATTCTATGATTCTATTCTATGATTCTATTCTTTGATTCTAATCTATGATTCTATTCTTTGATTCTATTCTATGATTCGATTCTATGATTCCATTATTTGATTCAATTCTATTATTCTATTCTATGATTCTATTCTTTGATTCTATTCTATGGTTCTATACTATGATTCTATTCTTTGATTCTATTCTATGATTCTATTCTTTGATTCTATTCTATGATTCTACTCTTTGATTCTATTCTTTGATTCTATTCTATGATTCTATTCGTTGAATCTGTTCCATGATTCTATTCTTTGATTCTATTCTTTGATTCTATTCTATGATTCTATTCTATGCTTCTATTCTTTGAATCTATTCTTTGATTCTATTCAATGATTCTATTCTTTGATTCTATTCTTTGATTCTATTCTTTGATACTATTCTTTGATTCTATTCTTTGATTCTATTCTATGATTCTATTCTATGATTCTATTCAATGATTCTATTCTTTGATTCTATTCTATGATTCTATTCTATGATTCTATTCTATGATTCTATTCTTTGAATCTATTCATTGATTCTATTCTATGATTCTATTCTTTGATTCTATTACGTAATTCTATTCTTTGATTCTATTCTATGATTCTATTCTATGATTCTATTCTATGATTCTATTCTATGATTCTATTCTATGATTCTATTCTTTGATTCTATTCTTTGATTCTATTCTATGATTCTATTCTATGATTCTATTCTATGATTCTATTCTTTGATTCTATTCTATGATTCTATTCTATGATTCTATTCTATGATTCTATTCTTTGATTCTATTCTTTGATTCTATTCTATGATTCTATTCTTTGATACTATTCTATGATTCTATTCTAGGATTCTATTCTATGATTCTATTCTTTGATTCTATTCTTTGATTTTATTCTATGATTCAATTCTATTATTCTATACTATGATTCTGTTCCTTGATTCTATTCTTTCAATCTATTCTATGGTTCTATTCTATGATTCTATTCTATGATTCTATTCTATGATTCTATTCATTGATTCTATTCTATGATTCTGTTCTTTGATTCTATTCTTTGATTCTATTCTATGATTCTATTCTTTGATTCTATTCTTTGATTCTATTCTATGATTCTATTCTATGATTTTATTCTATGATTCTATTCTTTGATTCTATTCTATGATTCTATTCTATGATTCTATTCTATGATTCTATTCTTTGATTATATTCATTGATTCTATTCTATGATTCTATTCTTTGATTCTGTTCTATGATTCTACTCTTTGATTCTATTATTTAATTCTATTCTTTGATTCTATTCTATGATTCTATTCGATGATTCTATTCTATGATTCTATTCTATGATTCCATTCTATGATTCTATTCTATGATTCTATTCTTTGATTCTACTCTTTGATTCTATTCTATGATTCTATTCTTTGATTCTATTCTATGATTCTATTCTTTGATTCTATTCTATGATTCTATTCTATGATTCTATTCTTTGATTCTATTCTATGACACTATTCTATGATTCTATTCTTTGATTCTATTCTATAATTCAAATCTATGTTTCTATTCTATGATTCTATTCTATGATTCTATTCTCTGATTCTATTCTTTGATTCTATTCTTGATTCTATTCTATGATTCTATTCTTTGAATCTATTCTTTCATTCTATTCTATGATTCTATTCTTTGATTCTATTCTTTGATTCTATTCTTTGATACTATCCTTTGATTCTATTCTTTGATTCTATTCTATGATTCTATTCTCTGATTCTATTCAATGATTCTATTCTTTGATTCTATTCTATGATTCTATTCTATGATTCTATTCTGTGATTCTATTCTTTGAATCTATTCATTGATTCTATTCTATGATTTTATTCTTTGATTCTATTCTCTGATTCTATTCTTTGATTCTATTATTTAATTCTATTCTTTGATTCTATACTCTGATTCTATTCTATGATTCTATTCTATGATTCTATTCTATGATTCTATTCTATGATTCTATTCTTTGATTCTATTCTTTGATTCTATTCTATGATTCTATTCTATGATTCTATTCTATGATTCTATTCTTTGATTCTATTCTATAATTCTATTCTATGATTCTATTCTATGATTCTATTCTATGATTCTATTCTTTGATTCTATTCTTTGATTCTATTCTATGATTCTATTCTTTGATACTATTCTATGATTCTATTCTATGATTCTATTCTATGATTCTATTCTTTGATTCTATTCTATGATTCTATTCTATGATTCTATTCTTTGATTCTGTTCTTTGATTCAATTCTATGATTCTATTCTATGATTTTATTCTATGATTCTATTCTTTGATTCTATTCTATGATACTATTCTATGATTCTATTCTTTGATTCTATTCTATGATTCTATTCTATGATTCAATTCTATGATTCTGTTCCTTGATTCTATTCTTTCATTCTATTCTATGATTGTATTCTATGATTATATTCTATGATTCTATTCTATGATTCTATTCATTGATTCTATTCCATGATTCTGTTCTTTGATTCTATTCTTTGATTCTATTCTATGATTCTATTCTTTGATTCTATTCTTTGATTCAATTCTATGATTCTATTCTATGATATTATTCTATGATTCTATTCTTTGATTCTATTCTATGATACTATTCTATGATTCTATTCTATGATTCTATTCTTTGATTCTATTCATTGATTCTATTCTATGATTCTCTTCTTTGATTCTGTTCTATGATTCCACTCTTTGATTCTATTATTTAATTCTATTCTTTGATTTCTATTCTATGATTCTATTCTATGATTCTATTCTATGAGTCTATTCTTTAATTCTATTCTTTGAATCTATTCTTTGATTCTATTCTATGATTCTATTCTATGATTCTATTCTATGATTCTATTCTATGATTCTATTCTTTGATTCTACTCTTTGATTCTATTCTATGATTCTATTCTTTGATTCTATTCTATGATTCTATTCTTTGATTCTATTCTATGATTCTATTCTATGATTCTATTCTTTGATTCTATTCTATGACTCTATTCTATGATTCTATTCTTTGATTCTATTCGATGATTCTATTCTATGATTCTATTCTATGATTCTATTCTTTGATTCTATTCTTTGATTCTGTTCTATAATTCAATTCTATGTTTCTATTCTATGATTCTATTCTATGATTCTATTCTCTGATTCTATTCTTTGATTCTATTCTTGATTCTATTCTATGATTCTATTCTATGATTCCATTCTGTGATTCTATTCTTTTATTCTATTCCTTGATTCTATTCTACGATTCTATTCTTTGCTTCTATTCTTTGATTCTATTCTTTGATTCGATTCATTGACTCTATTCTATGATTCTATTATTTGATTCTATTCCTTGATTCTATTCTATGATTCTATTCTTTGATTCTATTCTTTGATTCTATTCTTTGGTTCTATTCTTTGATTCTATTCTTTGATTCTATTCTGTGATTCTATTCTTTGATTCTATTCTATGATTCTATTCTATGATTCTATTCTTTGATTCTATTCTTTGATTCTATTCTATGATTCTATTCTATGATTGTATTCTATGATTCTATTCTATGATTCTATTCTATGATTCTATTCTATGATTCTATTTTTTGATTCTTTTCGATGGTTCTATTCTTTGATTCTATTCACAGAATCACAGAATCACAGAAACCCCACAGTGCAGATAGAGGACATTTCATCCCAGCGAGCCTGCACCGACACATATCCCACCCGACCCCCGTAACCCCACATATTTTAATCCCCCTAACACGAAGGTTCAATTTATCATAGCCAATCAACCTAACCCGCACATCTTTGGACTGTGGGAGGAAACCAGAGCACCCGGTTTATGATTCTATTCTTTGAATCTATTCTATGATTCTATTCTATGATTCTATTCTGTGATTCTATTCTTTGATTCTATTCTTTGATTCTATTCTATGATTCTATTCTTTGATTCAATCTTATGATTCTATTCTTTGATTTATTCTATGATTCTATTCTATGATTCTATTCTATGATTCTATTCTTTGAATCTATTCTATGATTCTATTCTTTGACTCTATTCTTTGATTCTATTCTTTGATTCTATTCCATGATTCTATTCTTTGATTCCATTTTTTGATTCTATTCTATGATTCTGTTCTATGATTCTATTCTTTGATTCTATTCTTTTATTCTATTCTATGATTCTTTTCTAGGATTCTATTCTATGATTCTATTCTTTGATTCTATTCTATGATTCTATTCTATGATTCTATTCTTTGATTCTATTCTATTATTCTATTCTATGATTCTATCCTTTGATTCTATTCTTTGATTCTATTCTATGATTCTATTCTATGATTCTATTCTGTGATTCTATTCTTTGATTCTATTCTATGTTTCTATTCTATGATTCTATTCTATCATTCTATTCTATGAATGGATTCTATGATTCTATTCTGTGATTCTATTCTATAATTCTATTCTTTGATTCTATTCTTTGATTCTATTCTATGATTCTATTCTATGATTCTATTCTGTGATTCTATTCTTTGATTCTATTCTATGTTTCTATTCTATGATTCTATTCTATCATTCTATTCTATGATTCGATTCTATGATTCTATTCTGTGATTCTATTCTATAATTCTATTCTTTGATTCTATTCTTTGATTCTATTCTATGATTCTATTCTATGATTCTATTCTATGATTCTATTCTATGATTCTATTCTTTGATTCTAATCTATGATTCTATTCTTTGATTCTATTCTATGATTCGATTCTATGATTCCATTCTTTGATTCAATTCTATTATTCTATTCTATGATTCTATTCTTTGATTCTATTCTATGGTTCTATACTATGATTCTATTCTTTGATTCTATTCTATGATTCTACTCTTTGATTCTATTCTTTGATTCTATTCTATGATTCTATTCTTTGAATCTGTTCCATGATTCTATTCTTTGATTCTATTCTTTGATTCTATTCGATGATTCTATTCTATGCTTCTATTCTTTGAATCTATTCTTTGATTCTATTCTTTGATTCTATTCTATGGTTCTATACTATGATTCTATTCTTTGATTCTATTCTATGATTCTACTCTTTGATTCTATTCTTTGATTCTATTCTATGATTCTATTCTTTGAATCTGTTCCATGATTCTATTCTTTGATTCTATTCTTTGATTCGATTCTATGATTATATTCTATGCTTCTATTCAATGATTCTATTCTTTGATTCTATTCTATGATTCTATTCTGTGATTCTATTCTATGATTCTATCCTTTGAATCTATTCATTGATTCTATTCTATGATTCTATTCTTTGATTCTATTCTATGATTCTATTCTTTGATCTATTATGTAATTCTATTCTTTGATTCTATTCTATGATTCTATTCTATGATTCTATTCTTTGATTCTATTCTATGATTGGATTCTATGATTCTATTCTATGATTCTATTCTTTGATTCTATTCTATTATTCTATTCTTTGATTCTATTCTATGATTCTATTCTTTGATTCTATTCTTTGATTCTATTCTATGATTCTATTCTATGATTCTATTCTATGATTCTATTCTTTGATTCTATTCTATGATTCTATTATATTATTCTATTCTATGATTCTATTCTTTGATTCTATTCTTTGATTCTATTCTATGATTCTATTCTTTGATACTATTCTATGATTCTATTCTATGATTATATTCTATGATTCTATTCTTTGATTCTATTCTATGATTCTATTCTGTGATTCAATTCTATTATTCTATACTATGATTCTGTTCCTTGATTCTATTCTTTCCTTCTATTCTATGATTCTATTCTGTGATTCTATTCTATGATTCTATTCTATGATTCTATTCATTGATTCTATTCTATGATTCTGTTCTTTGATTCTATTCTTTGATTCTATTCTATGATTCTATTCTTTGATTCTATTCTTTGATTCTATTCTATGATTCTATTCTATGATTTTATTCTATGATTCTATTCTTTGATTCTATTCTATGATTCTATTCTATGATTCTATTCTATGATTCTATTCTTTGATTATATTCTTTGATTCTATTCTATGATTATATTCTTTGATTCTGTTCTATGATTCTACTCTTTGATTCTATTATTTAATTCTATTCTTTGATTCTATTCTATGATTCTATACTATGATTCTATTCTATGATTCTATTCTATGATTCTATTCTATGATTCTATTCTATGATTCTATTCCTTGATTCTACTCTTTGATTCTATTCTATGATTCTATTCTTTGATTCTATTCTATGATTCTATTCTTTGATTCTATTCTATGATTCTATTCTATGATTCTATTCTTTGATTCTATTCTATGACTCTATTCTATGATTCTATTCTTTGATTCTATTCGATGATTCTATTCTATGATTCTATTCTATGACTCTATTCTATGATTCTATTCTTTGATTCTATTCTTTGATTCTGTTCTATAATTCCATTCTATGTTTCTATTCTGTGATTCTATTCTATGATTCTATTCTCTGATTCTATTCTTTGATTCTATTCTTGATTCTATTCTATGATTCTATTCTTTGAATCTATTCTTTCATTCTATTCTATGATTCTATTCTTTGATTCTATTCTTAGATTCTATTCTTTGATACTATTCTTTGATTCTATTCTATGATTCTATTCTATGATTCTATTCTTTGATTCTACTCTTTGATTCTATTCTATGATTCTATTCTTTGATTCTATTCTATTATTCTATTCTTTGATTCTATTCTATGATTCTATTCTATGATTCTATTCTTTGATTCTATTCTATGACTCTATTCTATGATTCTATTCTTTGATTCTATTCTATGATTCTATTCTATGATTCTATTCTTTGATTCTACTCTTTGATTCTATTCTATGATTCTATTCTTTGATTCTATTCTATGATTCTATTCTATGATTCCATTCTATGGTTCTATTCTATGATTCTATTCTATTATTCTATTCTTTGTTTCTATTCTTTGATTCTGTTCTATAATTCAATTCTATGTTTCTATTCTATGATTCTATTCTATGATTCTATTCTCTGATTCTATTCTTTGATTCTATTCTTGATTCTATTCTATGATTCTATTCTATGATTCTATTCTGTGATTCTATTCTTTTATTCTATTCCTTGATTCTATTCTACGATTCTATTCTTTGCTTCTATTCTTTGATTCTATTCTTTGATTCGATTCATTTACTCTATTCTATGATTCTATTCTTTGATTCTATTCCTTGATTCTATTCTATGATTCTATTCTTTGATTCTATTCATTGATTCTATTCTTTGGTTCTATTCTTTGATTCTATTCTATGATTCTATTCTATGATTCTATTCTTTGATTCTATTCTTTGATTCTATTCACTGATTCTATTCTTTGATTCTATTCTGTGATTCTATTCTTTGATTCTATTCTATGATTCTATTCTATGATTCTATTCTTTGATTCTATTCTTTGATTCTATTCTATGATTCTATTCTATGATTGTATTCTATGATTCTATTCTATGATTCTATTCTATGATTCTATTCTATGATTCTATTTTTTGATTCTTTTCGATGGTTCTATTCTTTGATTCTATTCACAGAATCACAGAATCACAGAAACCCCACAGTGCAGATAGAGGACATTTCATCCCAGCGAGCCTGCACCGACACATATCCCACCCGACCCCCGTAACCCCACATATTTTAATCCCCCTAACACTAAGGGTCAATTTATCACAGCCAATCAACCTAACCCGCACATCTTTGGACTGTGGGAGGAAACCAGAGCACCCGGTTTATGATTCTATTCTTTGAATCTATTCTATGATTCTATTCTATGATTCTATTCTGTGATTCTATTCTTTGATTCTATTCTTTGATTCTATTCTATGATTCTATTCTATGATTCTATTTTATGATTCTATTCTTTGATTTATTCTATGATTCTATTCTATGATTCTATTCATTGAATCTATTCTATGATGCTATTCTTTGACTCTATTCTTTGATTCTATTCTTTGATTCTATTCCATGATTCTATTCTTTGATTCCATTTTTTGATTCTATTCTATGATTCTATTCTATGATTCGATTCTTTGATTCTATTCTTTGATTCTATTCTATGATTCTTTCCTATGATTCTATTCTATGATTCTATTCTTTGATTCTATTCTATGATTCTATTCTATGATTCTATTCTTTGATTCTATTCTATTATTCTATTCTATGATTCTATCCTTTGATTCTATTCTTTGATTCTATTCTATGATTCTATTCTATGATTGTATTCTGTGATTCTATTCTTTGATTCTATTCTATATTTCTATTCTATGATTCTATTCTATCATTCTATTCTATGATTCGATTCTATGATTCTATTCTGTGATTCTATTCTATAATTCTATTATTTGATTCTATTCTTTGATTCTATTCTATGATTCTATTCTATGATTCTATTCTGTGATTCTATTCTTTGATTCTATTCTATGTTTCTATTCTATGATTCTATTCTTTGATTATATTCTATGATTCTATTCTATGATTCTATTCTATGATTCTATTCTATGATTCTATTCTATGATTCTATTCTTTGATTCTAATCTATGATTCTATTCTTTGATTCTACTCGATGATTCGATTCTATGATTCCATTCTTTGATTCAATTCTATTATTCTATTCTATGATTCTATTCTTTGATTCTATTCTATGGTTCTATACTATGATTCTATTCTTTGATTCTATTCTGTGATTCTACTCTTTGATTCTATTCTTTGATTCTATTCTATGATTCTATTCTTTGAATCTGTTCCATGATTCTATTCTTTGATTCTATTCTTTGATTCTATTCTATGATTCTATTCTATGCTTCTATTCTTTGAATCTATTCTTTGATTCTATTCTATGATTCTATTCTTTGATTCTATTCATTGATTCTATTCTTTGATACTATTCTTTGATTCTATTCTTTGATTCTATTCTATGATTATATTCTATGATTCTATTCAATGATTCTATTCTATGATTCTATTCATTGATTCTATTCTATGATTCTATTCTTTGATTCTATTATGTAATTCTATTCTTTGATTCTATTCTATGATTCTATTCTATGATTCTATTCTATGATTCTATTCTATGATTCTATTCTATGATTCTATTCTTTGATTCTATTCTTTGATTCTATTCTATGATTCTATTCTATGATTCTATTCTATGATTCTATTCTATGATTCTATTCTATGATTCTATTCTTTGATTCTATTCTATGATTCTATTCTATTATTCTATTCTATGATTCTATTCTTTGATTCTATTCTTTGATTCTATTCTATGATTCTATTCTTTGATACTATTCTATGATTCTATTCTATGATTCTATTCTATGATTCTATTCTTTGATTCTATTCTATGATTCTATTCTATGATTCAATTCTATTATTCTATACTATGAATCTGTTCCTTGATTCTATTCTTTCATTCTATTCTATGATTCTATTCTGTGATTCTATTCTATGATTCTATTCTATGATTCTATTCTATGATTCGATTCTTTGATTCTATTCTATTATTCTATTCTATGATTCTATCCTTTGATTCTATTCTTTGATTCTATTCTATGATTCTATTCTATGATTCTATTCTGTGATTCTATTCTTTGATTCTATTCTATGTTTCTATTCTATGATTCTATTCTATCATTCTATTCGATGATTCGATTCTATGATTCTATTCTGTGATTCTATTCTATAATTCTATTCTTTGATTCTATTCTTTGATTCTATTCTATGATTCTATTCTATGATTCTATTCTGTGATTCTATTCTTTGATTCTATTCTATGTTTCTATTCTATGATTCTATTCTACCATTCTATTCTATGATTCGATTCTATGATTCTATTCTGTGATTCTATTCTATAATTCTATTCTTTGATTCTATTCTTTGATTATATTCTATGATTCTATTCTATGATTCTATTCTATGATTCTATTCTATGATTCTATTCTATGATTCTATTCTTTGATTCTAATCTATGATTCTATTCTTTGATTCTACTCTATGATTCGATTCTATGATTCCATTCTTTGATTCAATTCTATTATTCTATTCTATGATTCTATTCTTTGATTCTATTCTATGGTTCTATACTATGATTCTATTCTTTGATTCTATTCTATGATTCTACTCTTTGATTCTATTCTTTGATTCTATTCCATGATTCTATTCTTTGAATCTGTTCCATGATTCTATTCTTTGATTCTATTCTTTGATTCTATTCTATGATTCTATTCTGTGCTTCTATTCTTTGAATTTAATCTTTGATTCTATTCTATGATTCTATTCTTTGATTCTATTCTTTGATTCTATTCTTTGATACTATTCTTTGATTCTATTCTTTGATTCTATTCTATGATTATATTCTATGATTCTATTCAATGATTCTATTCTTTGATTCTATTCTATGACTCTATTCTATGATTCTATTCTATGATTCTATCCTTTGAATCTATTCATTGATTCTATTCTATGATTCTATTATTTGATTCTATTCTATGATTCTATTCTTTGATTCTATTATGTAATTCTATTCTTTGATTCTATTCTATGATTCTATTCTATGATTCTATTCTATGATTCTATTCTATGATTCTATTCTATGATTCTATTCTTTGATTCTATTCTTTGATTCTATTCTGTGATTCTATTCTATGATTCTATTCTATGATTCTATTCTTTGATTCTATTCTATGATTCTATTCTATGATTCTATTCTATGATTCTATTCTTTGATTCTATTCTATGATTCTATTCTATGATTCAATTCTATTATTCTATACTATGAATCTGTTCCTTGATTCTATTCTTTCATTCTATTCTATGATTCTATTCTGTGATTCTATTCTATGATTCTATTCTATGATTCTATTCATTGATTCTATTCTATGATTCTGTTCTTTGATTCTATTCTTTGATTCTATTCTATGATTCTATTCTATGATTCTATTCTATGATTCTATTCTTTGATTATATTCATTGATTCTATTCTATGATTCTATTCTTTGATTCTGTTCTATGATTCTACTCTTTGATTCTATTATTTAATTCTATTCTTTGATTCTATTCTATGATTCTATTCTATGATTCTATTCTATGATTCTATTCTTTGATTCTATTCTATGATTCTATTCTTTGATTCTATTCTATGATTCTATTCTATTATTCTATTCTATGATTCTATTCTTTGATTCTATTCTTTGATTCTATTCTATGATTCTATTCTTTGATACTATTCTATGATTCTATTCTATGATTCTATTCAATGATTCTATTCTATGATTCTATTCTGTGATTCTATTCTTTGATTCTATTCTTTGATTCTATTCTATGATTCTATTCTATGATTCTATTCTATGATTCTATTCTTTGATTCTATTCTATAATTCTATTCTATGATTCTATTCAATGATTCTATTCTATGATTCTATTCTGTGATTCTATTCTTTGATTCTATTCTTTGATTCTATTCTATGATTCTATTCTATGATTCTATTCTATGATTCTATTCTTTGATTCTATTCTATAATTCTATTCTATGATTCTATTCTATGATTCTATTCTATGATTCTATTCTTTGATTATATTCTTTGATTCTATTCTATGATTCTATTCTTTGATACTATTCTATGATTCTATTCTATGATTCTATTCTATGATTCTATTCTTTGATTCTATTCTATGATTCTATTCTTTGATTCTATTCTTTGATTCTATTCTATGATTCTATTCTTTGATACTATTCTATGATTCTATTCTATGATTCTATTCTATGATTCTATTCTTTGATTCTATTCTATGATTCTATTCTATGATTCAATTCTATTATTCTATACTATGAATCTGTTCCTTGATTCTATTCTTTCATTCTATTCTATGATTCTATTCTTTGATTCTATTCTATGACTCTATTCTATGATTCGATTCTTTGATTCTATTCGATGATTCTATTCTATGATTCTATTCTATGACTCTATTCTATGATTCTATTCTTTGATTCTATTCTTTGATTCTGTTCTATAATTCCATTCTATGTTTCTATTCTATGATTCTATTCTATGATTCTATTCTCTGATTCTATTCTTTGATTCTATTCTTGATTCTATTCTATGATTCTATTCTTTGAATCTATTCTTTCATTCTATTCTATGATTCTATTCTTTGATTCTATTCTTTGATTCTATTCTTTGATACTATTCTTTGATTCTATTCTTTGATTCTATTCTATGATTCTATTCTATGATTCTATTCAATGATTCTATTCTATGATTCTATTCTGTGATTCTATTCTTTGATTCTATTCTTTGATTCTATTCTATGATTCTATTCTATGATTCTATTCTATGATTCTATTCTTTGATTCTATTCTATAATTCTATTCTATGATTCTATTCTATGATTCTATTCTATGATTCTATTCTTTGATTATATTCTTTGATTCTATTCTATGATTCTATTCTTTGATACTATTCTATGATTCTATTCTATGATTCTATTCTATGATTCTATTCTTTGATTCTATTCTATGATTCTATACTATGATTCAATTCTATGATTCTATTCTTTGATTCTATTCATTGATTCTATTCCATGATTCTGTTCTTTGATTCTATTCTTTGATTCTATTCTATGATTCTATTCTTTGATTCTATTCTTTGATTCAATTCTATGATTCTATTCTATGATTTTATTCTATGATTCTATTCTTTGATTCTATTCTATGATTCTATTCTATGATTCTATTCTATGATTCTATTCTTTGATTCTATTCATTGATTCTATTCTATGATTCTATTCTTTGATTCTGTTCTATGATTCCACTCTTTGATTCTATTATTTAATTCTATTCTTTGATTCTATTCTATGATTCTATTCTATGATTCTATTCTATGAGTCTATTCTTTAATTCTATTCTTTGAATCTATTCTTTGATTCTATTCTATGATTCTATTCTATGATTCTATTCTATGATTCTATTCTATGATTCTATTCTTTGATTCTACTCTTTGATTCTATTCTATGATTCTATTCTTTGATTCTATTCTATGTTTCAATTCTTTGATTCTATTCTATGATTCTATTCTATGATTCTATTCTTTGATTCTATTCTATGACTCTATTCTATGATTCTATTCTTTGATTCTATTCTATGATTCTATTCTTTGATTCTATTCTTTGATTCTGTTCTATAATTCAATTCTATGTTTCTATTCTATGATTCTATTCTATGATTCTTTTCTCTGATTCTATTCTTTGATTCTATTCTTGATTCTATTCTATGATTCTATTCTATGATTCTATTCTGTGATTCTATTCTTTTATTCTATTCCTTGATTCTATTCTATGATTCTATTCATTGCTTCTATTCTTTGATTCTATTCTTTGATTCGATTCATTGACTCTATTCTATTATTCTATTCTTTGATTCTATTCCTTGATTCTATTCTATGATTCTATTCTTTGATTCTATTATTTGATTCTATTCGTTGGTTCTATTTTTTGATTCTATTCTTTGATTCTATTCTGTGATTCTATTCTTTGATTCTATTCTATGATTCTATTCTATGATTCTATTCTTTGATTCTATTCTTTGATTCTATTCTATGATTCTATTCTATGATTGTCTTCTATGATTCTATTCTATGATTCTATTCTATGATTCTATTCTATGATTCTATTTTTTGATTCTTTTCGATGGTTCTATTCTTTGATTCTATTCACAGAATCACAGAATCACAGAAACCCCAAAGTGCAGATAGAGGCCATTTCGGCCCAGCGAGCCTGCACCGACACATATCCCACCCGATCCCCGTAACCCCACATATTTTAATCCCCCTAACACTAAGGGTCAATTTATCATAGCCAATCAACCTAACCCGCACATCTTTGGACTGTGGGAGGAAACCAGAGCACCCGGTTTATGATTCTATTCTTTGAATCTATTCTATGATTCTATTCTTTGATTCTATTCTATGATTCTATTCTTTGATTCGATTCTATGATTCTATTCTTTGATTCTATTCTATGATTCTACTCTATGATTCTATTCTGTGATTCTATTCTTTGATTCTATTCTTTGATTCTATTCTATGATTCTATTCTATGATTCTATTTTATGATTCTATTCTTTGATTTATTCTATGATTCTATTCTATGATTCTATTCTATGATTCTATTCTTTGAATCTATTCTATGATTCTATTCTTTGACTCTATTCTTTGATTCTATTCTTTGATTCTATTCCATGATTCTATTCTTTGATTCCATTTTTTGATTCTATTCTATGATTCTATTCTATGATTCGATTCTTTGATTCTATTCTTTGATTCTATTCTTTGATTCTATTCTATGATTCTTCTCTATGATTCTATTCTATGATTCTATTCTTTGATTCTATTCTATGATTCTATTCTATGATTCTATTCTCTGATTCTATTCTATTATTCTATTCTATGATTCTATCCTTTGATTCTATTCTTTGATTCTATTCTATGATTCTATTCTATGATTCTATTCTGTGATTCTATTCTTTGATTCTATTCTATGTTTCTATTCTATGATTTTATTCTATCATTCTATTCTATGATTCGATTCTATGATTCTATTCTATGATTCTATTCTATAATTCTATTCTTTGATTCTATTCTTTGATTATATTCTATGATTCTATTCTATGATTCTATTCTATGATTCTATTCTATGATTCTATTCTTTGATTCTAATCTATGTTTCTATTCTTTGATTCTATTCTATGATTCTATTCTTTGATTCTATTCTTTGATTCTATTCTTTGATTCTATTCTATGATTCTATTCTACGATTCTATTCTTTGATTCTATGTTATGATTCTATTCTATGACTCTATTCTATGATTCTATTCCATGATTCTATTTTTTGGTTCTATTCTTTGATTCTATTCTATGATTCTATTCTATGATTCTATTCTATGATTCTATTCTATGATTCTATTCTGTGATTCTATTCTTTGATTCTATTCTACGATTCTATTCTATGATTCTATTCTTTGATTCTATTCTATGATTCTATTCTATGATTCTATTCCATGACTCTATTCTTTGATTCTATTCTATGATCCTATTCTATGATTCTATTCTATGATTCTATTCTATGATTCTATTCAATCATTCTATTCTTTGATTCTATTCTTTGATTCTATTCTATG
Organism: Somniosus microcephalus; assembly: GCF_052327205.1. Classification (NCBI taxonomy): domain Eukaryota; kingdom Metazoa; phylum Chordata; class Chondrichthyes; order Squaliformes; family Somniosidae; genus Somniosus; species Somniosus microcephalus. Next base: position 104,963,707 of record NC_140990.1, on the reverse strand, counting down.
ATTCTATTCGTTGATTCTATTCTATGATTCTTTTCTTTGATTCTATTCTTTGATTCTCTTCTATGATTCTATTCTATGATTCTATTCTTTGATTCTAATCTATGATTCTAATCTATGATTCTATTCTAGGATTCTATTCTATGATTCTATTCTTTGACTCTATTCTATGATTCTATTCTATGATTCTATTCAATGATTCTATTCTATGATTCTATTCTTTGATTCTATTCTTTGATTCTATTCTTTGGTTCTATTCTTTGATTCTATTCTTTGATTCTATTCTGTGATTCTATTCTTTGATTCTATTCTATGATTCTATTCTTTGATTCTATTCTATGATTCTATTCTACGATTCTATTCTTTGATTCTATTCTATGATTCTATTCTATGATTCTATTCTTTGATTCTATTCTTTGATTCTATTCTATGATTCTATTCTATGATTGTATTCTATGATTCTATTCTATGATTCTATTCTATGATTCTATTCTATGATTCTATTTTTTGATTCTTTTCGATGGTTCTATTCTGTGATTCTATTCACAGAATCACAGAAACCCCACAGTGCAGACAGAGGCCATTTCGGCCCAGCGAGCCTGCACCGACACATATCCCACCCGACCCCCGTAACCCCACATATTTTAATCCCCCTAACACTAAGGGTCAATTTGTCATAGCCAATCAACCTAACCCGCACATCTTTGGACTGTGGGAGGAAACCAGAGCACCCGGTTTATGATTCTATTCTTTGAATCTATTCTATGATTCTATTCTTTGATTCTATTCTATGATTCTATTTTTTGATTCGATTCTATGATTCTATTCTTTGATTCTATTCTATGATTCTATTCTATGATTCTATTCTGTGATTCTATTCTTTGATTCTATTCTTTGATTCTATTCTATGATTCTATTCTATGATTCTATTTTATGATTCTATTCTTTGATTTATTCTATGATTCTATTCTATGATTCTATTCTATGATTCTATTCTTTGAATCTATTCTATGATTCTATTCTTTGACTCTATTCTTTGATTCTATTCTTTGATTCTATTCCATGATTCTATTCTTTGATTCTATTTTTTGATTCTATTCTATGATTCTATTCTATGATTCGATTCTTTGATTCTATTCTTTGATTCTATTCTTTGATTCTATTCTATGATTCTTTTCTATGATTCTATTCCATGATTCTATTCTTTGATTCTATTCTATGATTCTCTTCCATGATTCTATTCTTTGATTCTATTCTATTATTCTATTCTATGATTCTATCCTTTGATTCTATTCTTTGATTCTATTCTATGATTCTATTCTATGATTCTATTCTTTGATTCTATTCTTTGATTCTATTCTATGTTTCTATTCTATGATTCTATTCTATCATTCTTTTCTATGATTCGATTCTATGATTCTATTCTATGATTCTATTCTATAATTCTATTCTTTGATTCTATTCTTTGATTATATTCTATGATTCTATTCTATGATTCTATTCTATGATTCTATTCTATGATTCTATTCTATGATTCTATTCTTTGATTCTAATCTATGATTCTATTCTTTGATTCTTTTCGATGATTCTATTCTTTGATTCTATTCTTTGATTCTATTCTTTGATTCTATTCTATGATTCTATTCTACGATTCTATTCTTTGACTCTATTTTATGATTCTATTCTATGACTCGATTCTGTGATTCTATTCCATGATTCTATTTTTTGATTCTATTCTTTGATTCTATTCTATGATTCTATTCTATGATTCTATTCTATGATTCTATTCTATGATTCTATTCTGTGATTCTGTTCTTTGATTCTATTCTACGATTCTATTCTATGATTCTATTCTATGATTCTATTCTATGATTCTATTCTATGATTCTATTCCGTGACTCTATTCTTTGATTCTATTCTATGATCCTATTCTATGATTCTATTCTATGATTCTATTCTATGATTCTATTCAATCATTCTATTCTTTGATTCTATTCTTTGATTCTATTCTATGATTCTATTCGTTGATTCTATTCTATGATTCTATTCTATGATTCTATTCTTTGATTCTAATCTATGATTCTAATCTATGATTCTATTCTATGATTGTATTCTTTGACTCTATTCTATGTTTCTATTCTATGATTCTATTCAATGATTCTATTCTATGATTCTATCCTATGATTCTATTCTATGATTCTATTCTATGATTATCTTCTATGATTCTCTTCTATGATTCTATTCTATGATTCTATTCAATGATTCTATTCTATGATTCTATTCTATGATTCTATCCTATGATTCTATTCTATGATTCCATTCTATGATTCTCTTCTGTGATTCTCTTCTATGATTCTATTCTATGATTCTATTCTGTGATTCTATTCTTTTATTCTATTCCTTGATTCTATTCTATGATTCTATTCATTGCTTCTATTCTTTGATTCTATTCTTTGATTCGATTCATTGACTCTATTCTATTATTCTATTCTTTGATTCTATTCCTTGATTCTATTCTATGATTCTATTCTTTGATTCTATTATTTGATTCTATTCGTTGGTTCTATTTTTTGATTCTATTCTTTGATTCTATTCTGTGATTCTATTCTTTGATTCTATTCTATGATTCTATTCTATGATTCTATTCTTTGATTCTATTCTTTGATTCTATTCTATGATTCTATTCTATGATTGTCTTCTATGATTCTATTCTATGATTCTATTCTATGATTCTATTCTATGATTCTATTTTTTGATTCTTTTCGATGGTTCTATTCTTTGATTCTATTCACAGAATCACAGAATCACAGAAACCCCAAAGTGCAGATAGAGGCCATTTCGGCCCAGCGAGCCTGCACCGACACATATCCCACCCGATCCCCGTAACCCCACATATTTTAATCCCCCTAACACTAAGGGTCAATTTATCATAGCCAATCAACCTAACCCGCACATCTTTGGACTGTGGGAGGAAACCAGAGCACCCGGATTATGATTCTATTCTTTGAATCTATTCTATGATTCTATTCTTTGATTCTATTCTATGATTCTATTCTTTGATTCGATTCTATGATTCTATTCTTTGATTCTATTCTATGATTCTACTCTATGATTCTATTCTGTGATTCTATTCTTTGATTCTATTCTTTGATTCTATTCTATGATTCTATTCTATGATTCTATTTTATGATTCTATTCTTTGATTTATTCTATGATTCTATTCTATGATTCTATTCTATGATTCTATTCTTTGAATCTATTCTATGATTCTATTCTTTGACTCTATTCTTTGATTCTATTCTTTGATTCTATTCCATGATTCTATTCTTTGATTCCATTTTTTGATTCTATTCTATGATTCTATTCTATGATTCGATTCTTTGATTCTATTCTTTGATTCTATTCTTTGATTCTATTCTATGATTCTTCTCTATGATTCTATTCTATGATTCTATTCTTTGATTCTATTCTATGATTCTATTCTATGATTCTATTCTCTGATTCTATTCTATTATTCTATTCTATGATTCTATCCTTTGATTCTATTCTTTGATTCTATTCTATGATTCTATTCTATGATTCTATTCTGTGATTCTATTCTTTGATTCTATTCTATGTTTCTATTCTATGATTTTATTCTATCATTCTATTCTATGATTCGATTCTATGATTCTATTCTATGATTCTATTCTATAATTCTATTCTTTGATTCTATTCTTTGATTATATTCTATGATTCTATTCTATGATTCTATTCTATGATTCTATTCTATGATTCTATTCTTTGATTCTAATCTATGATTCTATTCTTTGATTCTATTCTATGATTCTATTCTTTGATTCTATTCTTTGATTCTATTCTTTGATTCTATTCTATGATTCTATTCTACGATTCTATTCTTTGATTCTATGTTATGATTCTATTCTATGACTCTATTCTATGATTCTATTCCATGATTCTATTTTTTGGTTCTATTCTTTGATTCTATTCTATGATTCTATTCTATGATTCTATTCTATGATTCTATTCTGTGATTCTATTCTTTGATTCTATTCTACGATTCTATTCTATGATTCTATTCTTTGATTCTATTCTATGATTCTATTCTATGATTCTATTCCATGACTCTATTCTTTGATTCTATTCTATGATCCTATTCTATGATTCTATTCTATGATTCTATTCTATGATTCTATTCAATCATTCTATTCTTTGATTCTATTCTTTGATTCTATTCTATGATTCTATTCGTTGATTCTATTCTATGATTCTTTTCTTTGATTCTATTCTTTGATTCTCTTCTATGATTCTATTCTATGATTCTATTCTTTGATTCTAATCTATGATTCTAATCTATGATTCTATTCTAGGATTCTATTCTATGATTCTATTCTTTGACTCTATTCTATGATTCTATTCTATGATTCTATTCAATGATTCTATTCTATGATTCTATTCTTTGATTCTATTCTTTGATTCTATTCTTTGGTTCTATTCTTTGATTCTATTCTTTGACTCTATTCTGTGATTCTATTCTTTGATTCTATTCTATGATTCTATTCTTTGATTCTATTCTATGATTCTATTCTACGATTCTATTCTTTGATTCTATTCTATGATTCTATTCTATGATTCTATTCTTTGATTCTATTCTTTGATTCTATTCTATGATTCTATTCTTTGATTTATTCTATGATTCTATTCTATGATTCTATTCTATGATTCTATTCTTTGAATCTATTCTATGATTCTATTCTTTGACTCTATTCTTTGATTCTATTCTTTGATTCTATTCCATGATTCTATTCTATGATTCTATTTTTTGATTCTATTCTATGATTCTATTCTATGATTCTATTTTATGATTCTATTCTTTGATTTATTCTATGATTCTATTCTATGATTCTATTCTATGATTCTATTCTTTGAATCTATTCTATGATTCTATTCTTTGACTCTATTCTTTGATTCTATTCTTTGATTCTATTCCATGATTCTATTCTATGATTCTATTTTTTGATTCTATTCTATGATTCTATTCTATGATTCGATTCTTTGATTCTATTCTTTGATTCTATTCTTTGATTCTATTCTATGATTCTTTTCTATGATTCTATTCCATGATTCTATTCTTTGATTCTATTCTATGATTCTCTTCTATGATTCTATTCTTTGATTCTATTCTATTATTCTATTCTATGATTCTATCCTTTGATTCTATTCTTTGATTCTATTCTATGATTCTATTCTATGATTCTATTCTTTGATTCTATTCTTTGATTCTATTCTATGTTTCTATTCTATGATTCTATTCTATCATTCTTTTCTATGATTCGATTCTATGATTCTATTCTATGATTCTATTCTATAATTCTATTCTTTGATTCTATTCTTTGATTATATTCTATGATTCTATTCTATGATTCTATTCTATGATTCTATTCTATGATTCTATTCTATGATTCTATTCTTTGATTCTAATCTATGATTCTATTCTTTGATTCTATTCGATGATTCTATTCTTTGATTCTATTCTTTGATTCTATTCTTTGATTCTATTCTATGATTCTATTCTACGATTCTATTCTTTGACTCTATTTTATGATTCTATTCTATGACTCGATTCTGTGATTCTATTCCATGATTCTATTTTTTGATTCTATTCTTTGATTCTATTCTATGATTCTATTCTATGATTCTATTCTATGATTCTATTCTATGATTCTATTCTGTGATTCTGTTCTTTGATTCTATTCTACGATTCTATTCTATGATTCTATTCTATGATTCTATTCTATGATTCTATTCTATGATTCTATTCCATGACTCTATTCTTTGATTCTATTCTATGATCCTATTCTATGATTCTATTCTATGATTCTATTCTATGATTCTATTCAATCATTCTATTCTTTGATTCTATTCTTTGATTCTATTCTATGATTCTATTCGTTGATTCTATTCTATGATTCTTTTCTTTGATTCTATTCTTTGATTCTCTTCTATGATTCTATTCTATGATTCTATTCTTTGATTCTAATCTATGATTCTAATCTATGATTCTATTCTATGATTGTATTCTTTGACTCTATTCTATGATTCTATTCTATGATTCTATTCAATGATTCTATTCTATGATTCTATCCTATGATTATATTCTATGATTCTATTCTATGATTATCTTCTATGATTCTCTTATATGATTCTATTCTATGATTCTATTCAATGATTCTATTCTATTATTCTATTCTATGATTCTATCCTATGATTCTATTCTATGATTCCATTCTATGATTCTCTTCTATGATTCTCTTCTATGATTCTATTCTATGATTCTATTCAATGATTCTATTCTATGAATCTATTCTCTGATTCTATTCTCTGATTCTATACTATGATTCTATTCTATGATTTGATTCTATGATTCTATCCTATGATTCTATTCTATGATTCTATTCTATGATTCTATTATATGATTCTCTTCTATGATTCTATTCTTTGATTCTCTTCTATGATTCTATTCTATGATTCTATTCTTTGATTCTAATCTATGATTCTAATCTATGATTCTATTCTATGATTCTATTCTATGATTCTCTTCTATGATTCTATTCTATGATTCTATTCTGTGATTCTATTCTATGATTCTATTCATTGATTCTATTCTATGACTCTATTCTTTGATTCTATTCTTTGATTCTATTCTATGATTCTATTCTATCATTCTATTCTATGATTCTATTCATTTATTCTATTCTATGATTCTAGTCTATGATTCTATTCTTTGATTATATTCTATGATTCTATTCTATTATTCTATTTTATGATACTATTCTTTGATTTATTCTATGATTCTATTCTATGATTCTATTATTTGATTCGTTTCTATGATTCTATTCTTTGATTCTATTCCATGATTCTATTCATTGACTCTATTCTTTGATTCTATTGTTTGATTCTATTCTATGATTCTATTCTTTGATTCTATTTTTTGATTCTATTCTATGATTCTATTCTATGGTTCGATTCTTTGATTCTATTCTTTGATTCTATTCTTTGATTCTATTCTATGATTCTATGCTAGGATTCTATTCTATGATTCTATTCTTTGATTCTATTCTATGATTCTATTCTATGATTCTATTCCTTGATTCTATTCTATTATTCTATTCTATGATTCTATCCTTTGATTCTATTCTTTGATTCTATTCTATGATTCTATGCTATGATTCTATTCTTTGATTCTATTCTATGTTTCTATTCCATGATTCTATTCTATCATTCTATTCTATGATTCTATTCTATGATTCTATTCTATGATTCTATACTTTGATTCTATTCTTTGATTCTATTCTATGATTCTACTCTATGATTCTATTCCATGATTCTATTCTATGATTCTTTCTATGATTCTATTCTTTGATTCTATTCTATGATTCTATTCTTTGATTCTATTCTATGATTCTATTCTTTGATTCTATTCTTTGATTCTATTCTTTGATTCTATTCTATGATTCTATTCTATGATTCTATTCTATGATTCTATTCTTTGATTCTATTCTTTGATTCTATTCTATGATTCTATTCTTTGATTCTCTTCTATGATTCTATTCTATGATTCAATTCTTTGATTCTAATCTATGATTCTATTCTATGACTCTATTCTATGATTCTATTCTTTGATTCTATTCTTTGATTCTATTCATTGATTCTATTCTTTCATTCTATTCTATGATTCTATTCTTTGATTCTATTCTTTGATTCTATTCTATGATTCTATTCTAGGATTCTATTCTATGATTCTATTCTTTGATTCTATTCTAAGATTCTAGTCTTTGATTCTGTTCTTTGATTCTATTCTATGATTCTATTCTATGATTCTATTCTTTGCTTCTATTCTTTGATTCTATTCTATGCTTCTATTCTGTGATTCTATTCTATGATTCTATTCTCTGACTCAATTCTCTGATTCTGTTCTATGATTCTATTCTATGATTCTATTCTCTGATTCTATTCTATGATTCTATTCTTTGCTTCTATTCCAGGATTCTATTCTAGGATTCTATTCTATGATTCTATCCTATGATTCTATTCTATGATTCTATTCTATGATTCTCTTCTATGATTCTCTTCTATGATTCTATTCTATGATTCTATTCAATGATTCTATTCTATGAATCTATTCTCTGATTCTATTCTCTGATTCTATACTATGATTCTATTCTTTGACTCTATTCTTTGATTCTATTGTTTGATTCTATTCTATGATTCTATTCTTTGATTCTATTTTTTGATTCTATTCTATGATTCTATTCTATGATTCGATTCTTTGATTCTATTCTTTGATTCTATTCTTTGATTCTATTCTATGATTCTATGCGAGGATTCTATTCTATGATTCTATTCTTTGATTCTATTCTATGATTCTATTCTATGATTCTATTCCTTGATTCTATTTTATTATTCTATTCTATGATTCTATCCTTTGATTCTATTCTTTGATTCAATTCTATGATTCTATTTTATGATTCTATTCTTTGATTCTATTCTTTGATTCTATTCTATATTTCTATTCTATTATTCTATTCTATCATTCTATTCTATGATTCTATTCTATGATTCTGTTCTATGATTCTATACTTTGATTCTATTCTTTGATTCTATTCTTTGATTCTATTCTTTGATTCTATTCTATGATTCTATTCTAGGATTCTATTCTATGATTCTATTCTTTGATTCTATTCTATGATTCTAGTCTTTGATTCTGTTCTTTGATTCTATTCTATGATTCTATTCTCTGACTCTACTCTCTGATTCTGTTCTATGATTCTATTCTATGATTCTATTCTCTGATTCTATTCTATGATTCTATTCTATGCTTCTATTCTAGGATTCTATTCTATGATTCTATTCTATGATTCTATCCTATGATTCTATTCTATGATTCTATTCTATGATTCTCTTCTATGATTCTCTTCTATGATTCTATTTTATGATTCTATTCAATGATTTTATACTATGAATCTATTCTCTGATTCTATTCTCTGATTCTATACTATGATTCTATTCTATGATTCTATTCTATGATTCTATTCTATGATTCTATTCTATGATTCTATTCTTTGGTTCAATTCTATGATTGTCTTCTTAGATTCTATTCTTTGATTCTATTCTATGATTCTATTCTTTGATTCTATTCTATGATTCTATTCTTTGATTCTATTCTATGATTCTATTCTATGATTCTATTCTATGATTCTATTCTTTGATTCTATTCTATGATTCTATTCTATGATTCTATTCATTGATTCTATTCTATGATTCTATTCTTTGATTCTATTCTTTGATTCTATTCTATGATTCTATTCTATGATTCTATTCTATGATTCTATTCTATGATTCTATTCTTTGATTCTTTTCTATGATTCTTTTCTATGATTCGATTCTATGATTCTATTCTTTGATTCTTTTCTATGATTCTATTCTATGATTCGATTCTATGATTCTATTCTATGATTCCATTCTTTGATTCTATTCTATGATTCTATTCTATGATTCTATTCTTTGATTCTATTCTATGATTCTATTCTATGATTATATTCTTTGATTCTATTCTATGATTCTACTCTTTGATTCTATTATATGATTCTATTCTCTTATTCTATCTGATTCTATTCTTTGATTCTATTCTATGATTCTATTCTTTGATTCTATTCTATGATTCTATTCTTTAATTCTATTCTATGATTCTATTCTATGATTCTATTTTTTGATTCTATTCTTTAATTCTATTCTATGATTCTATTCTATGATTCTATTTTTTGATTCTATTCTATGATTCTATTCTATGATTCTACTCATTGATTCAATTCTATGATTCTATTCTATGATTCTATTCTTTGATTCTATTCTATGATTCTATTCTATGATTCTATTCTATGATTCTATTCTTTGATTCTATTCTTTGATTCTATTCTATGATTCTATTCTATAATTCGATTCTATGACTCTATTCTATGATTCTATTCTTTGATTCTATTCTTTGATTCTATTCTATCATTTTATTCTTCGATTCTATTCTTTGATTCTATTCTATGATTATATTTTTTAATTCTATTCTATGATTTTATTCTATGATTCTATTCTATGATTCTATTCTATGATTCTATTCTTTGATTCTATTCTTTGATTCTGTTCTATCATTTTTTTCTTCGATTCTATTCTTTGATTCTATTCTATGATTATATTTTTTAATTCTATTCTATGATTTTATTCTATGATTCTATTCTATGATTCTATTCTATGATTCTATTCTATGATTCTATTCTTTGATTCTATTCTATGATTCTATTCTATGATTCTATTCTTTGATTCTATTCTATGATTCCATTCTATTATTCTATTATATGATTCTATTCTATGATTCTATTCTTTGATTCTATTCTTTGATACTATTCTATGATTCTATTCTTTGATTCTATTCTTTGATTCTATTCTTTGATTCTATTCTATGATTCTATTCTTTGATTCTATTCTTTGCTTCTAGTCTATGATTCTATTCTATGATTCTATTCTATGATTCTATTCTTTGATTCTATTCTATGATTCTATTCTATGATTCTATTCTATGATTCTATTCTTTGATTCTATTCTGTGATACTATTCTATGATTCTATTCTTTGATTCTATTCTTTCATTCTATTCAATTATTCAATTCTTTGATTCTATTCTATGATTATATTCTTTGATTCTATTCTTTGATTCTATTCTATGATTCTATTCTATGATTCTATTTGATTCTATTCTACGATTCTATTCTTTGATTCTATTCTTTGATTCTATTCTATGATTCTTTTCTATTATTCTACTCTATCATTCTATACATTGATTCTAATCTATGATTCTATTCAATGATTCTATTCTTTGAATCTATTCTATGATTCCATTCTATGATTCTATTCTGTGATTCAATTCTATGATTCTATTCTTTGATGCTATTCTTTGATTCTATTCTATGATTATATTCTATGATTCAATTCTATCATTCTATTCTATGATTCCATTCTTGATTCTATTCTATGTTTCTATTCTACGATTCTATTCTTTTATTCTATTCTGTGATTCTACTCTTTGATTCTATTCTATTATTCTATTCCATTTTTCTATTCTTTGATTCTATTCTATAATTAAATTCTATGATTCTGTTCTTTGATTCTATTCTAGATTTCAATTCTATGATTCTATTCTATGATTCTCTTCTATGATTCTATTCTCTGATTCTATTCTATGATTCTATTCTTGATTCTATTCTATGATTCTATTCTATGATTCTATTCTATGATTCTATTCTTTGAATCTATTCTTTGATTCTATTCTGTGATTCTATTCTATGACTCTATTCTTTGATTCTATTCCTTGTTTCTATTCTTTGATTCTATTTTTTGATTCTATTCTATTATTCTATTCTATGATTCTATTCTATGATTCTATTCTTTGATTCTATTCGTTGAATCTATTCTATGATTCTATTCTTTGATCCCATTCTTTGATTCTATTCTATGATTCTATTCTATGATTCTATTCTTTGATTCTATTCTATGATTCTCTTCTATGATTCTCTTCTATGATTCTATTCTATGATTCTATTCAATGATTCTATTCTATGAATCTATTCTCTGATTCTATTCTCTGATTCTATACTATGATTCTATTCTTTGACTCTATTCTTTGATTCTATTGTTTGATTCTATTCTATGATTCTATTCTTTGATTCTATTTTTTTATTCTATTCTATGATTCTATTCTATGATTCGATTCTTTGATTCTATTCTTTGATTCTATTCTTTGATTCTATTCTATGATTCTATGCTAGGATTCTATTCTATGATTTTATTCTTTGTTTCTATTCTATGATTCTATTCTATGATTCTATTCCTTGATTCTATTCTATTACTCTATTCTATGATTCTACCTTTTGATTCTATTCTTTGATTCTATTCTATGATTCTATTCTATGATTCTATTCTTTGATTCTATTCTTTGATTCTATTCTATGTTTCTATTCTATTATTCTATTCTATCATTCTATTCTATGATTCTATTCTATGATTCTGTTCTATGATTCTATACTTTGATTCTATTCTTTGATTCTATTCTTTGATTCTATTCTTTGATTCTATTCTATGATTCTATTCTAGGATTCTATTCTATGATTCTATTCTTTGATTCTATTCTATGATTCTAGTCTTTGATTCTGTTCTTTGATTCTATTCTATGATTCTATTCTCTGACTCTATTCTCTGATTCTGTTCTATGATTCTATTCTATGATTCTATTCTCTGATTCTATTCTATGATTCTATTCTATGCTTCTATTCTAGGACTCTATTCTGTGATTCTATTCTATGATTCTATTCTTTGATTCTATTCTATGATTCTATTCTATGATTCTCTTCTATGATTCTCTTCTATGATTCTATTTTATGATTCTATTCAATGATTTTATTCTATGAATCTATTCTCTGATTCTATTCTCTGATTCTATACTATGATTCTATTCTATGATTCTATTCTATGATTCTATTCTTTGATTCTATTCTATGATTCTATTCTTTGATTCTATTCTATGATTCTATTCTATGATTCTATTCTATGATTCTATTCTTTGATTCTATTCTATGATTCTATTCTATGATTCTATTCATTGATTCTATTCTATGATTCTATTCTTTGATTCTATTCTTTGATTCTATTCTATGATTCTATTCTATCATTCTATTCTATGATTCTATTCATTGATTCTATTCTATGATTCTATTCTATGATTCTATTCTTTGATTCTATTCTATGATTCTATTCCATGATTGTATTCTATGATTCTATTCTTTGATTCTATTCTTTGATTCTTTTCTATGATTCTATTCTATGATTCTATTCTATGATTCTATTCTATGATTCCATTCTTTGATTCTATTCTATGATTCTATTCTCTAATTCTATTCTTTGATTCTATTCTATGATTCTATTCTATGATTATATTCTTTGATTCTATTCTATGATTCTACTCTTTGATTCTATTATATGATTCTATTCTCTTATTCTATCTGATTCTATTCTTTGATTCTATTCTATGATTCTATTCTTTGATTCTATTCTATGATTCTATTCTTTGATTCTATTCTTTGATTCTATTCTATGATTCTATGCTATGATTCTATTCTTTGAATCTATTCTTTGATTCTATTCTATGATTCTATTCTTTGATTCTATTCTTTGATTCTATTCTTTGATTCTATTCTTTGATTCTATTCTATGATTCTATTCTTTGATTCTATTCTATGATTCTATTCTTTGATTCTATTCTATGATTCTATTCTATGATTCTATTCTATGATTCTATTCTATGATTCTATTCTTTGATTCTATTTTTTGATTCTATTCGTTGATTCTATCCTTTGATTCTATTCTATGATTCTATTCTTTGATTCTATTCTTTAATTCTATTCTATGATTCTATTCTATTATTCTATTCTTTGATTCTATTCTATGATTCTATTCTATGATTCTACTCATTGATTCAATTCTATGATTCTATTCTATGATTCTATTCTTTGATTCTATTCTATGATTCTATTCTATGATTCTATTCTATGATTCTATTCTATGATTCTATTCTTTGATTCTATTCTTTGATTCTATTCTATGATTCTATTCTATAATTCGATTCTATGACTCTATTCTATGATTCTATTCTTTGATTCTATTCTATGATTATATTTTTTAATTCTATTCTATGATTGTATTCTATGATTCTATTCTATGATTCTATTCTATGATTCTATTCTATGATTCTATTCTTTGATTCTATTCTTTGATTCTATTCTATCATTTTATTCTTCGATTCTATTCTTTGATTCTATTCTATGATTATATTTTTTAATTCTATTCTATGATTTTATTCTATGATTCTATTCTTTGATTCAATTCTATGATTCTATCCTTTGAATCTATTCTATGGTTCTATTCTATGATTATATTCTTTGATTCTATTCTATGATTCCATTCTATTATTCTATTATATGATTCTATTCTATGATTCTATTCTTTGATTCTATTCTTTGATTCTATTCTATGATTCTATTCTTTGATTCTATTCTATGATTCTATCCTTTGAATCTATTCTATGGTTCTATTCTATGATTCTATTCTTTGATTCTATTCTATGATTCCATTCTATTATTCTATTATATGATTCTATTCTATGATTCTATTCTTTGATTCTATTCTTTGATTCTATTCTATGATTCTATTCTTTGATTCTATTCTTTGATTCTATTCTTTGATTCTATTCTATGATTCTATTCTTTGATTCTATTCTTTGCTTCTATTCTATGATTCTATTCTATGATTCTATTCTATGATTCTATTCTTTGATTCTATTCTATGATTCTATTCTATGATTCTATTCTATGATTCTATTCTTTGATTCTATTCTGTGATACTATTCTATGATTCTATTCTTTGATTCTATTCTTTCATTCTATTCAATTATTCAATTCTTTGATTCTATTCTATGATTATATTCTTTGATTCTATTCTTTGATTCTATTCTATGATTCTATTCTATGATTCTATTTGATTCTATTCTATGATTCTATTCAATGATTCTATTCTTTGAATCTATTCTATGATTTCATTCTATGATTCTATTCTGTGATTCAATTCTATGATTCTATTCTTTGATGCTATTCTTTGATTCTATTCTATGATTATATTCTATGATTCAATTCTATCATTCTATTCTATGATTCCATTCTTTGATTCTATTCTATGTTTCTATTCTACGATTCTATACTTTTATTCTATTCTGTGATTCTACTCTTTGATTCTATTCTTTGATTCTATTCTATGATTCTATTCCATGATTCTATTCTATGATTCTATTCTATGATTCTATTCTATGATTCTATTCTATGATTCTATTCTTTGATTCTATTCTATGATTCTATTCTATGATTCTATTCTATGATTCTATTCTATGATTCTATGCTATGATTCTATTCTGTGATTCTATTCTTTGATTCTATTCTTTGATTCTATTCTATGATTCTATTCTATGATTCTATTCTTTGATTCTATTCTATGATTCTATTCTATGATTCTATTCTATGATTCTATTCTATGATTCTATTCTTTGATTCTATTCTATTATTCTATTCTTTGATTCTACTCTATGATTCTATTCTATGATTCTATTCTATGATTCTATTCTATGATTCTATTCTATGATTCTATTCTTTGATTCTATTCTTTGATTCTATTCTATGATTCTGTTCTATGATTCTATTCTGTGATTCTATTCTATGATTCTATTCTATGATTCTATTATTTGATTCCATTCTATGACTCTATTCTATGATTCTATTCTTCGATTCTATTCTATGATTCTATTCTATGATTCTATTCTATGATTCTATTCTTTGACTCTATTCTTTGCTTCTATTCTATGATTCTATTGTATGATTCTATTCTATGATTCTATTCTTTGATTCTATTCTTTGATTCTATTCTATGATTCTATTCTATGATTCTATTCTATGATTCTATTCTATGATTCTATTCTATGATTCCTTTCTTTGATTCTGTTCTTTGATTCTATTCTTTAATTCTATTCTATGATTCTATTCTATGATTCTATTCTATGATTCTATTCTTTGATTCTATTGTATGATTCTATTCTATTATTCTATTCTATGATTCTATTCTTTGATTCTATTCTATGATTTTATTCTTTGATTCTATTCTTTGATTCTATTCTATGATTCTATTCTATGGTTCTATTCTATGATTCTATTCTTTGATTCTATTGTATGATTCTATTCTATGATTCTATTCTATGATTCTATTCTATGATTCTGTTCTATGATTCTATACTTTGATTCTATTCTTTGATTCTATTCTTTGATTCTATTCTTTGATTCTATTCTATGATTCTATTCTAGGATTCTATTCTATGATTCTATTCTTTGATTCTATTCTATGATTCTAGTCTTTGATTCTGTTCTTTGATTCTATTCTATGATTCTATTCTAGGATTCTATTCTATGATTCTATTCTTTGATTCTATTCTATGATTCTAGTCTTTGATTCTGTTCTTTGATTCTATTCTCGGATTCTATTCTATGATTCTATTCTATGCTTCTATTCTAGGATTCTATTCTATGATTCTATTCTATGATTCTATTCTTTGATTCTATTCTATGATTCTATTCTATGATTCTCTTCTATGATTCTCTTCTATGATTCTATTTTATGATTCTATTCAATGATTTTATTCTATGAATCTATTCTCTGATTCTATTCTCTGATTCTATACTATGATTCTATTCTATGATTCTATTCTATGATTCTATTCTATGATTCTATTCTATGATTCTATTCTTTGGTTCTATTCTATGATTGTCTTCTTTGATTCTATTCTTTGATTCTATTCTATGATTCTATTCTTTGATTCTATTCTATGATTCTATTCTTTGATTCTATTCTATGATTCTATTCTATGATTCTATTCTATGATTCTATTCTTTGATTCTATTCTATGATTCTATTCTATGATTCTATTCATTGATTCTATTCTATGATTCTATTCTTTGATTCTATTCATTGATTCTATTCTATGATTCTATTCTATCATTCTATTCTATGATTCTATTCATTGATTCTATTCTATGATTCTATTCTATGATTCTATTCTTTGATTCTATTCTATGATTCTATTCTATGATTCTATTCCATGATTCTATTCTATGATTCTATTCTTTGATTCTTTTCTATGATTCTATTCTATGATTCGATTCTATGATTCTATTCTATGATTCCATTCTTTGATTCTATTCTATGATTCTATTCTATGATTCTTTTCTATGATTCTATTCTATGATTCGATTCTATGATTCTATTCTATGATTCTATTCTTTGATTCTATTCTATGATTCTATTCTTTGATTCTATTCTTTGATTCTATTCTTTGATTCTATTCTATGATTCTATTCTTTGATTCTATTCTTTGATTCTATTCTTTGATTCTATTCTTTGATTCTATTCTATGATTCTATTCTATGATTCTATTCTATGATTCTATTCTATGATTCTATTCTTTGATTCTATTCTATTATTCTATTCTTTGATTCTACTCTATGATTCTATTCTATGATTCTATTCTATGATTCTATTCTATGATTCTATTCTATGATTCTATTCTTTGATTCTATTCTTTGATTCTATTCTATGATTCTGTTCTATGATTCTATTCTGTGATTCTATTCTATGATTCTATTCTATGATTCTATTATTTGATTCCATTCTATGACTCTATTCTATGATTCTATTCTTCGATTCTATTCTATGATTCTATTCTATGATTCTATTCTATGATTCTATTCTTTGACTCTATTCTTTGCTTCTATTCTATGATTCTATTGTATGATTCTATTCTATGATTCTATTCTTTGATTCTATTCTTTGATTCTATTCTATGATTCTATTCTATGATTCTATTCTATGATTCTATTCTATGATTCTATTCTATGATTCCATTCTTTGATTCTGTTCTTTGATTCTATTCTTTAATTCTATTCTATGATTCTATTCTATGATTCTATTCTATGATTCTATTCTTTGATTCTATTGTATGATTCTATTCTATTATTCTATTCTATGATTCTATTCTTTGATTCTATTCTATGATTTTATTCTTTGATTCTATTCTTTGATTCTATTCTATGATTCTATTCTATGGTTCTATTCTATGATTCTATTCTTTGATTCTGTTGTATGATTCTATTCTATGATTCTATTCTATGATTCTATTCTATGATTCTGTTCTATGATTCTATACTTTGATTCTATTCTTTGATTCTATTCTTTGATTCTATTCTTTGATTCTATTCTATGATTCTATTCTAGGATTCTATTCTATGATTCTATTCTTTGATTCTATTCTATGATTCTAGTCTTTGATTCTGTTCTTTGATTCTATTCTATGATTCTATTCTAGGATTCTATTCTATGATTCTATTCTTTGATTCTATTCTATGATTCTAGTCTTTGATTCTGTTCTTTGATTCTATTCTCGGATTCTATTCTATGATTCTATTCTATGCTTCTATTCTAGGATTCTATTCTATGATTCTATTCTATGATTCTATTCTTTGATTCTATTCTATGATTCTATTCTATGATTCTCTTCTATGATTCTCTTCTATGATTCTATTTTATGATTCTATTCAATGATTTTATTCTATGAATCTATTCTCTGATTCTATTCTCTGATTCTATACTATGATTCTATTCTATGATTCTATTCTATGATTCTATTCTATGATTCTATTCTATGATTCTATTCTTTGGTTCTATTCTATGATTGTCTTCTTTGATTCTATTCTTTGATTCTATTCTATGATTCTATTCTTTGATTCTATTCTATGATTCTATTCTTTGATTCTATTCTATGATTCTATTCTATGATTCTATTCTATGATTCTATTCTTTGATTCTATTCTATGATTCTATTCTATGATTCTATTCATTGATTCTATTCTATGATTCTATTCTTTGATTCTATTCATTGATTCTATTCTATCATTCTATTCTATCATTCTATTCTATGATTCTATTCATTGATTCTATTCTATGATTCTATTCTATGATTCTATTCTTTGATTCTATTCTTTGATTCTATTCTATGATTCTATTCCATGATTCTATTCTATGATTCTATTCTTTGATTCTTTTCTATGATTCTATTCTATGATTCGATTCTATGATTCTATTCTATGATTCCATTCTTTGATTCTATTCTATGATTCTATTCTATGATTCTTTTCTATGATTCTATTCTATGATTCGATTCTATGATTCTATTCTATGATTCTATTCTTTGATTCTATTCTATGATTCTATTCTTTGATTCTATTCTTTGATTCTATTCTTTGATTCTATTCTATGATTCTATTCTTTGATTCTATTCTTTGATTCTATTCTTTGATTCTATTCTTTGATTCTATTCTATGATTCTATTCTTTGATTCTATTCTATGATTCTATTCTTTGATTCTATTCTATGATTCTATTCTATGATTCTATTCTATGATTCTATTCTATGATTCTATTCTTTGATTCTATTTTTTGATTCTATTCGTTGATTCTATTCATTGATTCTATTCTATGATTCTATTCTTTGATTCTATTCTTTAATTCTATTCTATGATTCTATTCTATGATTCTATTCTTTGATTCTATTCTATGATTCTATTCTATGATTCTACTCATTGATTCAATTCTATGATTCTATTCTATGATTCTATTCTTTGATTCTATTCTATGATTCTATTCTATGATTCTATTCTATGATTCTATTCTATGATTCTATTCTTTGATTCTATTCTTTGATTCTATTCTATGATTCTATTCTACAATTCGATTCTATGACTCTATTCTATGATTCTATTCTTTGATTCTATTCTTTGATTCTATTCTATCATTTTATTCTTCGATTCTATTCTTTGATTCTATTCTATGATTATATTTTTTAATTCTATTCTATGATTTTATTCTATGATTCTATTCTATGATTCTATTCTATGATTCTATTCTATGATTCTATTCTTTGATTCTATTCTTTGATTCTATTCTATCATTTTATTCTTCGATTCTATTCTTTGATTCTATTCTATGATTATATTTTTTAATTCTATTCTATGATTTTATTCTTTGATTCTATTCTTTGATTCTATTCTATGATTCTATTCTATGATTCTATTCTATGATTCCATTCTTTGATTCTGTTCTTTGATTCTATTCTTTAATTCTATTCTATGATTCTATTCTATGATTCTATTCTATGATTCTATTCTTTGATTCTATTGTATGATTCTATTCTATGATTCTATTCTATGATTCTATTCTTTGATTCTATTCTATGATTTTATTCTTTGATTCTATTCTTTGATTCTATTCTATGATTCTATTCTATGGTTCTATTTTATGATTCTATTCTTTTATTCTATTCTACGATTCTATACTTTGATTCTATTCTATGATTCTATTCTATGATTCTATTCTATGATTCTATTCTATGATTCTATTCTATGATTCTATTCTTTGATTCTATTCTTTGATTCTATTCTATCATTTTATTCTTCGATTCTTTTCTTTGATTCTATTCTATGATTATATTTTTTAATTCTATTCTATGATTTTATTCTTTGATTCTATTCTTTGATTCTATTCTATTATTCTATCCTTTGAATCTATTCTATGGTTCTATTCTATGATTCTATTCTTTGATTCTATTCTATGATTCCATTCTATTATTCTATTATATGATTCTATTCTATGATTCTATTCTTTGATTCTATTATTTGATTCTATTCTATGATTCTATTCTTTGATTCTATTCTATGATTCTATCCTTTGAATCTATTCTATGGTTCTATTCTATGATTCTATTCTTTGATTCTATTCTATGATTCCATTCTATTATTCTATTATATGATTCTATTCTATGATTCTATTCTTTGATTCTATTCTTTGATTCTATTCTATGATTCTATTCTTTGATTCTATTCTTTGATTCTATTCTTTGATTCTATTCTATGATTCTATTCTTTGATTCTATTCTTTGCTTCTATTCTATGATTCTATTCTATGATTCTATTCTATGATTCTATTCTTTGATTCTATTCTATGATTCTATTCTATGATTCTATTCTATGATTCTATTCTTTGATTCTATTCTGTGATACTATTCTATGATTCTATTCTTTGATTCTATTCTTTCATTCTATTCAATTATTCAATTCTTTGATTCTATTCTATGATTATATTCTTTGATTCTATTCTTTGATTCTATTCTATGATTCTATTCTATGATTCTATTTGATTCTTTTCTATGATTCTATTCAATGATTCTATTCTTTGAATCTATTCTATGATTTCATTCTATGATTCTATTCTGTGATTCAATTCTATGATTCTATTCTTTGATGCAATTCTTTGATTCTATTCTATGATTATATTCTATGATTCAATTCTATCATTCTATTCTATGATTCCATTCCTTGATTCTATTCTATGTTTCTATTCTACGATTCTATTCTTTTATTCTATTCTGTGATTCTACTCTTTGATTCTATTCTATGATTCTATTCCATTATTCTATTCTTTGATTCTATTCTATAATTCAATTCTATGATTCTGTTCTTTGATTCTATTCTAGATTTCAATTCTATGATTCTATTCTATGATTCTCTTCGATGATTCTATTCTCTGATTCTATTCTATGATTCTATTCTTGATTCTATTCTATGATTCTATTCTATGATTCTATTCTATGATTCTATTCTTTGAATCTATTCTTTGATTCTATTCTGTGATTCTATTCTGTGACTCTATTCTTTGATTCTATTCCTTGTTTCTATTCTATGATTCTATTTTTTGATTCTATTCTATTATTCTATTCTATGATTCTATTCTATGATTCTATTCTATGATTCTATTCTTTGATCCCATTCTTTGATTCTATTCTATTATTCTATTCTATGATTCTATTCTATGATTCTATTCTATGATTCTATTCTTTGATCCCATTCTTTGATTCTTTTCTATGATTCTATTTTTTGATTCTATTGTATGATTCTATTCTATGATTATATTCTTTGATTCTATTCTTTGATTCTATTCTATGATTCTATTCTATGATTCTATTTGATTCTTTTCTATGATTCTATTCAATGATTCTATTCTTTGAATCTATTCTATGATTTCATTCTATGATTCTATTCTGTGATTCAATTCTATGATTCGATTCTTTGATGCTATTCTTTGATTCTATTCTATGATTATATTCTATGATTCAATTCTATCATTCTATTCTATGATTCCATTCTTTGATTCTTTTCTATGTTTCTATTCTACGATTCTATTCTTTTATTCTATTCTGTGATTCTACTCTTTGATTCTATTCTATGATTCTATTCCATTATTCTATTCTTTGATTCTATTCTATAATTCAATTCTATGATTCTGTTCTTTGATTCTATTCTAGATTTCAATTCTATGATTCTATTCTATGATTCTCTTCTATGATTCTATTCTCTGATTCTATTCTATGATTCTATTCTTGATTCTATTCTATGATTCTATTCTATGATTCTATTCTATGATTCTATTCTTTGAATCTATTCTTTGATTCCATTCTGTGATTCTATTCTATGACTCTATTCTTTGATTCTATTCCTTGTTTCTATTCTATGATTCTATTTTTTGATTCTATTCTATTATTCAATTCTATGATTCTATTCTATGATTCTATTCTTTGATCCCATTCTTTGATTCTATTCTATTATTCTATTCTATGATTCTATTCTATGATTCTATTCTATGATTCTATTCTTTCATCCCATTCTTTGATTCTATTCTATGATTCTATTCTATGATTCTATTCTTTGATTCTATTCTATGATTCTATTCTATGATTCTATTCTATGATTCTATTCTATGATTCTATTCTATGATTCTATTCTATGATTCTATTCTATGATTCTATTCTTTGATTTTATTCTTTG
Organism: Somniosus microcephalus; assembly: GCF_052327205.1. Taxonomy (NCBI): domain Eukaryota; kingdom Metazoa; phylum Chordata; class Chondrichthyes; order Squaliformes; family Somniosidae; genus Somniosus; species Somniosus microcephalus. The sequence goes on along the minus strand of NC_140990.1, from coordinate 104,941,087 downwards.
ATTCTATTCTATGATTCTGTTCTATGATTCTATTCTATGATTCTATTCTATGATTCTATTCTATGATTCTATTCTTTGATTCTATTCTTTGATTCTATTCTTTGAATCTATTCTCTGATTCTATTCTATGATTCTATTATTTGCTTCCATTCTATGACTCTGTTCTATGATTCTATTCTTTGATTCTATTCTATGATTCTATTCTATGATTCTATTCTATGATTCTATTCTTTGATTCTATTCTATGATTCTATTCTATGATTCTATTCTATGATTCTATTCTGTGATTCTATTATTTGATTCTATTCATTGATTCTATTCTATGATTCTATTCTATGATTCTATTCTTTGATTCTATTCTTTGCTTCTATTCTATGATTCTATTGAATGATTCTATTCTATGATTCTATTCTTCGATTCTATTCTTTGATTCTATTCTATGATTCTATTCTATGATTCTATTCTATGATTCTATTCTATGATTCTGTTCTTTGATTCTATTCTGATTCTATTCTTTGATTCTATTCTATGATTCTATTCTATGATTCTATTATTTGATTCCATTCTATGATTCTATTCTATGATTCTATTCTTTGAATCTATTCTATGATTCTGTTCTATGATTCTATTCGATGATTCTATTCTTTGATTCAATTCTATGATTCTATTATATGATTCAATTCTATGATTCTATTCTTTGATTCTATTCTTTGATTCTATTCTATGATTCTATTCTATGATTCTATTCTATGATTCTATTCTTTGATTCTATTCTATGATTCTATTCTTTGACTCTATTCTATGATTCTATTCTTTGATTCTATTCTATGATTCTATTCTATGATTCTATTCTTTTATTCTATTCTACGATTCTATTCTTTGATTCTATTCTATGATTCTATTCTATGATTCTATTCTATGATTCTATTCTTTGATTCTATTCTTTGATTCTCTTCTATGATTCTATTCTATGATTCTATTCTCTGATTCTATTCTATGATTCTATTCTTTGATTCTATTCTTTGATTCTATTCTATGATTCTATTCTATGATTCTATTCTTTGAATCTATTCTTTGATTCTATTCTGTGATTCTATTCTATGACTCTATTCTTTGATTCTATTCCTTGTTTCTATTCTATGATTCTATTTTTTGATTCTATTCTATTATTCAATTCTATGATTCTATTCTATGATTCTATTCTTTGATCCCATTCTTTGATTCTATTCTATTATTCTATTCTATGATTCTATTCTATGATTCTATTCTATGATTCTATTCTTTGATCCCATTCTTTGATTCTATTCTATGATTCTATTCTATGGTTCTATTCTTTGATTCTATTCTATGATTCTATTCTATGATTCTATTCTATGATTCTATTCTATGATTCTATTCTATGATTCTATTCTATGATTCTATTCTATGATTCTATTCTATGATTCTATTCTTTGATTTTATTCTTTGATTCTATTCTATGATTCTGTTCTTTGATTCTATTCTATGATGCTATTCTATGATTCTATTCTTTGATTCTATTCTTTGATTCTATTCTTTGATTCTATTCTTTGAATCTATTCTCTGATTCTATTCTATGATTCTATTATTTGCTTCCATTCTATGACTCTGTTCTATGATTCTATACTTTGATTCTATTCTATGATTCTATTCTATGATTCTATTCTATGATTCTATTCTTTGATTCTATTCTATGATTCTATTCTATGATTCTATTCTATGATTCTATTCTGTGATTCTATTATTTGATTCTATTCATTGATTCTATTCTATGATTCTATTCTATGATTCTATTCTTTGATTCTATTCTTTGCTTCTATTCTATGATTCTATTGAATGATTCTATTCTATGATTCTATTCTTCGATTCTATTCTTTGATTCTATTCTATGATTCTATTCTATGATTCTATTCTATGATTCTATTCTATGATTCTGTTCTTTGATTCTATTCTGATTCTATTCTTTGATTCTATTCTATGATTCTATTCTATGATTCTATTATTTGATTCCATTCTATGATTCTATTCTATGATTCTATTCTTTGAATCTATTCTATGATTCTGTTCTATGATTCTATTCGATGATTCTATTCTTTGATTCAATTCTATGATTCTATTATATGATTCAATTCTATGATTCTATTCTTTGATTCTATTCTTTGATTCTATTCTATGATTCTATTCTATGATTCTATTCTATGATTCTATTCTTTGATTCTATTCTATGATTCTATTCTTTGACTCTATTCTATGATTCTATTCTTTGATTCTATTCTATGATTCTATTCTATGATTCTATTCTTTTATTCTATTCTACGATTCTATTCTTTGATTCTATTCTATGATTCTATTCTATGATTCTATTCTATGATTCTATTCTATGATTCTATTCTTTGATTCTATTCTTTGATTCTCTTCTATGATTCTATTCTATGATTCTATTCTATGATTCTATTCTATGATTCTATTCTTTGATTCTATTCTTTGATTCTATTCTATGATTCTATTCTATGATTCTATTCTATGATTCTATTCTATGATTCTATTCTATGATTCTATTCTTTGATTCTATTCTTTGATTCTATTCTTTGATTCTATTCTATGATTCTATTCTATGATTCTATTCTTTGATTCTATTCTATGATTCTATTCTATGATTCTATTCTATGATTCTATTCTGTGATTCTATTCTTTGATTCTATTCATTGATTCTATTCTATGATTCTATTCTATGATTCTATTCTTTGATTCTATTCTTTGCTTCTATTGTATGATTCTATTGTATGATTCTATTCTATGATTCTATTCTTCGATTCTATTCTTTGATTCTATTCTATGATTCTATTCTATGATTCTATTCTATGATTCTATTCTATGATTCTGTTCTTTGATTCTATTCTGATTCTATTCTTTGATTCTATTCTATGATTCTATTCTATGATTCTATTATTTGATTCCATTCTATGATTCTATTCTATGATTCTATTCTTTGAATCTATTCTATGATTCTGTTCTATGATTCTATTCGATGATTCTATTCTTTGATTCAATTCTATGATTCTATTATATGATTCAATTCTATGATTCTATTCTTTGATTCTATTCTTTGATTCTATTCTTTGATTCTATTCTATGATTCTATTCTATGATTCTATTCTATGATTCTATTCTTTGATTCTATTCTATGATTCTATTCTTTGACTCTATTCTATGATTCTATTCTTTGATTCTATTCTATGATTCTATTCTTTGATTCTATTCTTTTATTCTATTCTACGATTCTATTCTTTGATTCTATTCTATGATTCTATTCTATGATTCTATTCTATGATTCTATTCTATGATTCTATTCTTTGATTCTATTCTTTGATTCTCTTCTATGATTCTATTCTATGATTCTATTCTATGAATCTATTCTATGATTCTATTCTTTGATTCTATTCTTTGATTCTATTCTATGATTCTATTCTATGATTCTATTCTTTGATTCTATTCTATGATTCTATTCTATGATTCTATTCTATGATTCTATTCTATGATTCTATTCTTTGATTCTATTCGATGATTCTATTCTTTGATTCTATTCTATGATTCTATTCCATGATTCTATTCTATGATTCTATTCTATGATTCTATTCTTTGATTCTATTCTATGATTCTATTCTTTGATTCTATTCTATGATACTATTCTATGATTCTATTCTTTGATTATATTCTATGATTCTATTCTATGATTCTATTCTATGATTCTATTCTTTGATTCTATTCTTTGATTCTATTCTATGATTCTATTCTATGATTCTATTCTTTGATTCTATTCTATGATTGGATTCTATGATTCTATTCTATGATTCTATTCTTTGATTCTATTCTATTATTCTATTCTTTGATTCTATTCTATGATTCTATTCTATGATTCTATTCTATGATTCTATTCTATGATTCTATTCTTTGATTCTATTCTTTGATTCTATTCTATGATTCTGTTCTATGATTCTATTCTGTGATTCTATTCTATGATTCTATTCTATGATTCTATTATTTGATTCCATTCTATGACTCTATTCTATGATTCTATTCTTCGATTCTATTCTATGATTCTATTCTATGATTCTATTCTATGATTCTATTCTATGATTCTGTTCTTTGATTCTATTCAATGATTCTATTCTATGATTCTATTCTATGATTCTATTCTTTGATTCTATTCTTTGATTCTATTCTATGATTCTGTTCTATGATTCTATTCTATGATTCTATTCTATGATTGTCTTCTTTGATTCTATTCTTTGATTCTATTCGATGATTCTATTCTTTGATTCTATTCTATGATTCTATTCTTTGATTCTATTCTATGATTCTATTCTATGATTCTATTCTATGATTCTATTCTTTGATTCTATTCTATGATTCTATTCTATGATTCTATTCTATGATTCTATTCTATGATTCTATTCTTTGATTCTATTCTTTGATTCTTTTCTATGATTCGATTCTATGATTCGATTCTATGATTCTATTCTATGATTCCATTCTTTGATTCTATTCTATGATTCTATTCTATGATTCTATTCTTTGATTCTATTCTATGATTCTATTCTATGATTATATTCTTTGATTCTATTCTATGATTCTACTCTTTGATTCTATTATATGATTCTATTCTGTTATTCTATCGGATTCTATTCTTTGATTCTATTCTATGATTCTATTCTTTGATTCTATTCTATGATTCTATTCTTTGATTCTATTCTTTGATTCTATTCTATGATTCTATTCTATGATTCTATTCTTTGATTCTATTCTATGATTCCATTCTATTATTCTATTATATGATTCTATTCTATGATTCTATTCTTTGATTCTATTCTTTGATTCTATTCTATGATTCTATTCTTTGATTCTATTGTTTGATTCTATTCTTTGATTCTATTCTATGATTCTATTCTTTGATTCTATTCTTTGCTTCTATTCTATGATTCTATTCTATGATTCTATTCTTTGATTCTATTCTTTGATTCTATTCTTTGATTCTATTCTTTGATTCTATTCTATGATTCTATTCTTTGATTCTATTCTATGATTCTATTCTTTGATTCTATTCTATGATTCTATTCTATGATTCTATTCTATGATTCTATTCTATGATTCTATTCTTTGATTCTATTTTTTGATTCTATTCGTTGATTCTATTCTTTGATTCTATTCTATGATTCTATTCTTTGATTCTATTCTTTAATTCTATTCTATGATTCTATTCTATGATTCTATTCTTTGATTCTATTCTATGATTCTATTCTATGATTCTACTCATTGATTCAATTCTATGATTCTATTCTATGATTCTATTCTTTGATTCTATTCTATGATTCTATTCTATGATTCTATTCTATGATTCTATTCTATGATTCTATTCTTTGATTCTATTCTTTGATTCTATTCTATGATTCTATTCTATAATTCGATTCTTTGACTCTATTCTATGATTCTCTTCTTTGATTCTATTCTTTGATTCTATTCTATCATTTTATTCTTCGATTCTATTCTTTGATTCTATTCTATGATTATATTTTTCAATTCTATTCTATGATTTTATTCTATGATTCTATTCTATGATTCTATTCTATGATTCTATTCTATGATTCTATTCTTTGATTCTATTCTTTGATTCTGTTCTATCATTTTATTCTTCGATTCTATTCTTTGATTCTATTCTATGATTATATTTTTTAATTCTATTCTATGATTTTATTCTATGATTCTATTCTATGATTCTATTCTATGATTCTATTCTATGATTCTATTCTTTGATTCTATTCTATGATTCTATCCTTTGAATCTATTCTATGGTTCTATTCTATGATTCTATTCTTTGATTCTATTCTATGAATCCATTCTATTATTCTATTATATGATTCTATTCTACGATTCTATTCTTTGATTATATTCTTTGATTCTATTCTATGATTCTATTCTTTGATTCTATTCTTTGATTCTATTCTTTGATTCTATTCTATGATTCTATTCTTTGATTCTCTTCTTTGCTTCTATTCTATGATTCTATTCTATGATTCTATTCTATGATTCTATTCTTTGATTCTATTCTATGATTCTATTCTAAGATTCTATTCTATGATTCTATTCTTTGATTCTATTCTGTGATACTATTCAATTATTCAATTATTTGATTCTATTCTATGATTATATTCTTTGATTCTATTCTTTGATTCTATTCTATGATTCTATTCTATGATTCTATTTGATTCTATTCTATGATTCTATTCAATGATTCTATTCTTTGATTCTATTCGGTGAAACTATTCAATTATTCAATTCTTTGATTCTATTCTATGATTATATTCTTTGATTCTATTCTATGATTCTATTCTATGATTCTATTCTTTGATTCTATTCTTTCATTCTATTCAATTATTCAATTCTTTGATTCTATTCTATGATTATATTCTTTGATTCTATTCTTTGATTCTATTCTATGATTCTATTCTATGATTCTATTTGATTCTATTCTATGATTCTATTCAATGATTCTATTCTTTGAATCTATTCTATGATTACATTCTATGATTCTATTCTGTGATTCAATTCTATGATTCTATACTTTGATGCTATTCTTTGATTCTATTCTATGATTATATTCTATGATTCTATTCCATTATTCTATTCTTTGATTCTATTCTATAATTCAATTCTATGATTCTGTTCTTTGATTCTATTCTAGATTTCAATTCTATGATTCTATTCTATGATTCTCTTCTATGATTCTATTCTCTGATTCTATTCTATGATTCTATTCTTGAATCTATTCTATGATTCTATTCTATGATTCTATTCTATGATTCTATTCTTTGAATCTATTCTTTGATTCTATTCTGTGATTCTATTCTATGACTCTATTCTTTGATTCTGTTCCTTGTTTCTATTCTATGATTCTATTTTTTGATTCTATTCTATTATTCTATTCTATGATTCTATTCTATGATTCTATTCTATGATTCTATTCTATGATTCTATTCTATGATTCTATTCTTTGATTTTATTCTTTGATTCTATTCTCTGATTCTATTCTTTGATTCTATTCTTTGATTCTATTCTTTGATTCTATTCTATGATTCTATTCTATGATTCTATTATTTGATTCCATTCTATGACTCTGTTCTATGATTCTATTCTTTGATTCTATTCTATGATTCTATTCTATGATTCTATTCTATGATTCTATTCTTTGATTCTATTCTATGATTCTATTCTATGATTCTATTCTATGATTCTATTCTTTGATTCTATTCATTGATTCTATTCTATGATTCTATTCTATGATTCTATTCTTTGATTCTATTCTTTGCTTCTATTCTATGATTCTATTGTATGATTCTATTCTATGATTCTATTCTTCTATTCTATTCTTTGATTCTATTCTATGATTCTATTCTATGATTCTATTCTATGATTCTATTCTATGATTCTGTTCTTTGATTCTATTCTGATTCTATTCTTTGATTCTATTCTATGATTCTATTCTATGATTCTATTATTTGATTCCATTCTATGATTCTATTCTATGATTCTATTCTTTGAATCTATTCTATGATTCTATTCTATGATTCTATTCGATGATTCTATTCTTTGATTCAATTCTATGATTCTATTCTATGATTCAATTCTATGATTCTATTCTTTGATTCTATTCTTTGATTCTATTCTATGATTCTATTCTATGATTCTATTCTATTACTCTATTCTTTGATTCTATTCTTTGATTCGATTCTTTGATTCTATTCTTTGATTCTATTCTATGATTCTATTCTATGATTCTATTCTATGATTCTATTCCATGATTATATTCTATGATTCTATTCTTTGATTCTATTCTATGATTCTATTCTATGATTCTATACTTTGATTCTATTCTATGATTCTATTCTAAGATTCTATTCTTTGATTCTATTCTTTGATTCTATTCTATGATTCTATTCTATGATTCTATTCTATGATTCTATTCTTTGATTCTATTCTATGATTCTATTCTTTGACTCTATTCTATGATTCTATTCTTTGATTCTATTCTATGATTCTATTCTATGATTCTATTCTTTTATTCTATTCTACGATTCTATTCTTTGATTCTATTCTATGATTCTATTCTATGATTCTATTCTATGATTCTATTCTATGATTCTATTCTTTGATTCTATTCTTTGATTCTCTTCTATGATTCTATTCTATGATTCTATTCTATGATTCTATTCTATGATTCTATTCTTTGATTCTATTCTTTGATTCTATTCTATGATTCTATTCTATGATTCTATTCTTTGATTCTATTCTGTGATTCTATTCTATGATTCTATTCTATGATTCTATTCTATGATTCTATTCTTTGATTCTATTCTATGATTCTATTCTTTGATTCTATTCTATGATTCTATTCCATGATTCTATTCTATGATTCTATTCTATGATTCTATTCTATGATTCTATTCTATGATTCTAATCTTTGATTCTATTCTATGATTCTATTCTATGATTCTATTCTATGATTCTATTCTATGATTCTATTCTATGATTCTATTCTTTGATTCTATTCTTTGATTCTATTCTATGATTCTATTCTATGATTCTATTCTTTGATTCTATTCTATGATTGGATTCTATGATTCTATTCTATGATTCTATTCTTTGATTCTATTCTATTATTCTATTCTTTGATTCTATTCTATGATTCTATTCTATGATTCTATTCTATGATTCTATTCTATGATTCTATTCTATGATTCTATTCTTTGATTCTATTCTTTGATTCTATTCTATGATTCTGTTCTATGATTCTATTCTGTGATTCTATTCTATGATTCTATTCTATGATTCTATTCTTTGATTCTATTCTTTGATTCTATTCTTTGATTCTATTCTATGATTCTATTCTATGATTCTATTATTTGATTCCATTCTATGACTCTATTCTATGATTCTATTCTTTGATTCTATTCAATGATTCTATTCTATGATTCTATTCTATGATTCTATTCTTTGATTCTATTCTTTGATTCTATTCGATGATTCTATTCTTTGATTCTATTCTATGATTCTATTCTTTGATTCTATTCTATGATTCTATTCTATGATTCTATTCTATGATTCTATTCTTTGATTCTATTCTATGATTCTATTCTATGATTCTATTCTATGATTCTATTCTATGATTCTATTCTTTGATTCTATTCTTTGATTCTATTCTATGATTCTATTCTATGATTCTATTCTTTGATTCTATTCATTGATTCTATTCTATGATTCTATTCTATGATTCTATTCTTTGATTCTATTCTTTGCTTCTATTCTATGATTCTATTGTATGATTCTATTCTATGATTCTATTCTTCTATTCTATTCTTTGATTCTATTCTATGATTCTATTCTATGATTCTATTCTATGATTCTATTCTATGATTCTGTTCTTTGATTCTATTCTGATTCTATTCTTTGATTCTATTCTATGATTCTATTCTATGATTCTATTATTTGATTCCATTCTATGATTCTATTCTATGATTCTATTCTTTGAATCTATTCTATGATTCTATTCTATGATTCTATTCGATGATTCTATTCTTTGATTCAATTCTATGATTCTATTCTATGATTCAATTCTATGATTCTATTCTTTGATTCTATTCTTTGATTCTATTCTATGATTCTATTCTATGATTCTATTCTATTACTCTATTCTTTGATTCTATTCTTTGATTCGATTCTTTGATTCTATTCTTTGATTCTATTCTATGATTCTATTCTATGATTCTATTCTATGATTCTATTCCATGATTATATTCTATGATTCTATTCTTTGATTCTATTCTATGATTCTATTCTATGATTCTATACTTTGATTCTATTCTATGATTCTATTCTAAGATTCTATTCTTTGATTCTATTCTTTGATTCTATTCTATGATTCTATTCTATGATTCTATTCTATGATTCTATTCTTTGATTCTATTCTATGATTCTATTCTTTGACTCTATTCTATGATTCTATTCTTTGATTCTATTCTATGATTCTATTCTATGATTCTATTCTTTTATTCTATTCTACGATTCTATTCTTTGATTCTATGCTATGATTCTATTCTATGATTCTATTCTATGATTCTATTCTATGATTCTATTCTTTGATTCTATTCTTTGATTCTCTTCTATGATTCTATTCTATGATTCTATTCTATGATTCTATTCTATGATTCTATTCTTTGATTCTATTCTTTGATTCTATTCTATGATTCTATTCTATGATTCTATTCTTTGATTCTATTCTGTGATTCTATTCTATGATTCTATTCTATGATTCTATTCTATGATTCTATTCTTTGATTCTATTCTATGATTCTATTCTTTGATTCTATTCTATGATTCTATTCCATGATTCTATTCTATGATTCTATTCTATGATTCTATTCTATGATTCTATTCTGTGATTCTATTCTTTGATTCTATTCTATGATTCTATTCTATGATTCTATTCTATGATTCTATTCTATGATTCTATTCTATGATTCTATTCTTTGATTCTATTCTTTGATTCTATTCTATGATTCTATTCTATGATTCTATTCTTTGATTCTATTCTATGATTGGATTCTATGATTCTATTCTATGATTCTATTCTTTGATTCTATTCTATTATTCTATTCTTTGATTCTATTCTATGATTCTATTCTATGATTCTATTCTATGATTCTATTCTATGATTCTATTCTATGATTCTATTCTTTGATTCTATTCTTTGATTCTATTCTATGATTCTGTTCTATGATTCTATTCTGTGATTCTATTCTATGATTCTATTCTATGATTCTATTCTTTGATTCTATTCTTTGATTCTATTCTTTGATTCTATTCTATGATTCTATTCTATGATTCTATTATTTGATTCCATTCTATGACTCTATTCTATGATTCTATTCTTTGATTCTATTCAATGATTCTATTCTATGATTCTATTCTATGATTCTATTCTTTGATTCTATTCTTTGATTCTATTCGATGATTCTATTCTTTGATTCTATTCTATGATTCTATTCTTTGATTCTATTCTATGATTCTATTCTATGATTCTATTCTATGATTCTATTCTTTGATTCTATTCTATGATTCTATTCTATGATTCTATTCTATGATTCTATTCTATGATTCTATTCTTTGATTCTATTCTTTGATTCTTTTCTATGATTCTATTCTATGATTATATTCTTTGATTCTATTCTATGATTCTACTCTTTGATTCTATTATATGATTCTATTCTCTTATTCTATCTGATTCTATTCTTTGATTCTATTCTATGATTCTATTCTTTGATTCTATTCTATGATTCTATTCTTTGATTCTATTCTTTGATTCTATTCTATGATTCTATTCTATGATTCTATTCTTTGAATCTATTCTTTGATTCTATTCTATGATTCTATTCTTTGATTCTATTCTTTGATTCTATTCTTTGATTCTATTCTTTGATTCCATTCTATGATTCTATTCTTTGATTCTATTCTGTGATTCTATTCTTTGATTCTATTCTATCATTCTATTCTATGATTCTATTCTATGATTCTATTCTATGATTCTATTCTTCGATTGTATTTTTTGATTCTATTCGTTGATTCTATTCTTTGATTATATTCTATGATTCTATTCTTTGATTCTATTCTTTAATTCTATTCTATGATTCTATTCTATGATTCAATTCTTTGATTCTATTCTATGATTCTATTCTATGATTCTACTCATTGATTCAATTCTATGATTCTATTCTATGATTCTATTCTTTGATTCTATTCTATGATTCTATTCTATGATTCTATTCTATGATTCTATTCTATGATTCTATTCTTTGATTCTATTCTTTGATTCTATTCTATGATTCTATTCTATAATTCGATTCTATGACTCTATTCTATGATTCTATTCTTTGATTCTATTCTTTGATTCTATTCTATCATTTTATTCTTCGATTCTATTCTTTGATTCTATTCTATGATTATATTTTTTAATTCTATTTTATGATTTTATTCTATGATTCTATTCTATGATTCTATACTATGATTCTATTCTATGATTCTATTCTTTGATTCTATTCTTTGATTCTGTTCTATCATTTTATTCTTCGATTCTATTCTTTGATTCTATTCTATGATTATATTTTTTAATTCTATTCCATGATTTTATTGTATGATTCTATTCTATGATTCTATTCTATGATTCTATTCTTTGATTCTATTCTATGATTCTATCCTTTGAATCTATTCTATGGTTCTATTCTATGATTCTATTCTTTGATTCTATTCTATGATTCCATTCTATTATTCTATTATATGATTCTATTCTATGATTCTATTCTTTGATTCTATTCTTTGATTCTATTCTATGATTCTATTCTTTGATTCTATTCTTTGATTCTATTCTTTGATTCTATTCTATGATTCTATTCTTTGATTCTATTCTTTGCTTCTATTCTATGATTCTATTCTATGATTCTATTCTATGATTCTATTCTTTGATTCTATTCTATGATTCTATTCTATGATTCTATTCTATGATTCTATTCTTTGATTCTATTCTGTGATACTATTCTATGATTCTATTCTTTGATTCTATTCTTTCATTCTATTCAATTATTCAATTCTTTGATTCTATTCTATGATTATATTCTTTGATTCTATTCTTTGATTCTATTCTATGATTCTATTCTATGATTCTATTTGATTCTATTCTATGATTCTATTCTTTGATTCTATTCTTTGATTCTATTCTTTGATTCTATTCTATCATTCTACTCTATCATTCTATACATTGATTCTAATCTATGATTCTATTCAATGATTCTATTCTTTGAATCTATTCTATGATTCCATTCTATGATTCTATTCTGTGATTCAATTCTATGATTCTATTCTTTGATGCTATTCTTTGATTCTATTCTATGATTCTATTCTATGATTCTATTCTATTACTCTATTCTTTGATTCTATTCTTTGATTCGATTCTTTGATTCTATTCTTTGATTCTATTCTATGATTCTATTCTATGATTCTATTCTATGATTCTATTCCATGATTATATTCTATGATTCTATTCTTTGATTCTATTCTATGATTCTATTCTATGATTCTATACTTTGATTCTATTCTATGATTCTATTCTAAGATTCTATTCTTTGATTCTATTCTTTGATTCTATTCTATGATTCTATTCTATGATTCTATTCTATGATTCTATTCTTTGATTCTATTCTATGATTCTATTCTTTGACTCTATTCTATGATTCTATTCTTTGATTCTATTCTATGATTCTATTCTATGATTCTATTCTTTTATTCTATTCTACGATTCTATTCTTTGATTCTATTCTATGATTCTATTCTATGATTCTATTCTATGATTCTATTCTATGATTCTATTCTTTGATTCTATTCTTTGATTCTCTTCTATGATTCTATTCTATGATTCTATTCTATGATTCTATTCTATGATTCTATTCTTTGATTCTATTCTTTGATTCTATTCTATGATTCTATTCTATGATTCTATTCTTTGATTCTATTCTGTGATTCTATTCTATGATTCTATTCTATGATTCTATTCTATGATTCTATTCTTTGATTCTATTCTATGATTCTATTCTTTGATTCTATTCTATGATTCTATTCCATGATTCTATTCTATGATTCTATTCTATGATTCTATTCTATGATTCTATTCTGTGATTCTATTCTTTGATTCTATTCTATGATTCTATTCTATGATTCTATTCTATGATTCTATTCTATGATTCTATTCTATGATTCTATTCTTTGATTCTATTCTTTGATTCTATTCTATGATTCTATTCTATGATTCTATTCTTTGATTCTATTCTATGATTGGATTCTATGATTCTATTCTATGATTCTATTCTTTGATTCTATTCTATTATTCTATTCTTTGATTCTATTCTATGATTCTATTCTATGATTCTATTCTATGATTCTATTCTATGATTCTATTCTATGATTCTATTCTTTGATTCTATTCTTTGATTCTATTCTATGATTCTGTTCTATGATTCTATTCTGTGATTCTATTCTATGATTCTATTCTATGATTCTATTCTTTGATTCTATTCTTTGATTCTATTCTTTGATTCTATTCTATGATTCTATTCTATGATTCTATTATTTGATTCCATTCTATGACTCTATTCTATGATTCTATTCTTTGATTCTATTCAATGATTCTATTCTATGATTCTATTCTATGATTCTATTCTTTGATTCTATTCTTTGATTCTATTCGATGATTCTATTCTTTGATTCTATTCTATGATTCTATTCTTTGATTCTATTCTATGATTCTATTCTATGATTCTATTCTATGATTCTATTCTTTGATTCTATTCTATGATTCTATTCTATGATTCTATTCTATGATTCTATTCTATGATTCTATTCTTTGATTCTATTCTTTGATTCTTTTCTATGATTCTATTCTATGATTATATTCTTTGATTCTATTCTATGATTCTACTCTTTGATTCTATTATATGATTCTATTCTCTTATTCTATCTGATTCTATTCTTTGATTCTATTCTATGATTCTATTCTTTGATTCTATTCTATGATTCTATTCTTTGATTCTATTCTTTGATTCTATTCTATGATTCTATTCTATGATTCTATTCTTTGAATCTATTCTTTGATTCTATTCTATGATTCTATTCTTTGATTCTATTCTTTGATTCTATTCTTTGATTCTATTCTTTGATTCCATTCTATGATTCTATTCTTTGATTCTATTCTGTGATTCTATTCTTTGATTCTATTCTATCATTCTATTCTATGATTCTATTCTATGATTCTATTCTATGATTCTATTCTTCGATTGTATTTTTTGATTCTATTCGTTGATTCTATTCTTTGATTATATTCTATGATTCTATTCTTTGATTCTATTCTTTAATTCTATTCTATGATTCTATTCTATGATTCAATTCTTTGATTCTATTCTATGATTCTATTCTATGATTCTACTCATTGATTCAATTCTATGATTCTATTCTATGATTCTATTCTTTGATTCTATTCTATGATTCTATTCTATGATTCTATTCTATGATTCTATTCTATGATTCTATTCTTTGATTCTATTCTTTGATTCTATTCTATGATTCTATTCTATAATTCGATTCTATGACTCTATTCTATGATTCTATTCTTTGATTCTATTCTTTGATTCTATTCTATCATTTTATTCTTCGATTCTATTCTTTGATTCTATTCTATGATTATATTTTTTAATTCTATTCTATGATTTTATTCTATGATTCTATTCTATGATTCTATACTATGATTCTATTCTATGATTCTATTCTTTGATTCTATTCTTTGATTCTGTTCTATCATTTTATTCTTCGATTCTATTCTTTGATTCTATTCTATGATTATATTTTTTAATTCTATTCCATGATTTTATTGTATGATTCTATTCTATGATTCTATTCTATGATTCTATTCTTTGATTCTATTCTATGATTCTATCCTTTGAATCTATTCTATGGTTCTATTCTATGATTCTATTCTTTGATTCTATTCTATGATTCCATTCTATTATTCTATTATATGATTCTATTCTATGATTCTATTCTTTGATTCTATTCTTTGATTCTATTCTATGATTCTATTCTTTGATTCTATTCTTTGATTCTATTCTTTGATTCTATTCTATGATTCTATTCTTTGATTCTATTCTTTGCTTCTATTCTATGATTCTATTCTATGATTCTATTCTATGATTCTATTCTTTGATTCTATTCTATGATTCTATTCTATGATTCTATTCTATGATTCTATTCTTTGATTCTATTCTGTGATACTATTCTATGATTCTATTCTTTGATTCTATTCTTTCATTCTATTCAATTATTCAATTCTTTGATTCTATTCTATGATTATATTCTTTGATTCTATTCTTTGATTCTATTCTATGATTCTATTCTATGATTCTATTTGATTCTATTCTATGATTCTATTCTTTGATTCTATTCTTTGATTCTATTCTTTGATTCTATTCTATCATTCTACTCTATCATTCTATACATTGATTCTAATCTATGATTCTATTCAATGATTCTATTCTTTGAATCTATTCTATGATTCCATTCTATGATTCTATTCTGTGATTCAATTCTATGATTCTATTCTTTGATGCTATTCTTTGATTCTATTCTATGATTATATTCTATGATTCAATTCTATCATTCTATTCTATGATTCCATTCTTTGATTCTATTCTATGTTTCTATTCTACGATTCTATACTTTTATTCTATTCTGTGATTCTACTCTTTGATTCTATTCTGTGATTCTATTCCATTATTCTATTCTTTGATTCTATTCTATAATTCAATTCTATGATTCTGTTCTTTGATTCTATTCTAGATTTCAATTCTATGATTCTATTCTATGATTCTCTTCTATGATTCTATTCTCTGATTCTATTCTCTGATTCTATTCTTGATTCTATTCTATGATTCTATTCTATGATTCTATTCTATGATTCTATTCTTTGAATCTATTCTTTGATTCTATTCTGTGATTCTATTCTATGACTCTATTCTTTGATTCTATTCCTTGTTTCTATTCTATGATTCTATTTTTTGATTCTATTCTATTATTCTATTCTATGATTCTATTCTATGATTCTATTCTATGATTCTATTCGTTGATTCTATTCTATGATTCTATTCTTTGATCCCATTCTTTGATTCTATTCTATGATTCTATTCTATGATTCTATTCTTTGATTCTATTCTATGATTCTATTCTATGATTCTATTCTATGATTCTATTCTATGATTCTATTCTATGATTCTATTCTATGATTCTATTCTTTGATTTTATTCTTTGATTCTATTCTATGATTCTGTTCTATGATTCTATTCTATGATTCTATTCTATGATTCTATTCTATGATTCTATTCTTTGATTCTATTCTTTGATTCTATTCTTTGATTCTATTCTATGATTCTATTCTATGATTCTATTATTTGATTCCATTCTATGACTCTGTTCTATGATTCTATTCTTTGATTCTATTCTATGATTCTATTCTATGATTCTATTCTATGATTCTATTCTTTGATTCTATTCTATGATTCTATTCTATGATTCTATTCTATGATTTTATTCTATGATTCTATTCTTTGATTCTATTCATTGATTCTATTCTATGATTCTATTCTATGATTCTATTCTTTGATTCTATTCTTTGCTTCTATTCTATGATTCTATTGTATGATTCTATTCTATGATTCTATTCTTCGATTCTATTCTTTGATTCTATTCTATGATTCTATTCTATGATTCTATTCTATGATTCTATTCTATGATTCTATTCTTTGATTCTATTCTGATTCTATTCTTTGATTCTATTCTATGATTCTATTCTATGATTCTATTATTTGATTCCATTCTATGATTCTATTCTATGATTCTATTCTTTGAATCTTTTCTATGATTCTATTCTATGATTCTATTCTATGATTCTATTCTTTGATTCAATTCTCTGATTCTATTCTATGATTCAATTCTATGATTCTATTCTTTGATTCTATTCTTTGATTCTATTCTATGATTCTATTCTATGATTCTTTTCTATTATTCTATTCTATGATTCTATTCTTTGATTCTATTCTTTGATTCTATTCTTTGATTCTATTCTTTGATTCTATTCTATGATTCTATTCTATGATTCTATTCTATGATTCTATTCCATGATTCTATTCTATGATTCTATTCTTTGATTCTATTCTATGATTCTATTCTTTGAATCTATTCTTTGATTCTATTCTATGATTCTATTCTTTGATTCTATTCTTTGATTCTATTCTTTGATTCTATTCTTTGATTCCATTCTATGATTCTATTCTTTGATTCTATTCTGTGATTCTATTCTTTGATTCTATTCTATGATTCTATTCTATGATTCTATTCTATGATTCTATTCTATGATTCTACTCATTGATTCAATTCTATGATTCTATTCTATGATTCTATTCTTTGATTCTATTCTATGATTCTATTCTATGATTCTATTCTATGATTCTATTCTATGATTCTATTCTTTGATTCTATTCTTTGATTCTATTCTATGATTCTATTCTATAATTCGATTCTATGACTCTATTCTATGATTCTATTCTTTGATTCTATTCTTTGATTCTATTCTATCATTTTATTCTTCGATTCTATTCTTTGATTCTATTCTATGATTATATTTTTTAATTCTATTCTATGATTTTATTCTATGATTCTATTCTATGATTCTATTCTATGATTCTATTCTATGATTCTATTCTTTGATTCTATTCTTTGATTCTGTTCGATCATTTTATTCTTCGATTCTATTCTTTGATTCTATTCTATGATTATATTTTTTAATTCTATTCCATGATTTTATTGTATGATTCTATTCTATGATTCTATTCTATGATTCTATTCTATGATTCTATTCTTTGATTCTATTCTATGATTCTATCCTTTGAATCTATTCTATGGTTCTATTCTATGATTCTATTCTTTGATTCTATTCTATGATTCCATTCTATTATTCTATTATATGATTCTATTCTATGATTCTATTCTTTGATTCTATTCTTTGATTCTATTCTATGATTCTATTCTTTGATTCTATTCTTTGATTCTATTCTTTGATTCTATTCTATGATTCTATTCTTTGATTCTATTCTTTGCTTCTATTCTATGATTCTATTCTATGATTCTATTCTATGATTCTATTCTTTGATTCTATTCTATGATTCTATTCTATGATTCTATTCTATGATTCTATTCTTTGATTCTATTCTGTGATACTATTCTATGATTCTATTCTTTGATTCTATTCTTTCATTCTATTCAATTATTCAATTCTTTGATTCTATTCTATGATTATATTCTTTGATTCTATTCTTTGATTCTATTCTATGATTCTATTCTATGATTCTATTTGATTCTATTCTATGATTCTATTCTTTGATTCTATTCTTTGATTCTATTCTATGATTCTATTCTATCATTCTACTCTATCATTCTATACATTGATTCTAATCTATGATTCTATTCAATGATTCTATTCTTTGAATCTATTCTATGATTCCATTCTATGATTCTATTCAGTGATTCAATTCTATGATACTATTCTTTGATGCTATTCTTTGATTCTATTCTATGATTATATTCTATGATTCAATTCTATCATTCTATTCTATGATTCCATTCTTTGATTCTATTCTATGTTTCTATTCTACGATTCTATACTTTTATTCTATTCTGTGATTCTACTCTATGATTCTATTCTGTGATTCTATTCCATTATTCTATTCTTTGATTCTATTCTATAATTCAATTCTATGATTCTGTTCTTTGATTCTATTCTAGATTTCAATTCTATGATTCTATTCTATGATTTTCTGCTATGATTCTATTCTCTGATTCTATTCTCTGATTCTATTCTTGATTCTATTCTATGATTCTATTCTATGATTCTATTCTATGATTCTATTCTTTGAATCTATTCTTTGATTCTATTCTGTGATTCTATTCTATGACTCTATTCTTTGATTCTATTCCTTGTTTCTATTCTATGATTCTATTTTTTGATTCTATTCTATTATTCTATTCTATGATTCTATTCTATGATTCTATTCGTTGATTCTATTCTATGATTCTATTCTTTGATCCAATTCTTTGATTCTATTCTATGATTCTATTCAATGATTCTATTCTTTGATTCTATTCTATGATTCTATTCTATGATTCTATTCTATGATTCTATTCTATGATTCTATTCTATGATTCTATTCTATGATTCTATTCTTTGATTTTATTCTTTGATTCTATTCTATGATTCTGTTCTATGATTCTATTCTATGATTCTATTCTATGATTCTATTCTATGATTCTATTCTTTGATTCTATTCTTTGATTCTATTCTTTGATTCTATTCTATGATTCTATTCTATGATTCTATTATTTGATTCCATTCTATGACTCTGTTCTATGATTCTATTCTTTGATTCTATTCTATGATTCTATTCTATGATTCTATTCTATGATTCTATTCTTTGATTCTACTCTCTGATTCTATTCTATGATTCTATTCTATGATTCTATTCTATGATTCTATTCTTTGATTCTATTCATTGATTCTATTCTATGATTCTATTCTATGATTCTATTCTTTGATTCTATTCTTTGCTTCTATTCTATGATTCTATTGTATGATTCTATTCTATGATTCTATTCTTCGATTCTATTCTTTGATTCTATTCTATGATTCTATTCTATGATTCTATTCCATGATTCTATTCTATGATTCTATTCTTTGATTCTATTCTGATTCTATTCTTTGATTCTATTCTATGATTCTATTCTATGATTCTATTATTTGATTCCATTCTATGATTTTATTCTATGATTCTATTCTTTGAATCTTTTCTATGATTCTATTCTATGATTCTATTCTATGATTCTATTCTTTGATTCAATTCTATGATTCTATTCTATGATTCAATTCTATGATTCTATTCTTTGATTCTATTCTTTGATTCTATTCTATGATTCTATTCTATGATTCTTTTCTATTATTCTATTCTATGATTCTATTCTATTATTCTATTCTTTGATTCTATTCTTTGATTCTATTCTTTGATTCTATTCTTTGATTCTATTCTATGATTCTATTCTATGATTCTATTCTATGATTCTATTCCATGATTCTATTCTATGATTCTATTCTTTGATTCTATTCTATGTTTCTATTCTATGATTCTATTCTTTGATTCTATTCTATGATTCTGTTCTAAGATTCTATTCTTTGATTCTATTCTTTGATTCTATTCTATGATTCTATTCTATGATTCTATTCTATGATTCTATTCTTTGATTCTATTCTATGATTCTATTCTTTGACTCTATTCTATGATTCTATTCTTTGATGCTATTCTGTGATTCTATTCTATGATTCTATTCTTTTATTCTATTCTACGATTCTATTCTTTGATTCTATTCTATGATTCTATTCTATGATTCTATTCTATGATTTTATTCTATGATTCTATTCTTTGATTCTATTCTTTGATTCTCTTCTATGATTCTATTCTATGATTCTATTCTATGATTCTATTCTATGATTCTATTCTTTGATTCTATTCTTTGATTCTATTCTATGATTCTATTCTATGATTCTATTCTTTGATTCTATTCTATGATTCTATTCTATGATTCTATTCTATGATTCTATTCTATGATTCTATTCTTTGATTCTATTCTATGATTCTATTCTTTGATTCTATTCTATGATTCTTTTCCATGATTCTATTCTATGATTCTATTCTATGATGCTATTCTATGATTCTATTCTATGATTCTATTCTTTGATTCTATTCTATGATTCTATTCTATGATTCTGTTCTATGATTCTATTCTATGATTCTATTCTATGATTCTATTCTATGATTCTATTCTTTGATTCTATTCTTTGATTCTATTCTATGATTCTATTCTTTGATTCTATTCTTTGATTCTATTCTTTGATTCTATTCTATGATTCTATTCTTTGATTCTATTCTTTGCTTCTATTCTATGATTCTATTCTATGATTCTATTCTATGATTCTATTCTTTGATTCTATTCTATGATTCTATTCTATGATTCTATTCTATGATTCTATTCTTTGATTCTATTCTGTGATACTATTCTATGATTCTATTCTTTGATTCTATTCTTTCATTCTATTCAATTATTCAATTCTTTGATTCTATTCTATGATTATATTCTTTGATTCTATTCTTTGATTCTATTCTATGATTCTATTCTATGATTCTATTTGATTCTATTCTATGATTCTATTCTTTGATTCTATTCTTTGATTCTATTCTATGATTCTATTCTATCATTCTACTCTATCATTCTATACATTGATTCTAATCTATGATTCTATTCAATGATTCTATTCTTTGAATCTATTCTATGATTCCATTCTATGATTCTATTCAGTGATTCAATTCTATGATACTATTCTTTGATGCTATTCTTTGATTCTATTCTATGATTATATTCTATGATTCAATTCTATCATTCTATTCTATGATTCCATTCTTTGATTCTATTCTATGTTTCTATTCTACGATTCTATACTTTTATTCTATTCTGTGATTCTACTCTATGATTCTATTCTGTGATTCTATTCCATTATTCTATTCTTTGATTCTATTCTATAATTCAATTCTATGATTCTGTTCTTTGATTCTATTCTAGATTTCAATTCTATGATTCTATTCTATGATTTTCTGCTATGATTCTATTCTCTGATTCTATTCTCTGATTCTATTCTTGATTCTATTCTATGATTCTATTCTATGATTCTATTCTATGATTCTATTCTTTGAATCTATTCTTTGATTCTATTCTGTGATTCTATTCTATGACTCTATTCTTTGATTCTATTCCTTGTTTCTATTCTATGATTCTATTTTTTGATTCTATTCTATTATTCTATTCTATGATTCTATTCTATGATTCTATTCGTTGATTCTATTCTATGATTCTATTCTTTGATCCAATTCTTTGATTCTATTCTATGATTCTATTCAATGATTCTATTCTTTGATTCTATTCTATGATTCTATTCTATGATTCTATTCTATGATTCTATTCTATGATTCTATTCTATGATTCTATTCTATGATTCTATTCTTTGATTTTATTCTTTGATTCTATTCTATGATTCTGTTCTATGATTCTATTCTATGATTCTATTCTATGATTCTATTCTATGATTCTATTCTTTGATTCTATTCTTTGATTCTATTCTTTGATTCTATTCTATGATTCTATTCTATGATTCTATTATTTGATTCCATTCTATGACTCTGTTCTATGATTCTATTCTTTGATTCTATTCTATGATTCTATTCTATGATTCTATTCTATGATTCTATTCTTTGATTCTACTCTCTGATTCTATTCTATGATTCTATTCTATGATTCTATTCTATGATTCTATTCTTTGATTCTATTCATTGATTCTATTCTATGATTCTATTCTATGATTCTATTCTTTGATTCTATTCTTTGCTTCTATTCTATGATTCTATTGTATGATTCTTTTCTATGATTCTATTCTTCGATTCTATTCTTTGATTCTATTCTATGATTCTATTCTATGATTCTATTCCATGATTCTATTCTATGATTCTATTCTTTGATTCTATTCTGATTCTATTCTTTGATTCTATTCTATGATTCTATTCTATGATTCTATTATTTGATTCCATTCTATGATTTTATTCTATGATTCTATTCTTTGAATCTTTTCTATGATTCTATTCTATGATTCTATTCTATGATTCTATTCTTTGATTCAATTCTATGATTCTATTCTATGATTCAATTCTTTGATTCTATTCTTTGATTCTATTCTTTGATTCTATTCTATGATTCTATTCTATGATTCTTTTCTATTATTCTATTCTATGATTCTATTCTATTATTCTATTCTTTGATTCTATTCTTTGATTCTATTCTTTGATTCTATTCTTTGATTCTATTCTATGATTCTATTCTATGATTCTATTCTATGATTCTATTCCATGATTCTATTCTATGATTCTATTCTTTGATTCTATTCTATGTTTCTATTCTATGATTCTATTCTTTGATTCTATTCTATGATTCTGTTCTAAGATTCTATTCTTTGATTCTATTCTTTGATTCTATTCTATGATTCTATTCTATGATTCTATTCTATGATTCTATTCTTTGATTCTATTCTATGATTCTATTCTTTGACTCTATTCTATGATTCTATTCTTTGATGCTATTCTGTGATTCTATTCTATGATTCTATTCTTTTATTCTATTCTACGATTCTATTCTTTGATTCTATTCTATGATTCTATTCTATGATTCTATTCTATGATTTTATTCTATGATTCTATTCTTTGATTCTATTCTTTGATTCTCTTCTATGATTCTATTCTATGATTCTATTCTATGATTCTATTCTATGATTCTATTCTTTGATTCTATTCTTTGATTCTATTCTATGATTCTATTCTATGATTCTATTCTTTGATTCTATTCTATGATTCTATTCTATGATTCTATTCTATGATTCTATTCTATGATTCTATTCTTTGATTCTATTCTATGATTCTATTCTTTGATTCTATTCTATGATTCTTTTCCATGATTCTATTCTATGATTCTATTCTATGATGCTATTCTATGATTCTATTCTATGATTCTATTCTTTGATTCTATTCTATGATTCTATTCTATGATTCTGTTCTATGATTCTATTCTATGATTCTATTCTATGATTCTATTCTATGATTCTATTCTTTGATTCTATTCTTTGATTCTATTCTATGATTCTATTCTATGATTCTATTCTTTGATTCTATTCTATGATTCTATTCTATGATTCTATTCTATGATTCTATTCTATGATTCTATTCTTCGATTCTATTCTATGATTCTATTCTATGATTCTATTCTATGATTCTATTCTTTGACTCTATTCTTTGCTTCTATTCTATGATTCTATTGTATGATTCTATTCTATGATTCTATTCTTTGATTCTATTCTTTGATTCTATTCTATGATTCTATTCTATGATTCTATTCTATGATTCTATTCTATGATTCTATTCTATGATTCCATTCTTTGATTCTGTTCTTTGATTCTATTCTTTAATTCTATTCTATGATTCTATTCTATGATTCTATTCTATGATTCTATTCTTTGATTCTATTGTATGATTCTATTCTATGATTCTATTCTATGATTCTATTCTTTGATTCTATTCTATGATTTTATTCTTTGATTCTATTCTTTGATTCTATTCTATGATTCTATTCTATGGTTCTATTTTATGATTCTATTCTTTTATTCTATTCTACGATTCTATTCTTTGATTCTATTCTATGATTCTATTCTATGATTCTATTCTATGATTTTATTCTATGATTCTATTCTTTGATTCTATTCTTTGATTCTCTTCTATGATTCTATTCTATGATTCTATTCTATGATTCTATTCTTTGATTCTATTCTTTGATTCTATTCTATGATTCTATTCTATGATTCTATTCTTTGATTCTATTCTATGATTCTATTCTATGATTCTATTCTATGATTCTATTCTATGATTCTATTCTTTGATTCTATTCTATGATTCTATTCTTTGATTCTATTCTATGATTCTATTCCATGATTCTATTCTATGATTCTATTCTATGATTCTATTCTATGATTCTATTCTATGATTCTATTCTTTGATTCTATTCTATGATTCTATTCTATGATTCTATTCTATGATTCTATTCTATGATTCTATTCTTTGATTCTATTCTTTGATTCTATTCTATGATTCTATTCTATGATTCTATTCTTTGATTCTATTCTATGATTCTATTCTATGATTCTATTCTATGATTCTATTCTATGATTCTATTCTTTGATTCTATTCTATTATTCTATTCTTTGATTCTACTCTATGATTCTATTCTATGATTCTATTCTGTGATTCTATTCTATGATTCTATTCTATAATTCTATTCTTTGATTCTATTCTTTGATTCTATTCTATGATTCTGTTCTATGATTCTATTCTGTGATTCTATTCTATGATTCTATTCTATGATTCTATTCTTTGATTCTATTCTTTGATTCTATTCTATGATTCTATTCTATGATTCTATTATTTGATTCCATTCTATGACTCTATTCTATGATTCTATTCTTCGATTCTATTCTATGATTCTATTCTATGATTCTATTCTATGATTCTATTCTTTGACTCTATTCTTTGCTTCTATTCTATGATTCTATTGTATGATTCTATTGTATGATTCTATTCTATGATTCTATTCTTTGATTCTATTCTTTGATTCTATTCTATGATTCTATTCTATGATTCTATTCTATGATTCTATTCTATGATTCTATTCTTTGATTCTATTCTATGATTCTATACTTTGATTCTATTCTTTGATTCTATTCTATGATTCTATTCTATGATTCTATTCTATGATTCTATTCTTTGACTCTATTCTTTGCTTCTATTCTATGATTCTATTGTATGATTCTATTCTATGATTCTATTCTTTGATTCTATTCTTTGATTCTATTCTATGATTCTATTCTATGATTCTATTCTATGATTCTATTCTATGATTCTATTCTATGATTCCATTCTTTGATTCTGTTCTTTGATTCTATTCTTTAATTCTATTCTATGATTCTATTCTATGATTCTATTCTATGATTCTATTCTTTGATTCTATTGTATGATTCTATTCTATGATTCTATTCTATGATTCTATTCTTTGATTCTATTCTATGATTTTATTCTTTGATTCTATTCTTTGATTCTATTCTATGATTCTATTCTATGGTTCTATTTTATGATTCTATTCTTTTATTCTATTCTACGATTCTATTCTTTGATTCTATTCTATGATTCTATTCTATGATTCTATTCTATGATTTTATTCTATGATTCTATTCTTTGATTCTATTCTTTGATTCTCTTCTATGATTCTATTCTATGATTCTATTCTATGATTCTATTCTTTGATTCTATTCTTTGATTCTATTCTATGATTCTATTCTATGATTCTATTCTTTGATTCTATTCTATGATTCTATTCTATGATTCTATTCTATGATTCTATTCTATGATTCTATTCTTTGATTCTATTCTATGATTCTATTCTTTGATTCTATTCTATGATTCTATTCCATGATTCTATTCTATGATTCTATTCTATGATTCTATTCTATGATTCTATTCTATGATTCTATTCTTTGATTCTATTCTATGATTCTATTCTATGATTCTATTCTATGATTCTATTCTTTGATTCTATTCTTTGATTCTATTCTATGATTCTATTCTATGATTCTATTCTTTGATTCTATTCTATGATTCTATTCTATGATTCTATTCTATGATTCTATTCTATGATTCTATTCTTTGATTCTATTCTATTATTCTATTCTTTGATTCTACTCTATGATTCTATTCTATGATTCTATTCTATGATTCTATTCTATGATTCTATTCTATGATTCTATTCTTTGATTCTATTCTTTGATTCTATTCTATGATTCTGTTCTATGATTCTATTCTGTGATTCTATTCTATGATTCTATTCTATGATTCTATTCTTTGATTCTATTCTTTGATTCTATTCTATGATTCTATTCTATGATTCTATTATTTGATTCCATTCTATGACTCTATTCTATGATTCTATTCTTCGATTCTATTCTATGATTCTATTCTATGATTCTATTCTATGATTCTATTCTTTGACTCTATTCTTTGCTTCTATTCTATGATTCTATTGTATGATTCTATTCTATGATTCTATTCTTTGATTCTATTCTTTGATTCTATTCTATGATTCTATTCTATGATTCTATTCTATGATTCTATTCTATGATTCTATTCTATGATTCCATTCTTTGATTCTGTTCTTTGATTCTATTCTTTAATTCTATTCTATGATTCTATTCTATGATTCTATTCTATGATTCTATTCTTTGATTCTATTGTATGATTCTATTCTATGATTCTATTCTATGATTCTATACTTTGATTCTATTCTATGATTTTATTCTTTGATTCTATTCTTTGATTCTATTCTATGATTCTATTCTATGGTTCTATTCTATGATTCTATTCTTTGATTCTATTGTATGATTCTATTCTATGATTCTATTCTATGATTCTATTCTTTGATTCTATTCTATGATTTTATTCTTTGATTCTATTCTTTGATTCTATTCTATGATTCTATTCTATGGTTCTATTCTATGATTCTGTTCTATGATTCTATTCTATGATTCTATTCTATGATTCTATTCTATGATTCTATTCTTTGATTCTATTCTTTGATTCTGTTCTATGATTCTATTCTATGATTCTATTATTTGATTCCATTCTATGACTCTATTCTATGATTCTATTCTTTGATTCTATTCTATGATTCTATTCTATGATTCTATTCTATGATTCTATTCTATGATTCTATTCTTTGATTCTATTCATTGATTCTATTCTATGATTCTATTCTATGATTCTATTCTTTGATTCTATTCTTTGCTTCTATTCTATGATTCTATTGTATGATTCTATTCTATGATTCTATTCTTTGATTCTATTCTTTGATTCTATTCTATGATTCTATTCTATTATTCTATTCTATGATTCTATTCTATGATTCCATTCTTTGATTCTGTTCTTTGATTCTATTCTTTAATTCTATTCTATGATTCTATTCTATGATTCTATTCTATGATTCTATTATTTGATTCTGTTCTTTGATTCTATTCTATAATTCTATTCTATGATTCTATTCTTTGATTCTATTCTATGATTCTATTCTATGATTCTATTCTATGATTCTATTCTTTGATTCTATTCTATGATTCTATTTTATGATTCTAATCTTTGATTCTATTCTTTGATTCTATTCTATGATTCTATTCTTTGATTGTATTCTTTGATTCTATTCTTTGATTCTATTCTATGAATCTATTCTATGATTCTATTCTATGATTCTATTCTATGATTCTAGTCTATGATTCTATGACAGGGTTGCCACCACAAAGGAGGTCAGTGAACATGCAGTCGTTCAGATTAAAAGCATCATGTCATCTGTCGGCATCGCAGACACCTGAACATTCAGTGAATGGAATCCCTTCCTCTTCACCAATGTCAACGGATCTTCTTTTGGTGCTTTAGTGCCACGTGTGTGCTATCTGCCGCACCCAGGGGAATCCAGCAATGAACTCCCTGGCTCTCTCCCTCTGCTGCCTGGGTGTGATGCCAAGGTGGAACAACTCTGCCACTCTGCTGAAGGCCATGTCCGTGTCCTGTCAGATGGCTGTCAGGGCCATGCCCTGGCCTATCCACCGCGGCACCTTGAAAGGAGTTGGTGCCAAGAGAATTGGGGACAGTGGTCACTTTCATAGGCAGTGCTGTTCTGGCAGTGGAGTGAGGCTGAAGGTCATCACGAGGAAAGTCGCAAAGATTGGCAATGGCTTTCTTGGACAGGTCCTCAAAGGACCTGTGCTGTCTACAGACATCTTGTTGAGTGTGGACTGGTGTCTTCTGCCATATTACCTTATTCTCCTCGCCTCCAAGTGTACCTCTTCCTCCTTTTCCTCCATTAAGATGGCACAGAGAGGTATGTCCATGGGGAATCTCATCCCTGCTCCAAAGTTGTTCTGACTATTTGAGTGTGGTGGGGCATGGATTTGTGAAGGGCAGGACATGTCTGACTAATCTAGTTAAAGGTTATGAGGGGGTCACTCACATGGTGGATAAGGGAGTGTCTATGGATGTTGTCTATATGGACTTCCAGAAGGCATTTGGTAAGATTCTGCACAAGATATTAATAGCAAAAATAAAAGCGACGGAATTGGAGGTAACCTTGTGGCATGGGTTGGTAATTGGTTGGGAGATAGGGGACAGAGAGTGGGATAGAGGGACTGTACTCTGATTGGCAGGATGTGACCAGTGGTGTTCCCCAGGGACCTGTACTGGGGCCTCAGCATTTTTCCATATATATCAATGACAGATGAAGGAAAAAAGAGTTGTCTATCCAAGTTTGCAGATGACACTAAGTTAGGAGGTGCAGTAAGTTCTGCAGATGGGGGCAGGAAATTTCAAAGGGACATAGATAATTAAGTGAGAGGAGAAAACTGTGGCAGATGGAGTTCAATGTGGGGAAGTGTGAGGTTATCCACTTTGGATCCGAGAAAGACAAATGGGAATATTTTCTTAATGGGGAGAGACTAGAAACTGTGGGAGCAATGGGATTTGGGTGTCCGTGTACACAAATCACCAAATGCTTGTGGACAGGTACAAACAGGTGATGGTGTAAAAATGGGCATCTGAGGTACAAATGCACCTGCCTGATTTGCCTTGTCCAAAACATGAACATACAGAGGACTGACCATGGCCCATACCTGTCCAGATAGCACACAGTTAAATATTGCTGGGAGACAGGCAGAGCTAGTAGATGGGGTGCAGCTCTAACAAACCAACAGTAAGTTCCTTTTTGACTAAAGAGTTAAACAGGAAAGAAGCCCGAACACAAGTGAAATAATATGAAGCAGGTAATGTTCGTGGCAATCTGGCCAAGTCTAAGATCAGAGAGCCAGCATGATGAAGGTGCTTCCCTTGCAGCACCCGCTTTATGTGGACACTGCTCAGGTGCTCCATCCCCAGTAGGCGGCCTATCCCTAACTTACATATGTTAATAAGCCTAGTGCACAGAATATGCACGAGAGACACTTCCCTGAGTACGGTGTCTCAGGGGCCGATCGGGCTCAGTGCCTCAACAAGGTCCAGGCACTTGGATTGGTTACCCTTACACTAAGTAAACTCACATCACATCAGAGCCCATCAGCAATAGGCTCTTAAGGAGAGTTGTTGATGGCAAATATTACAAACTCGCAATCCCCTCGAGATTTGAATAAAATAGTTACCAGCAATAATTAAAATGTTTCACCCTCTTGTAACATCATTGCAAACCTTGGTGTGTGTTACTTCAAATATGCCCCCTCCTAAACAGACAAATCCATGAAAATAAAGTGAAATGTGTTATTGTCGAGAATCATCAAGTTTACCTTTATAACTGCCCAACATCACTGGTTACACCAGGTAACCTATTGTACATTTTGCCAAAAATACAGTGGAATTAATATACAAAAGCTTTAACACCAACTTAGCAATCAGGACGCGTGACATTAAGAGTGGCATGCTACTGTTCTCAAGCTGTTCCTACCTTCCCTAATGGCCGTGCAAGGTGCCCCCTCCTCGTGTTCTAAGCGGATCTCTTTTAATGCGACCAGATTATCGGTGAGCTTACTCCTCCCCTTGAAAACTGTTGCATAAGTACCCTGGAACAACACAGATATCAGACTGGGGCAAAACAGTACAGACAACTCAACTAAAGCAAAATACTGCGCATGCTGGAAATCTGAAATAAAAACAAAGTGCTGGAAATGCTCAGCAGGTCAGGCAGCATCTGTGGAGAGGAAAACAGAGTTAACGTTTCAGGTCGATGACCTTTTGTCAGAACTGAACAACTGGCCTGACTGCAGAGCAACTAGGAAAGAAGCTCCAATCATTATTTAATTATCCAAGTGTTTCACAGTAAACAAACAACACAAGTAATAAAGGACAACCAGCATAAATGTTGTAAAATGCAAGTCATGTCTGACAATTTATAAAGAGTTCTTTCAGGAACTAATGGAGTGTAATGATAAAGGAACTGCAGTGTATGTTGTGTATGTGGATTTGCAAAAAATATTAGGATAAGGAGGTTTGATGATAAAAGTAAGGCACACTGTGTGATGAAATAACTCTGTTCTGATATTTGTACTTGTACTTTTAATGTCTGGAATGTTCCACCGGGGGGGAACCACTAATGCTCCTCCCTGGCCCCGCCCCTCTTCTGGTATGTTCTACCAAGGGCTCGGTCGATGATGAACACTGTTAACTCTGCCATGATTCTTACTTAATAAAAGCCCTCAGTCTTAAACTTTAACTTCACGGATTCGGGCAGTTATTTGGCACATCAATTTTATTAAGTAACAACTTTTGGAAGATGGATCGATTTTTGAAACCAGAGCGTCTGGATATTGATCCGCATTCGGCAGACGCGTCGAAGAAATTTACGCATTGGCTGCGATGTTTTGAACACTTCATCGCATCGTTCGATTCGACGGTTAACAAGTTGGGTCTTCTAACCAACTTGGTAAGTCATCAAACTTACTCCATAATTGAAGATATTACTACATATGAAGAGGCCCTCGCAGCTCTTAAAGCCCAATACCTTAAGTCGGTTAACGAAGTACACGCCAGTTATCTCCTGTCTACTCGCAGGCAATTACCCGAGGAATCTCTGGATGATTTCCTGCAGGACCATAAGGCTTTGGCTAAGGGTTGCAACTACAAGGCTGTCTCTGCCATAGTGTATCAGGAAGAAGCCATCTGCGATTCTTTCATATCTGGCCTCCGATCTAATTATATTAGACAGAGACTCCTCGAGAACGACTCGTTAGTTTTAAAAACGGTTGTCGCTGCTGCTCGATCGTTAGATGTAGCCCAGAAGAATTCAGAAGTGTATGCATCAGCCCATGCATCTCTCTCAGCCTCGTGTGTTCCGAGTATGGAGGCATCCATAACACCAATGGAGCCCCCACTTAATCCTATTGTTGTGGCTGTGCCCCATGGGTCTAAGTGTTATTTTTGTGGCCAGTCTAAACACCCCAGGCAAAGTTGCCCAGCCAGAGAGGCTACCTGTTTTAAATGTAAGAAACGGGGACATTTTAGTAAAGTGTGTAAGGGTAATCCTGTACCCGAGGTCTTCTCTGCTGCCGCCTATCGTTTTACTCTAGCCTCAGCTACGGTTGACCAGACCATACCGTGTTCCTTGTCAAAATCTATGATGGACATCAAGATTAATGGTCGTCCTACTGGGTGTTTGATAGGCTGTGGCAGTACTGAAAGTTTTATACACCCCAAACTTGTTAACTCCTGTTCATTGAAGGTGTATCCTACTCGAAGTGAAACTGTGATGGCGTCCCAATCCCTTACTTCAGAGGTAAC
The DNA here is from genome assembly GCF_052327205.1 of Somniosus microcephalus. Classification (NCBI taxonomy): domain Eukaryota; kingdom Metazoa; phylum Chordata; class Chondrichthyes; order Squaliformes; family Somniosidae; genus Somniosus; species Somniosus microcephalus. The sequence continues at coordinate 104,908,325 of NC_140990.1, read as the reverse complement.
TGGATATTGTAAAGTCACATTGACCATTAAGGATACGGAGTATAAGGACTTTAAACTCCTCATATTACCTCAGTTGTGTGTGAACTTAATATTAGGCTTGGACTTCCAGTGTCAGCATGAGAGTGTTACCCTTAAGTATGGTAGATCTCAGCCTCCACTCACAGTCTGCGGCCTTTCTACTTTAAACGTAAGTCCGCCTTCTTTGTTTGCGAACCTTGCTCCTAATTGTAGACCTATAGCGACTAAGAGTCGACGGTATAGTTCAGAAGATAAAACATTTATAAAAGAGGAAGTGGAAAGGCTTCAACGGGAGGGAATCATCGAACACAGTGGTAGCCCGTGGCGTGCCCAGGTGGTGGTGGTTAAAACTAATGAGAAGAAAAGACTTGTGGTCGATTATAGCCAGACTATAAACTTGTATGCCCAATTAGACGCCTATCCTTTGCCTCGTATTTCTGAGATGGTGAACCAGATAGCTCAGTACCGCGTGTTCTCCACCATTGATTTAAAGTCTGCCTACCATCAACTCCCCATCAAAATAGAAGACCGACCTTATACGGCCTTCGAAGCTAATGGGCGCCTGTACCAATTCCTTCGGGTGCCCTTTGGAGTGACGAATGGGGTATCCGTCTTCCAACGGGAGATGGATCGTATGGTGGATGAATACGCATTGGAAGCAACATTCCCGTACCTGGACAATGTTACTATCTGTGGGCGCGACCAACGAGAGCATGATCAAAATCTCGTGAAGTTCCTAGAGACTGCAAAGAGGTTAAACCTGACCTACAACGAAAACAAGTGTACCTTCAATACTACACGTTTGTGTATTGTTGGTTGCATTGTGGAGAATGGGGTAATCGGGCCAGACCCTGAAAGATTATGCCCACTTAAGGAATTACCTTTACCTCACACTGTAAAAGCTTTAAGAAGGTGTCTGGGATTCTTCTCGTACTATGCCCAGTGGGTGGCTAGCTACTCAGATAAAGTCCGACCTCTTATTAAGTCAACGTCTTTTCCGCTATCGGCGGAAGCTCAGGAGGCTTTCCTTAATATCAAACGGGACATTGAGAAGGCAGTGGTATGTGCCGTGGATGAGAAGATCCCTTTTCAAGTGGAAAGTGATGCATCTGATTTTGCGCTGGCAGCAACTCTTAACCAAGCTGGTAGACCAGTAGCTTTCTTCTGTCGTACATTGCAAGGACCAGAAGTTCGACATTCTTCAGTGGAAAAGGAGGCACAGGCAATTATCGAAGCAGTCAGGTATTGGAGACATTATCTCGCTGGCCAACGTTTTACGCTCATTACTGACCAGCGATCCGTGGCCTTTATGTTCAACACTAAGCAGAGAGGCAAGATCAAAAATGTTAAGATATTATGATGGCGAATAGAACTGTCAACATATGACTATGATATTCAGTACAGGCCTGGAGTATTTAATGAGCCATCGGATGCTTTGTCATGAGGAGTATGTGCTAGTCTAGGTACAGATAAGCTTCAAAGTCTCCACGACGCACTCTGCCACCCTGGGGTTACCAGAATGAACCACGTCATTAAGTCCCACAATCTACCCTACTCTATTGAGGAGGTCCAGACAATGACCAGAACCTGTCATGTTTGTGCTGAATGCAAACCCCGCTTCTATAAGCCGTCCGAGCCAGCTCATCTTATTAAAGCAACTCGACCATTTGAGCGTTTGAGTCTCGATTTTAAAGGTCCCCTTCCATCGAGCGACCGTAATGTCTATTTTCTTAATATTATAGACGAGTACTCTCGGTTCCCTTTTGTTATCCCCTGTCCGGATGTGACTAGTGCTGTTGTAATTAAATGCCTCTGCCAACTGTTTTCCTTGTTCGGCATGCCTAACTATATACATAGTGATAGGGGTTCTTCCTTTATGAGCGAAGAATTACGACAGTTTTTGCTATCGAAGGGGATTGCAACGAGTAGAACTACCAGCTATAACCCTCGTGGTAATGGGCAGGTCGAGAAAGAAAATGCGACAGTGTGGAAGGCTATCGTACTGTCTCTGAAGTCACGAGGCCTGCCGACCTCTCGCTGGCAGGATGTCCTGCCAGACGTGCTGCATTCCATAAGGTCTCTTTTGTGTACAGCGACGAATGCCACCCCTCATGAAAGGATGTTTAGTTTTCCAAGAAAAGCTACTAATGGAGTATCGTTACCCACATGGTTGACGACCACGGGCCCTGTGTTGTTGCGCAGACATGTGAGAGGCCACAAGACTGATCCACTGGTGGAGGAAGTACAACTCCTCCATGCTAATCTCCAGTATGCGTATATTCAATATTCGGATGGGCGAGAGGATACGGTCTCTATTAAAGATCTTGCACCTGCTGGAGCTCGAAAAGAGTTCGACTCTGAGAGTAGAGTTTTCAATCGTGGTATTGGACCTTCAGAGACACAAACCCTCAGTGTGGAAAATACTGATGATTCTGGGAATTCGAATGAACCGGAGTTAGTACTCCGGGAGGAGCCTGAGCAAGAGTTACGTTGTTCCCAGAGGATTATCAGACCTCCTGACAGACTGAATCTATAGCAGGGGGTGAATGTGATGAAATAACTCTGTTCTGATATTTGTACTTGTACTTGTAATGTCTGGAATGTTCCACCGGGGGGAACCACTAATGCTCCTCCCTGGCCCCGCCCCTCTTCTGGTATGTTCTACCAAGGGCTCGGTCGATGATGAACTCTGTTAACTCTGCCATGATTCTTACTTAATAAAAGCCCTCAGTCTTAAACTTTAACTTCACGGATTCGGGCAGTTATTTGGCACATCACACTGTCAAAGGAAGTGTGGCAGAATGGTCAAGAAATTGGTTTGAAGGACAGAAAAGTGTTTAATGAATGTTTGTTGAGTTGGATGGTGTCCCACTGGGGTCCATGTCAGGATCATTGCTCTTCTCAGTATATGTAACTGCTATGGACTTGGGTATCGGGGGCACAATATCAAAATTTGCAGATGACACAAAAATAGGGAGTATGGTTAACTATGAAGACTGTAAGCGACATCAGGAGGACACATTGCAACAACTTGCATTTATATAGCACCTTTAACATAGAAAAATGTCCCAAGGTGCTTCACAGGAGTGTAATCAGGCAAAAATTAACTCCAAGCCAAAGAAGGAGACATTAGCAGGGGTGATCAAGAGGTTGGTCAGAGAAGTAGGTTTTAAAGAGAGGTCTTAAAGGAGGAGAGAGAGAGAAAGAGTGCCAGAGAGGTTTAGGGAGGGAATTCCAGAGCTTAGGGCTCAGGCAGCTGAAGGCACGGCCACCAATGGTGGGGTGAAGTAGGGGCAAGCAAGGCTGTGTCATCACACTAACACTCTTCTCAATCTTCCTTGCTGCAATGCTCCATCTCACCCTCAGTAAGCTCCCCGCTGGAGTGGAGCTAATTTACAGAACAAACGGGAAACTGTTCAACCTCCGTCACCGCCAGCCCAGATCCAAGGTTGTCCCATCCTCTATCGTCGAATAATAGTATGCAGACGATGATTGCGTCTGCACTCACTCAGAGGTCGAACTCCAAACCACCGTTAACACCTTCACCGAAGCATATGAGAGCATGGGCCTTACACTAAACATCCATAAGAAAAGGTCCCCTACCAACCTGCCCCTGCCACACAGTACTGCCCCCCGATTATCAAAATCCACAAAAAGGCCTTGGACAATGTGGACCACTTTCCATACCTCGGGAGCCTACTGTCAACAAGGGCAGACGTCGATGACGAAGTCTAACACTGCCTTCAGTGTGCCAGTGCAGCCTTCGGTCGCCTGAGGAAGAGAGTGTTTGAAGGCCAGGACCTCAAACCCGGCACCAAGCTCATTGTCTACAGAGCAGCAGTGATATCCGCCCTGCTGTATGCCTCAGAGACATGGACCATGTACAGCAGGCACCTCAAAGCACTGGAGAGGTACCACCAATGCTGCCTCCGCAAGATCCTGCAAATCCATTGGCAGGATAGGTGCACCAATGTCAGTGTTCTCGCTCAGGCCAACATCCTCAGCATCAAAGCTTTGACCACGCTCGATCAGCTCTGATGGATGGGTCACATCGTCTGCATGCCCGATACTAGACTCCCAAAACAAGCGCTCTACTTGGAGCTCTGACATGGCAAGAGAGCCCCAGGTGGGCAGAGGAAACGCTTCAAGGACACCCTCAAAGACTCCTTGAAAAAGTGCAACATCCCCACCGTTACCTGGGAATCCCTGGCCCAAGACCGCACAAAGTGGAAGAGAAGCATCCGGTGGCATAGTGATTAGCACTGTTGCCTCACAGCGCCAGCGACCCGGGTTCGAATCCGGCCTCGGGTGACTGTCTGTGTGGAGTTTGCACATTCTCCCCGTGTTTGCGTGGGTTTCCTCCGGGTACTCCGGTTTCCTCCCACAGTCCAAAGATGTGCGGGTTAGGTTGATTGGCTATGATAAATTGACCCTTAGTGTTAGGGGGATTAAATATGTGGGGTTACAGGGATAGGGTGGGATATGTGTTGGTGTAGGGGTTACGGGGATCGGGTGGGATATGTGTCAGTGCAGGCTCGATGGGCCGAAATGGCCTCTATCTGCACTGTGGGGTTTCTGTGATTCTGTGATTCTGTGTGATTCTGTGTGGGGTTTCTTGATCCTGTGAAGGCGCCGAACACCTTGAGTCTCTTTGCCGGGAGCAAGCAGAAGCCAAGCGCAAACAGCGCACGTCAACCCAAGCACCCCACCCTCCCGCCCCTTCAACCACCGTCTGCCCCACCTGTGACAGAGACTGTAGGTCCTGCATTGGACTCATCAGTCACCTGTGAGCTCATTTTTAATGTGGAAGCAAGTCATCCTCGGTTCTGAGGGACTGCCTAAGAGAAGAGGGGGGAGACTAGACCAGAGTTAGAGAAATGGAGAGTTCGCAGAGGGTTGGAGGAGGTTACAAGGATAGCGAGGGATGTGGCCCTGAAGGGATTTAAACATGAGGGTGAAAAATTTTAAATTGAGGCGTTGCTAGGCTGGGAGCCAGATCAGCGGGCACAGGGGTGATGGGTGAATGGGACCTGGTGCGAGTTAGGAAACAGGCAGCAGAGATTTGGATGAGCTGAAGTTTACGGAGGGTGGAAGATGGGAGGCCGGCCAGGAGAGCGTTGGAATCGTCGAGTCTGGAAGTAACAAAGGATGAGGGTTTTAGCAGCAGATGGGCTGAGGCAGGGATGGAGATGGGCGATATTATGGAGGTGGAAGTAGGCGGCCTTAGTGATGGAGAGGAGATGTAGTTAAAACTCAGCTCAGGGTCAAATAGGAAAGCAAGTTTGTGAACAGCCTGGTTCATCCTCAGTCAGTGGCCAGGGAGGGATGGAATCAGTGCCTAGGGAACAATGGTTGTGGTGGGGATCAAAGACAATGATTTCAGTCTTCCCAATATTCAACTGGAGGATATTGCAGCTCATCCAAAATGGATATTGGACAAGCAGTCTTGCAATACAGGGTAATGGAGGGGTCAAGCGAGAGGTGATGGAGAGGTTGAGCTGGGTGTTGTCAGCATACATGTAGAAGCTGACCCCATTCTGTCAATGATGTCAAGGGGCTGCATTTAGAAATTTGTTTCAAAAGCAAATTAGATCGTTGTTTGCAAAAGGGGAATATTAAAAGATATTGGGAGCAGACAGAAGAGTGGGATTAGGCTAGGAGAAAAGCACAGCCACTGACTTGATGGGCTGAATGGCCTGTTTCTGTGCTGGAACATTCTAGGAAAATATGGAAGTTTCCTTTGTGGGGTTTGTGATACATTGGGTCTAAAAGGAATCGTGTAGCACATTGACCGGTTTATGCTTACCTCGCCCAGTTTATCCAACTTGACATATGTTTCCAGTTTGCCAAACCCAATTTCTGACTGTAATTGAAAGGACAATACATCAATCTTAGTTTTGAAAGCAGCATTCTGTCTTATTAAACATTCCACACAAGATCTAAAATTACTATCTTGGAAATAAATCTTTTTTAATACAGAAGTTAACAGTTGAGGAATTGGCCATGTTTGTGAGGTATTCTGTGTTGGAAAGATCACTTGTACCATTTCTGTACTGTGAAAATGTCTGCTCAAGTTCATTATTCTCCTAAAAAGGTCCCACATGGCAGACTGGTCAGAAAACTAAAAGCCCATGGGATCCAAGGGAAAGTGGCAAGTTGGATCCAAAATTGGCTCAGTGGCAGGAAGCAAAGGGTAATGGTCAACGGATGTTTTTGTGACTGGAAGGCTGTTCCCAGTGGGGTTCCGTAGGGCTCAGTACTGGGTCCCTTGCTTTTTGTGGTGTATATCAATGATTAGACTTCAATGTAGGGGGCATGATTAAGATGTTCGCAGATGACAAAAAAATTGGCCGTGTGGTTGATAGTGAGAAAGAAAGCTGTAGACTGCAGGATGATATCAATGGACAGGTCAGGTGGGCAGAAAAGTGGCAAATGGAATTCAATCTGGAGAAGTGTGAGGTAATGCATTTGGGGAGGGCTAACAAGCCAAGGGTATCTATATATATAAAACGGTCCGTCTCTCTTTCCGACTGTCTTTCCGTCTTTCTGTCTTTCCGTCTGTCTGTCCGGCTATACAATCAAAAGTTATAGAGCGTACCTACACATATGTTATATCAAAAGAAAGCTTATCATTAGGC
>NC_140990.1:104876076-104901169 GCF_052327205.1 Somniosus microcephalus | reverse complement strand
AATTACCCTCCACCTCCAGAGTGTCCTGATTACCCTCCAACTCCACAGTGTCCCGATTACCCCCACAACTCCAACAGTGTCCCGATTACCCCCACAACTTCCACAGTGTCCCAGAATACCGTCCAACTCCAATGTCCCGATTACCCCCAACTCCACTGAGTCCCAATTACCCCCCAACTCCACAATTCCCGATTACCCCACCAACTCCACAGTGTCCTGATTACCCCCCAACTCCACAGTGTCCCGATTACCCTCCAACTCCAGTGTCCCGATTTCCCCCCAACTCCACAGTGTCCCGATTACACCCCAAGTCCACAGTGTCCCGATTACCCCCAACTCCACAGTGTCCCGATTACCCCCCAAATCCACAGTGTCCCGATTACGCCCCAACTCCAGTGTCCCGATTACCCCCAACTCCACAGTGTCCTGATTACCCTACAACTCCACAGTGTCCCGATTACCCCCCAGCGCCACAGTGTCCCGATTACCCTCCTACTCCACAGTGTCCGGATTACCCTCCAACTTCACATTGCTGATTATGCCCCCTACTCCATAGTGTCCTGATTACCCCCCAACTGCACAGTGTCCTGATTACCCCCCAACTGCACAGTGTCCTGATTACACCCCAACTCCACAGTGTCCCAATTACCCCCCAACTCCACAGTGTCCCGTTTTCCCCCCAAATCTACAGTGTCCCGATTACCCCCAACACCACAGTGTCCCAATTACACCCCAACTCCACAGTGTCCCAATTACCCCCCAACTCCACTGTGTCCCGATTACCCCCCAACTCCAGTGTCCCGATTACCCCCACAACTCCACAGTGTCCCAATTACCCCCCAACTCCAGTGTCCCGAATACCCCCAAGTCCACAGTATCCCAATTACACCCCAACTCCACAGTGTCCCGATTACCCCCACTCAACAGTGTCCCGATTACGCCACAACTCCACAGTGTCCCGATTATCCCCAGAACTCACAGTATCGCGATTACCCCCCAACTCCACATTGTCCCGATTACCCCCCAACTCCACAGTGTCCCAATTACCCCCCCAACTCCCACAGTGTCCCAATTACCCCCCAACTCCAGTGGCCGATTATCCCCCTACTCAAAAGTGTCCCGATTACCGCTCCAATTCCACAGTGTCCCGATTACCCCACAGCTCCACAGTTTCCCGATTAACCTCCAACTCCAGAGTGTCCCGAGTACCCTCCAACTCCACAGTGTCCCAATTACCCCCCAACCTCCACAGTGTCCCGTTTACCCTCCCAACACCACAGTATCCCAATTACCCCACAACTCCACAGTGTCCTGATTACCCCCACAACTCCACAGTGTCCCAATCAGAGCCCCAATTCCACAGTGTCCTGAATACCATCCAACTCCAATGTCCCGATTACCCCCAACTCCACTGAGTCCCAATTACCCCCAACTCCAAATTTCCCAATTCCCCCCCAACTCCACAGTGTCTTGATTACCCCCCAACTCCAGAGTGTCCCGATTACCCTCCAACTCCAGTGTCCCGATTAACCCCATCTCCACAGTGTCCCGATTACCCCCCAGCTCCACAGTGTCCCGATTACCCCCCAACTCCACAGTGTCCCGATTACCCCCAACTCCACAGTGTCCCGATTACCCCCCAACTTCACAGTGTCCCGATTACCCCCCAACTCCACAGTGTCCCGATTACCCCCCAACTCCACTGTGTCCCGATTACCCCCCAACTCCACAGTGTCCCGATTACGCCCCAACTCCAGTGTCCCGATTACCCCACAACTCCACAGTGTCCTGATAACCCTACAACTCCACAGTGTCCCGATTACCCCCCAACGCCACAGTGTCCCGATTACCCTCCAACTCCACAGTGTCCAGATTACCCCCCAACGCCACAGTGTCCCGATTACCCTCCAACTCCACAGTGTCACAATTACCCTCCAACTTCACATTGCTGATTATGCCCCCAACTCCACAGTGTCCTGATTACCCCCCAACTCCACATTGTCCTGATTACCCCACAACTCCAGTCTCCCAATTACCCCCAACTCCACAGTGTCCCGATTACCCCCCAAACTCCAGTGTCCTGATTACACTCCAACTGCAGTCTCCCGATTACCCCCCAACACCACAGTGTGCTGATTATCCCCCAACTCCACAGTGTTCTGATTACCCCCCTAACTCCACATTGTCCTGATTACCCCCCAACTGCACAGTGTCCCGATTACCCCCACAACTCCACAGTGTCCCAATTAGAGCCCCAACTCCAGTGTCCCGAATACCGTCCAACTCAATGTCCCAATTAACCCCCAACTCCACAATGTCCCGATTACCCCCTAACTCCACAGTGTCCTGATTACCCCCAACTCCACAGTGTCCCGATTAACCTCCAACTCCACAGTGTCCCGATTACCCCCCAACTCCACAGTGTCCCGATTACCCCCCCAACTCCACAGTGTCCCGATTACCCCCCAACTCCACAGTTTCCCGATTACCCCCCAACTCCACAGTGTCCTGATTACCCCCCAACTCCACAGTGTCCCGATTATGCCCTAACTCCAGTGTCCCGATTACCCCCCAACTCCACAGTGTCCTGATTACCCTACAACTCCACAGTGTCCCGATTACCCACCAACTCCACATTGTCCCGATTAACCCCCAACTCCACAGTGTCCCGGTTACCCCCCAACTCCACAGTTTCCCAATTACACCCCAAATCCAGTGTTCTGAATACCGCCAAACCCTCAGTGTCCCGATTACCCCCCAACTCCACAGTGTCCTGATTACCCCCCAACTCCAGAGTCCCAAATACCCCCAACTCCACAGAGTCACGATTACCCCAACTCCATTTGCCCTGATTACCCCCCAACTCCAGAGTCCGATTAACCCCCAACTCCAGTGTCCTGATTACCCCAACTCCACAGTGTGCCGATAACCCTCCAAATCCACATTTTCCCGATTACCCTCCAACTCCAGTGTCCCGATTACCCTCCCAGCTCCAGTGTCACGATAACCCCCCAAATCCAGTGTCCCGATTACCCTCCCAACTCCACAAAGTCCCGAATACCCTCCGAACACCACAGTGTCCCGATTACCCCCCAACTCCACAGTGTCCCGATTACCCCCCAACACCACAGTGTCCCGATTACACCCCAACTCCAGTGTCCCGATTAACCCCCAACTACACAGTGTCCCGATTACCCCCACAACTCCACAGTGTCCCAATTACCCGCCAACTCCAGTGTCCCGAATATTCCCAAGTCCACAGTGTCCCAATTACACCCCAACTCCACAGTGTCCCGATTACCCCCACTCAACAGTGTCCCGATTACCGCCCCAAATCCACAGTGTCCCGATAACCCTCCAACTCCACAGTGTCCTGATTACCCCCAACTCCACAGTCTCCCGATTACCCCACAACTCCACAGTGTCCCGAATATCCCCACAACTCCACAGTGTCGCTATTACCCCCAACTCCACATTGTACCGATTACCCCCCAACTCCACAGTGTCCCGATTACCCCCCAACTCCAGTGTCCCAATTACCCCCCAACTACAGTGACCCGTTTATCCCCCAACTCAACAGTGTCCTGATTACCGCTCCAACTCCACAGTGTCCCGATTACCCCGCAGCTCCACAGTATCCCAATTACCCTCCACCTCCAGAGTGTCCTGATTACCCTCCAACTCCACAGTGTCCCGATTACCCCCACAACTCCACAGTGTCCCGATTACCCCCACAACTTCCACAGTGTCCAGAATACCGTCCAACTCCAATGTCCCGATTACCCCCAACTCCACTGAGTCCCAATTACCCCCCAACTCCACAATTCCCCGATTACCCCACCAACTCCACAGTGTCCTGATTACCCCCCAACTCCACAGTGTCCCGATTACCCTCCAACTCCAGTGTCCCGATTTCCCCCCAACTCCACAGTGTCCCGATTACACCCCAAGTCCACAGTGTCCCGATTACCCCCAACTCCACAGTGTCCCGATTACCCCCCAAATCCACAGTGTCCCGATTACGCCCCAACTCCAGTGTCCCGATTACCCCCAACTCCACAGTGTCCTGATTACCCTACAACTCCACAGTGTCCCGATTACCCCCCAGCGCCACAGTGTCCCGATTACCCTCCTACTCCACAGTGTCCGGATTACCCTCCAACTTCACATTGCTGATTATGCCCCCTACTCCATAGTGTCCTGATTACCCCCCAACTGCACAGTGTCCTGATTACCCCCCAACTGCACAGTGTCCTGATTACCCCCAACTCCACAGTGTCCCAATTACCCCCCAACTCCACAGTGTCCCGTTTTCCCCCCAAATCCACAGTGTCCCGATTACCCCCAACACCACAGTGTCCCAATTACACCCCAACTCCACAGTGTCCCAATTACCCCCCAACTCCACAGTGTCCCGATTACCCCCCAACTCCAGTGTCCCGATTACCCCCACAACTCCACAGTGTCCCAATTACCCCCCAACTCCAGTGTCCCGAATACCCCCAAGTCCACAGTATCCCAATTACACCCCAACTCCACAGTGTCCCGATTACCCCCACTCAACAGTGTCCCGATTACGCCACAACTCCACAGTGTCCCGATTATCCCCAGAACTCCACAGTGTCGCGATTACCCCCCAACTCCACATTGACCCGATTACCCCCCAACTCCACAGTGTCCCGATTACCCCCCAACTCCACAGTGTCCCAATTACCCCCCAACTCCAGTGGCCCGATTATCCCCCTACTCAAAAGTGTCCCGATTACCGCTCCAATTCCACAGTGTCCCGATTATCCCACAGCTCCACAGTTTCCCGATTAACCTCCAACTCCAGAGTGTCCCGAGTACCCTCCAACTCCACAGTGTCCCAATTACCCCCCCAACTCCACAGTGTCCCGTTTACCCTCCCAACACCACAGTATCCCAATTACCCCACAACTCCACAGTGTCCTGATTACCCCCACAACTCCACAGTGTCCCAATCAGAGCCCCAATTCCACAGTGTCCTGAATACCATCCAACTCCAATGTCCCGATTACCCCCAACTCCACTGAGTCCCAATTACCCCCCAACTCCAAATTTCCCAATTCCCCCCCAACTCCACAGTGTCTTGATTACCCCCCAACTCCAGAGTGTCCCGATTACCCTCCAACTCCAGTGTCCCGATTAACCCCATCTCCACAGTGTCCCGATTACCCCCCAGCTCCACAGTGTCCCGATTACCCCCCAACTCCACAGTGTCCCGATTACCCCCCAACTCCACAGTGTCCCGATTACCCCCCAACTTCACAGTGTCCCGATTACCCCCCAACTCCACAGTGTCCCGATTACCCCCCAACTCCACTGTGTCCCGATTACCCCCCAACTCCACAGTGTCCCGATTACGCCCCAACTCCAGTGTCCCGATTACCCCACAACTCCACAGTGTCCTGATAACCCTACAACTCCACAGTGTCCCGATTACCCCCCAACGCCACAGTGTCCCGATTACCCTCCAACTCCACAGTGTCCAGATTACCCCCCAACGCCACAGTGTCCCGATTACCCTCCAACTCCACAGTGTCACAATTACCCTCCAACTTCACATTGCTGATTATGCCCCCAACTCCACAGTGTCCTGATTACCCCCCAACTCCACATTGTCCTGATTACCTCACAACTCCAGTGTCCCAATTACCCCCCAACTCCACAGTGTCCCGATTACCCCCCAAACTCCAGTGTCCTGATTACACTCCAACTGCAGTCTCCCGATTACCCCCCAACACCACAGTGTGCTGATTATCCCCCAACTCCACAGTGTTCTGATTACCCCCCTAACTCCACATTGTCCTGATTACCCCCCAACTGCACAGTGTCCCGATTACCCCCACAACTCCACAGTGTCCCAATTAGAGCCCCAACTCCAGTGTCCCGAATACCGTCCAACTCCAATGTCCCAATTAACCCCCAACTCCACAATGTCCCGATTACCCCCTAACTCCACAGTGTCCTGATTACCCCCAACTCCACAGTGTCCCGATTACCCTCCAACTCCACAGTGTCCCGATTACCCCCCAACTCCACAGTGTCCCGATTACCCCCCAACTCCACAGTGTCCCGATTACCCCCCAACTCCACAGTTTCCCGATTACCCCCCAACTCCACAGTGTCCTGATTACCCCCCAACTCCACAGTGTCCCGATTATGCCCTAACTCCAGTGTCCCGATTACCCCCCAACTCCACAGTGTCCTGATTACCCTACAACTCCACAGTGTCCCGATTACCCACCAACTCCACATTGTCCCGATTAACCCCCAACTCCACAGTGTCCCGGTTACCCCCCAACTCCACAGTTTCCCAATTACACCCCAAATCCAGTGTTCTGAATACCGCCAAACCCTCAGTGTCCCGATTACCCCCCAACTCCACAGTGTCCTGATTACCCCCCAACTCCAGAGTCCCAAATACCCCCAACTCCACAGAGTCACGATTACCCCAACTCCATTGCCCTGATTACCCCCCAACTCCAGAGTCCCGATTAACCCCCAACTCCAGTGTCCTGATTACCCCAACTCCACAGTGTGCCGATAACCCTCCAAATCCACATTTTCCCGATTACCCTCCAACTCCAGTGTCCCGATTACCCTCCCAGCTCCAGTGTCACGATAACCCCCCAAATCCAGTGTCCCGATTACCCTCCCAACTCCACAAAGTCCCGAATACCCTCCGAACACCACAGTGTCCCGATTACCCCCCAACTCCACAGTGTCCCGATTACCCCCCAACACCACAGTGTCCCGATTACACCCCAACTCCAGTGTCCCGATTACCCCCCAACTACACAGTGTCCCGATTACCCCCACAACTCCACAGTGTCCCAATTACCCCCCAACTCCAGTGTCCCGAATATTCCCAAGTCCACAGTGTCCCAATTACACCCCAACTCCACAGTGTCCCGATTACCCCCACTCAACAGTGTCCCGATTACCGCCCCAAATCCACAGTGTCCCGATAACCCTCCAACTCCACAGTGTCCTGATTACCCCCAACTCCACAGTCTCCCGATTACCCCACAACTCCACAGTGTCCCGAATATCCCCACAACTCCACAGTGTCGCTATTACCCCCAACTCCACATTGTACCGATTACCCCCCAACTCCACAGTGTCCCGATTACCCCCCAACTCCAGTGTCCCAATTACCCCCCAACTACAGTGACCCGTTTATCCCCCAACTCAACAGTGTCCTGATTACCGCTCCAACTCCACAGTGTCCCGATTACCCCGCAGCTCCACAGTATCCCAATTACCCTCCACCTCCAGAGTGTCCTGATTACCCTCCAACTCCACAGTGTCCCGATTACCCCCACAACTCCACAGTGTCCCGATTACCCTCACAACTTCCACAGTGTCCAGAATACCGTCCAACTCCAATGTCCCGATTACCCCCAACACCACTGAGTCCCAATTACCCCCCAACTCCACAATTCCCCGATTACCCCACCAACTCCACAGTGTCCTGATTACCCCCCAACTCCACAGTGTCCCGATTACCCTCCAACTCCAGTGTCCCGATTTCCCCCCAACTCCACAGTGTCCCGATTACACCCCAAGTCCACAGTGTCCCGATTACCCCCAACTCCACAGTGTCCCGATAACCCCCCAAATCCACAGTGTCCCGATTACGCCCCAACTCCAGTGTCCCGATTACCCCCAACTCCACAGTGTCCTGATTACCCTACAACTCCACAGTGTCCCGATTACCCCCCAGCGCCACAGTGTCCCGATTACCCTCCTAATCCACAGTGTCCGGATTACCCTCCAACTTCACATTGCTGATTATGCCCCCTACTCCATAGTGTCCTGATTACCCCCCAACTGCACAGTGTCCTGATTACCCCCCAACTGCACAGTGTCCTGATTACCCCCCAACTCCACAGTGTCCCAATTACCCCCTAACTCCACAGTGTCCCGTTTTCCCCCCAAATCCACAGTGTCCCGATTACCCCCAACACCACAGTGTCCCAATTACACCCCAACTCCACAGTGTCCCAATTACCCCCCAACTCCACAGTGTCCCGATTACCCCCCAACTCCAGTGTCCCGATTACCCCCACAACTCCACAGTGTCCCAATTACCCCCCAACTCCAGTGTCCCGAATACCCCCAAGTCCACAGTATCCCAATTACACCCCAACTCCACAGTGTCCCGATTACCCCCACTCAACAGTGTCCCGATTACGCCACAACTCCACAGTGTCCCGATTATCCCCAGAACTCCACAGTGTCGCGATTACCCCCCAACTCCACATTGTCCCGATTACCCCCCAACTCCACAGTGTCCCGATTACCCCCCAACTCCACAGTGTCCCAATTACCCCCCAACTCCAGTGGCCCGATTATCCCCCTACTCAAAAGTGTCCCGATTACCGCTCCAATTCCACAGTGTCCCGATTATCCCACAGCTCCACAGTTTCCCGATTAACCTCCAACTCCAGAGTGTCCCGAGTACCCTCCAACTCCACAGTGTCCCAATTACCCCCCCAACTCCACAGTGTCCCGTTTACCCTCCCAACACCACAGTATCCCAATTACCCCACAACTCCACAGTGTCCTGATTACCCCCACAACTCCACAGTGTCCCAATCAGAGCCCCAATTCCACAGTGTCCTGAATACCATCCAACTCCAATGTCCCGATTACCCCCAACTCCACTGAGTCCCAATTACCCCCCAACTCCAAATTTCCCAATTCCCCCCCAACTCCACAGTGTCTTGATTACCCCCCAACTCCAGAGTGTCCCGATTACCCTCCAACTCCAGTGTCCCGATTAACCCCATCTCCACAGTGTCCCGATTACCCCCCAGCTCCACAGTGTCCCGATTACCCCCCAACTCCACAGTGTCCCGATTACCCCCCAACTCCACAGTGTCCCGATTACCCCCCAACTTCACAGTGTCCCGATTACCCCCCAACTCCACAGTGTCCCGATTACCCCCCAACTCCACTGTGTCCCGATTACCCCCCAACTCCACAGTGTCCCGATTACGCCCCAACTCCAGTGTCCCGATTACCCCACAACTCCACAGTGTCCTGATAACCCTACAACTCCACAGTGTCCCGATTACCCCCCAACGCCACAGTGTCCCGATTACCCTCCAACTCCACAGTGTCCAGATTACCCCCCAACGCCACAGTGTCCCGATTACCCCCCAACTCCACAGTGTCCCGATTACGCCCCAACTCCAGTGTCCCGATTACCCCACAACTCCACAGTGTCCTGATAACCCTACAACTCCACAGTGTCCCGATTACCCCCCAACGCCACAGTGTCCCGATTACCCTCCAACTCCACAGTGTCCAGATTACC
The DNA here is from genome assembly GCF_052327205.1 of Somniosus microcephalus. NCBI lineage: Eukaryota > Metazoa > Chordata > Chondrichthyes > Squaliformes > Somniosidae > Somniosus > Somniosus microcephalus. The sequence continues at coordinate 104,891,820 of NC_140990.1, read as the reverse complement.
CCCCAACGCCACAGTGTCCCGATTACCCTCCAACTCCACAGTGTCACAATTACCCTCCAACTTCACATTGCTGATTATGCCCCCAACTCCACAGTGTCCTGATTACCCCCCAACTCCACATTGTCCTGATTACCTCACAACTCCAGTGTCCCAATTACCCCCCAACTCCACAGTGTCCCGATTACCCCCCAAACTCCAGTGTCCTGATTACACTCCAACTGCAGTCTCCCGATTACCCCCCAACACCACAGTGTGCTGATTATCCCCCAACTCCACAGTGTTCTGATTACCCCCCTAACTCCACATTGTCCTGATTACCCCCCAACTGCACAGTGTCCCGATTACCCCCACAACTCCACAGTGTCCCAATTAGAGCCCCAACTCCAGTGTCCCGAATACCGTCCAACTCCAATGTCCCAATTAACCCCCAACTCCACAATGTCCCGATTACCCCCTAACTCCACAGTGTCCTGATTACCCCCAACTCCACAGTGTCCCGATTACCCTCCAACTCCACAGTGTCCCGATTACCCCCCAACTCCACAGTGTCCCGATTACCCCCCAACTCCACAGTGTCCCGATTACCCCCCAACTCCACAGTTTCCCGATTACCCCCCAACTCCACAGTGTCCTGATTACCCCCCAACTCCACAGTGTCCCGATTATGCCCTAACTCCAGTGTCCCGATTACCCCCCAACTCCACAGTGTCCTGATTACCCTACAACTCCACAGTGTCCCGATTACCCACCAACTCCACATTGTCCCGATTAACCCCCAACTCCACAGTGTCCCGGTTACCCCCCAACTCCACAGTGTCCCGATCATGCCCCAACTCCAGTGTCCCGATTACCCCCCAACTCCACAGTGTCCTGATTACGCTACAACTCCACAGTGTCCCGATTAACCCCCAACGCCACAGTGTCCCGATTACCCTCCAACTCCACAGTGTCCCGAGTACCCCCCAACGCCACAGTGTCCCGATTACCCTCCAACTCCACAGTGTCCCGATTACCCTCCAACTTCACATTGCTGATTATGCCCCCAACTCCACAGTGTCCCGATTACACCCCAACTCCACAGTGTCCCGATTACCCCCAACTCCACAGTGTCCCGATTAGCCCCCAACTCCACAGTGTCCCGATTACGCCCCAACTCCAGTGTCCCGATTACCCCCAACTCCACAGTGTCCTGATTACCCTACCACTCCACAGTGTCCCGATTACCCCCCAACGCCACAGTGTCCCGATTACCCTCCTACTCCACAGTGTCCGGATTACCCTCCAACTTCACATTGCTGATTATGCCCCCAACTCCATAGTGTCCTGATTACCCCCCAACTCCACATTGTCCTGATTACCCGCCAACTCCAGTGTCCCAATTACCCACCAACTCCACAGTGTCCCAATTACCCCCAACTCCAGTGTCCTGATTACCCCCCCAACTCCACAGTGTTCTGATTTCCCACCTAAATCCACAGTGTCCTGATTACCCCCCAACTGCTCAGTGCCCTGATTACCCCCCAACTCCACAGTGTCCCAATTACCCCCCAACTCCACGGTGTCCCGTTTTCCCCCCAAATCCACAGTGTCCCGATTACCCCCAACACCACAGTGTCCCAATTACACCCCAACTCCACAGTGTCCCGATTACCCCCCAACTCCACAGTGTCCCAATTACCCCCCAACTCCAGTGTCCCGATTACCCCCACAACTCCACAGTGTCCCAATTACCCCCCAACTCCAGTGTCGCAAATACCCCCAAGTCCACAGTATCCCAATTACACCCCAACTCCACAGTGTCCCGATTACCCCCACTCAACAGTGTCCCGATTACCCCACAACTCCACAGTGTCCCGATTATCCCCAGAACTCCACAGTGTCGTGATTATCCCCCAACTCCACATTGTCCCGATTACCCCCCAACTCCACAGTGTCCCGATTACCCCCCAACTCCACAGTGTCCCAATTACCACCCAACTCCAGTGACCCGATTATCCCCCTACTCAACAGTGTCCCGATTACCGCTCCAACTCCACAGTGTCCCGATTACCCTGCAGCTCCACAGTTTCCCGATTAACCTCCAACTCCAGAGTGTCCCGAGTACCCTCCAACTCCACAGTGTCCCGATTATCCTCCCAACTCCACAGTATCCCAATTACCCCACAACTCCACAGTGTCCCGATTACCCCCACAACTCCACAGTGTCCCAATTAGAGCCCCAATTCCACAGTGTCCTGAATACCATCCAACTCCAATGTCCCGATTACCCCCAACTCCACTGAGTCCCAATTACCCCGCAACTCCACAATTTCCTGATTACCCCCCCAACTCCACAGTGTCCTGATTACCCCCCAACTCCAGAGTGTCCCGATTACCCTCCAACTCCAGTGTCCCGATTAACCCCATCTCCACAGTGTCCCGATTACCCCCCAGCTCCACAGTGTACCGACTACCCCCCAACTCCACAGTGTCCCGATTACCCCCCAACTCCACAGTGTCCCGATTACCCCCCAACTCCACAGTGTCCCGATTACCCCCCAACTCCACTGTGTTCCGATTACCCCCCAACTCCACTGTGTCCCGATTACGCCCCAACTCCAGTGTCCCGATTACCCCCCAACTCCACAGTGTGCTGATTACCCTACAACTCCACAGTGTCCCGATTACCCCCCAACGCCACAGTGTCCCGATTACCCTCCAACTCCACAGTGTCACAATTACCCTCCAACTTCACATTGCTGATTTTGCCCCCAACTCCACAGTGTCCTGATTACCCCCTAACTCCACATTGTCCTGATTACCTCACAACTCCAGTGTCCCAATTACCCCCCAACTCCACAGCGTCCCGCTTACCCCCCAAACTCCAGTGTCCTGATTACACCCCAACTGCAGTCTCCCGATTACCCCCCAACACCACAGTGTGCTGATTACCCGCTCAACTCCACAGTGTTCTGATTAACCCCGTAATTCCACAGTGTCCTGATTACCCCCCAACTGCACAGCGTCCTGATTACCCCCCAACTCCACAGTGTCCCAATTACCCCCCAACTCCACAGTGTCCCGATTACCCCCACAACTCCACAGTGTCCCAATTAGAGCCCCAACTCCAGTTTCCCGAATACCGTCCAACTCCAATGTCCCGATTACCCCCAACTCCACTGAATCCCAATTAACCCCCAACTCCACAATGTCCCGATTAGCCCCCCAACTCCACAGTGTCCTGATTACCCCCCAACTCCACAGTGTCCCGATTACCCCCCAACTCCACAGTTTCCCGATTACCCCCTAACTCCACAGTGTCCTCATTAACCCCAACTCCACAGTGTCCCGATTATGCCCCAACTCCAGTGTCCCGATTACCCCCCAACTCCACAGTGTCCTGATTACCCTACAACTCCACAGTGTCCCGATTACCCTCCAACTCCACAGTGTCCAGATTACCCCCAACGCCACAGTTTCCCGATTACCCACCTACTCCACAGTGTCCGGATTACCCTCCAACTTCACATTGCTGATTATGCCCCCTACTCCATAGTGTCCTGATTACCCCCCAACTGCACAGTGTCCTGATTACCCCCCAACTCCACAGTGTCCCAATTACCCCACAATTCCACAGTGTCCCGTTTTCCCCCCAAATCCACAGTGTCCCAATTACCCCAACACCACAGTGTCCCAATTACACCCCAACTCCACAGTGTCCCAATTACCCCCCAACTCCACAGTGTCCCGATTACCCCCCAACTCCAGTGTCCCGATTACCCCCACAACTCCACAGTGTCCCAATTACCCCCCAACTCCAGTGTCCCGAATACCCCCAAGTCCACAGTATCCCAATTACACCCCAACTCCACAGTGTCCCGATTACCCCCACTCAACAGTGTCCCGATTACCCCACAACTCCACAGTGTCCCGATTATCCCCAGAACTCCACAGTGTCGCGATTACCCCCCAACTCCACATTGTCCCGATTACCCCCCAACTCCACAGTGTCCCGATTACCCCCCAACTCCACAGTGTCCCAATTACCCCCGAACTCCAGTGACCCGATTATCCCCCTACTCAACAGTGTCCCGATTACCGCTCCAACTCCACAGTGTCCCGATTACCCCACATCTCCACAGTTTCCCGATTAACCTCCAACTCCAGAGAGTCCCGTGTACCCTCCAACTCCACAGTGTCCCGATTACCCCCCCAACTCCACAGTGTCCCGATTACCCTCCCAACACCACAGTATCCCAATTACCCCACAACTCCACAGTGTCCTGATTACCCCCACAACTCCACAGTGTCCCAATCAGAGCCCCAATTCCACAGTGTCCTGAATACCATCCAACTCCAATGTCCCGATTACCCCCAACTCCACTGAGTCCCAATTACCCCCCAACTCCAAATTTCCCGATTACCCCCCCAACTCCACAGTGTCCTGATTACCCCCCAACTCCAGAGTGCCCGATTACCCTCCAACTCCAGTGTCCCGATTAACCCCATCTCCACAGTGTCCCGATTACCCCCCAGCTCCACAGTGTCCCGATTACCCCCCAACTCCACAGTGTCCCGATTAGCCCCAAATCCACAGTGTCCCGATTGCCCCCCAACTCCACAGTGTCCCGATTACCCCCCAACTCCACTGTGTCCCGATTACCCCCCAACTCCACAGTGTCCCGATTACGCCCCAACTCCAGTGTCCCGATTACCCCACATCTCCACAGTGTCCTGATTACCCTACAACTCCACAGTGTCCCGATTAACCCCCAACGCCACAGTGTCCCGATTACACTCCAACTCCACAGTGTCCAGATTACCCCCCAACGCCACAGGGTCCCGATTACCCTCCAACTCCACAGTGTCACAATTACCCTCCAACTTCACATTGCTGATTATGCCCCCAACTCCACAGTGTCCTGATTACCCCCCAACTCCACATTGTCCTGATTACCTCACAACTCCAGTCTCCCAATTACCCCCCAACTCCACAGTGTCCCGATTACCCCCCAAACTCCAGTGTCCTGATTACACCCCAACTGCAGTCTCGCGATTACCCCCCAACACCACAGTGTGCTGATTACCCCCCTAACTCCACATTGTCCTGATTACCCCCCAACTGCACAGTGTCCCGATTACCCCCACAACTCCACAGTGTCCCAATTAGAGCCCCAACTCCAGTGTCCCGAATACCGTCCAACTCCAATGTCCCAATTAACCCCAACTCCACAATGTCCCGATTACCCCCTAACTCCACAGTGCCCTGATTCCCCCCAACTCCACAGTGTCCCGATTATCCTCCAACTCCACAGTGTCCCGATTACCCCCCAACTCCACAGTGTCCCGATTACCCCCCAACTCCACAGTTTCCCGATTACCTCCCAATTCCACAGTGTCCTGATTACCCCCCAACTCCACAGTGTCCCGATTATGCCCTACCTCCAGTGTCCCGATTACCCCCCAACACCACAGTGTCCTGATTACCCTACAACTCCACAGTGTCCCGATTACCCGCCAACTCCACATTGTCCCGATTAACCCCCAACTCCACAGTGTCCCGGTTACCCCCCAACTCCACAGTGTCCCGATCATGCCCCAACTCCGGTGTCCCGATTACCCCCCAACTCCACAGTGTCCCGATTACCCTCCAACTTCACATTGCTGATTATGCCCCCAACTCCACAGTGTCCCGATTACACCCCAACTCCACAGTGTCCCGATTACCCCCAACTCCACAGTGTCCCGATTACCCCCCAACTCCACAGTGTCCTGATTACGCCCCAACTCCAGTGTCCCGATTACCCCCAACTCCACAGTGTCCTGATTACCCTACCACTCCACAGTGTCCCGATTACCCCCCAACGCCACAGTGTCCCGATTACCCTCCAACTCCACAGTGTCCAGATTACCCCCAACGCCAAAGTGTCCCGATTACCCTCCTACTCCACAGTGTCCGGATTACCCTCCAACTTCACATTGCTGATTATGCCCCCAACTCCATAGTGTCCTGATTATCCCCAACTCCACATTGTCCTGATTACCCGCCAACTCCAGTGTCCCAATTACCCCCCAACTCCACAGTGTCCCGATTACCCCCAACTCCAGTGTCCTGATTACCCCCCCAACTCCACAGTGTTCTGATTTCCCCCCTAAATCCACAGTGTCCTGATTACCCCCCAACTGCACAGTGCCCTGATAACCCCCCAACTCCACAGTATCCCAATTACCCCCCAACTCCACGGTGTCCCGTTTTCCCCCCAAATCCACAGTGTCCCGATTACCCCCAACACCACAGTGTCCCAATTACACCCCAACTCCACAGTGTCCCGATTACCCCCCAACTCCACAGTGTCCCGAATACCCCCCAACTCCAGTGTCCCGATTACCCCCACAACTCCACAGTGTCCCAATTACCCCCCAACTCCAGTGTCGCAAATACCCCCAAGTCCACAGTATCCCAATTACACCCCAACTCCACAGTGTCCCGATTACCCCCACTCAACTGTGTCCCGATTACCCCACAACTCCACAGTGTCCCGATTATCCCCAGAAATCCACAGTGTCGCGATTACCCCCCCAACTCCACATTGTCCCGATTACCCCCCAACTCCACAGTGTCCCGATTACCCCCCAACTCCACAGTGTCCCAATTACCCCCCAACTCCAGTGACCCGATTATCCCCCTACTCAACAGTGTCCCGATTACCGCTCCAACTCCACAGTGTCCCGATTACCCTGCAGCTCCACAGTTTCCCGATTAACCTCCAACTCCAGAGTGTCCCGAGTACCCTCCAACTCCACAGTGTCCCGATTACCCCCCCAACTCCACAGTGTCCCGATTACCCTCCCAACTCCACAGTATCCCAATTACCCCACAACTCCACAGTGTCCCGATTACCCCCACAACTCCACAGTGTCCCAATCAGAGCCCCAATTCCACAGTGTCCTGAATACCATCCAACTCCAATGTCCCGATTACCCCCACCTCCACTTAGTCCCAATTACCCCCAACTCCAAATTTCCCGATTCCCCCCAACTCCAGAGTGTCCCGATTACCCTCCAACTCCAGTGTCCCGATTAACCCCATCTCCACAGTGTCCCGATTACCCCCCAGCTCCACAGTGTCCCGATTAGCCCCCAACTCCACAGTGTCCCGATTACCCCCCAACTTCACAGTGTCCCGATTACCCCCCAACTCCACTGTGTCCCGATTACCCCCCAACTCCACAGTGTCCCGATTACGCCCCAACTCCAGTGTCCCGATTACCCCACAACTCCACAGTGTCCTGATTACCCTACAACTCCACAGTGTCCCGATTACCCCCCAACGCCACAGTGTCCCGATTACCCTCCAACTCCACAGTGTCCAGATTACCCCCCAACGCCACAGTGTCCCGATTACCCTCCAACTCCACAGTGTCACAATTACCCTCCAACTTCACATTGCTGATTATGCCCCCAACTCCACAGTGTCCTGATTACCCCCCAACTCCACATTGTCCTGATTGCCTCACAACTCCAGTGTCCCAATTACCCCCCAACTCCACAGTGTCCCGATTACCCCCCAAACTCCAGTGTCCTGATTACACCCCAACTGCAGTCTCCCGATTACCCCCCAACACCACAGTGTGCTGATTACCCCCCCAACTCCACAGTGTTCTGATTACCCCCCTAACTCTACATTGTCCTGATTACCCCCCAACTGCACAGTGTCCCGATTACCCCCACAACTCCACAGTGTCCCAATTAGAGCCCCAACTCCAGTGTCCCGAATACCGTCCAACTCCAATGTCCCAATTAACCCCCAACTCCACAATGTCCCGATTACCCCCTAACTCCACAGTGTCCTGATTACCCCCAACTCCACAGTGTCCCGATTACCCTCCAACTCCACAGTGTCCCGATTACCCCCCAACTCCACAGTGTCCCGATTACCCCCCAACTCCACAGTGTCCCGATTACCCCCCAACTCCACAGTTTCCCGATTACCCCCCAACTCCACAGTGTCCTGATTACCCCCCAACTCCACAGTGTCCCGATTATGCCCTAACTCCAGTGTCCCGATTACCCCCCAACTCCACAGTGTCCTGATTACCCTACAACTCCACAGTGTCCCGATTACCCACCAACTCCACATTGTCCCGATTAACCCCCAACTCCACAGTGTCCCGGTTACCCCCCAACTCCACAGTGTCCCGATCATGCCCCAACTCCAGTGTCCCGATTACCCCCCAACTCCACAGTGTCCTGATTACGCTACAACTCCACAGTGTCCCGATTAACCCCCAACGCCACAGTGTCCCGATTACCCTCCAACTCCACAGTGTCCCGAGTACCCCCCAACGCCACAGTGTCCCGATTACCCTCCAACTCCACAGTGTCCCGATTACCCTCCAACTTCACATTGCTGATTATGCCCCCAACTCCACAGTGTCCCGATTACACCCCAACTCCACAGTGTCCCGATTACCCCCAACTCCACAGTGTCCCGATTAGCCCCCAACTCCACAGTGTCCTGATTACCCCCCAACTCCAGAGTGTCCCGATTACCCTCCAACTCCAGTGTCCCGATTAACCCCATCTCCACAGTGTCCCGATTACCCCCCAGCTCCACAGTGTACCGACTACCCCCCAACTCCACAGTGTCCCGATTACCCCCCAACTCCACAGTGTCCCGATTACCCCCCAACTCCACAGTGTCCCGATTACCCCCCAACTCCACTGTGTTCCGATTACCCCCCAACTCCACTGTGTCCCGATTACGCCCCAACTCCAGTGTCCCGATTACCCCCCAACTCCACAGTGTGCTGATTACCCTACAACTCCACAGTGTCCCGATTACCCCCCAACGCCACAGTGTCCCGATTACCCTCCAACTCCACAGTGTCACAATTACCCTCCAACTTCACATTGCTGATTTTGCCCCCAACTCCACAGTGTCCTGATTACCCCCTAACTCCACATTGTCCTGATTACCTCACAACTCCAGTGTCCCAATTACCCCCCAACTCCACAGCGTCCCGCTTACCCCCCAAACTCCAGTGTCCTGATTACACCCCAACTGCAGTCTCCCGATTACCCCCCAACACCACAGTGTGCTGATTACCCGCTCAACTCCACAGTGTTCTGATTAACCCCGTAATTCCACAGTGTCCTGATTACCCCCCAACTGCACAGCGTCCTGATTACCCCCCAACTCCACAGTGTCCCAATTACCCCCCAACTCCACAGTGTCCCGATTACCCCCACAACTCCACAGTGTCCCAATTAGAGCCCCAACTCCAGTTTCCCGAATACCGTCCAACTCCAATGTCCCGATTACCCCCAACTCCACTGAATCCCAATTAACCCCCAACTCCACAATGTCCCGATTAGCCCCCCAACTCCACAGTGTCCTGATTACCCCCCAACTCCACAGTGTCCCGATTACCCCCCAACTCCACAGTTTCCCGATTACCCCCTAACTCCACAGTGTCCTCATTAACCCCAACTCCACAGTGTCCCGATTATGCCCCAACTCCAGTGTCCCGATTACCCCCCAACTCCACAGTGTCCTGATTACCCTACAACTCCACAGTGTCCCGATTACCCTCCAACTCCACAGTGTCCAGATTACCCCCAACGCCACAGTTTCCCGATTACCCACCTACTCCACAGTGTCCGGATTACCCTCCAACTTCACATTGCTGATTATGCCCCCTACTCCATAGTGTCCTGATTACCCCCCAACTGCACAGTGTCCTGATTACCCCCCAACTCCACAGTGTCCCAATTACCCCACAATTCCACAGTGTCCCGTTTTCCCCCCAAATCCACAGTGTCCCAATTACCCCAACACCACAGTGTCCCAATTACACCCCAACTCCACAGTGTCCCAATTACCCCCCAACTCCACAGTGTCCCGATTACCCCCCAACTCCAGTGTCCCGATTACCCCCACAACTCCACAGTGTCCCAATTACCCCCCAACTCCAGTGTCCCGAATACCCCCAAGTCCACAGTATCCCAATTACACCCCAACTCCACAGTGTCCCGATTACCCCCACTCAACAGTGTCCCGATTACCCCACAACTCCACAGTGTCCCGATTATCCCCAGAACTCCACAGTGTCGCGATTACCCCCCAACTCCACATTGTCCCGATTACCCCCCAACTCCACAGTGTCCCGATTACCCCCCAACTCCACAGTGTCCCAATTACCCCCGAACTCCAGTGACCCGATTATCCCCCTACTCAACAGTGTCCCGATTACCGCTCCAACTCCACAGTGTCCCGATTACCCCACATCTCCACAGTTTCCCGATTAACCTCCAACTCCAGAGAGTCCCGTGTACCCTCCAACTCCACAGTGTCCCGATTACCCCCCCAACTCCACAGTGTCCCGATTACCCTCCCAACACCACAGTATCCCAATTACCCCACAACTCCACAGTGTCCTGATTACCCCCACAACTCCACAGTGTCCCAATCAGAGCCCCAATTCCACAGTGTCCTGAATACCATCCAACTCCAATGTCCCGATTACCCCCAACTCCACTGAGTCCCAATTACCCCCCAACTCCAAATTTCCCGATTACCCCCCCAACTCCACAGTGTCCTGATTACCCCCCAACTCCAGAGTGCCCGATTACCCTCCAACTCCAGTGTCCCGATTAACCCCATCTCCACAGTGTCCCGATTACCCCCCAGCTCCACAGTGTCCCGATTACCCCCCAACTCCACAGTGTCCCGATTAGCCCCAAATCCACAGTGTCCCGATTGCCCCCCAACTCCACAGTGTCCCGATTACCCCCCAACTCCACTGTGTCCCGATTACCCCCCCAACTCCACAGTGTCCCGATTACGCCCCAACTCCAGTGTCCCGATTACCCCACATCTCCACAGTGTCCTGATTACCCTACAACTCCACAGTGTCCCGATTAACCCCCAACGCCACAGTGTCCCGATTACACTCCAACTCCACAGTGTCCAGATTACCCCCCAACGCCACAGGGTCCCGATTACCCTCCAACTCCACAGTGTCACAATTACCCTCCAACTTCACATTGCTGATTATGCCCCCAACTCCACAGTGTCCTGATTACCCCCCAACTCCACATTGTCCTGATTACCTCACAACTCCAGTCTCCCAATTACCCCCCAACTCCACAGTGTCCCGATTACCCCCCAAACTCCAGTGTCCTGATTACACCCCAACTGCAGTCTCGCGATTACCCCCCAACACCACAGTGTGCTGATTACCCCCCTAACTCCACATTGTCCTGATTACCCCCCAACTGCACAGTGTCCCGATTACCCCCACAACTCCACAGTGTCCCAATTAGAGCCCCAACTCCAGTGTCCCGAATACCGTCCAACTCCAATGTCCCAATTAACCCCAACTCCACAATGTCCCGATTACCCCCTAACTCCACAGTGCCCTGATTCCCCCCAACTCCACAGTGTCCCGATTATCCTCCAACTCCACAGTGTCCCGATTACCCCCCAACTCCACAGTGTCCCGATTACCCCCCAACTCCACAGTTTCCCGATTACCTCCCAACTCCACAGTGTCCTGATTACCCCCCAACTCCACAGTGTCCCGATTATGCCCTACCTCCAGTGTCCCGATTACCCCCCAACACCACAGTGTCCTGATTACCCTACAACTCCACAGTGTCCCGATTACCCGCCAACTCCACATTGTCCCGATTAACCCCCAACTCCACAGTGTCCCGGTTACCCCCCAACTCCACAGTGTCCCGATCATGCCCCAACTCCGGTGTCCCGATTACCCCCCAACTCCACAGTGTCCTGATTATGCTACAACTCCACAGTGTCCCGATTAACCCCCAACGCCACAGTGTCCCGATTACCCTCCAACTCCACAGTGTCCCGAGTACCCCCCAACGCCACAGTGTCCCGATTACCCTCCAACTCCACAGTGTCCCGATTACCCTCCAACTTCACATTGCTGATTATGCCCCCAACTCCACAGTGTCCCGATTACACCCCAACTCCACAGTGTCCCGATTACCCCCAACTCCACAGTGTCCCGATTACCCCCCAACTCCACAGTGTCCTGATTACGCCCCAACTCCAGTGTCCCGATTACCCCCAACTCCACAGTGTCCTGATTACCCTACCACTCCACAGTGTCCCGATTACCCCCCAACGCCACAGTGTCCCGATTACCCTCCAACTCCACAGTGTCCAGATTACCCCCAACGCCAAAGTGTCCCGATTACCCTCCTACTCCACAGTGTCCGGATTACCCTCCAACTTCACATTGCTGATTATGCCCCCAACTCCATAGTGTCCTGATTATCCCCAACTCCACATTGTCCTGATTACCCGCCAACTCCAGTGTCCCAATTACCCCCCAACTCCCACAGTGTCCCGATTACCCCCAACTCCAGTGTCCTGATTACCCCCCCAACTCCACAGTGTTCTGATTTCCCCCCTAAATCCACAGTGTCCTGATTACCCCCCAACTGCACAGTGCCCTGATAACCCCCCAACTCCACAGTATCCCAATTACCCCCCAACTCCACGGTGTCCCGTTTTCCCCCCAAATCCACAGTGTCCCGATTACCCCCAACACCACAGTGTCCCAATTACACCCCAACTCCACAGTGTCCCGATTACCCCCCAACTCCACAGTGTCCCGAATACCCCCCAACTCCAGTGTCCCGATTACCCCCACAACTCCACAGTGTCCCAATTACCCCCCAACTCCAGTGTCGCAAATACCCCCAAGTCCACAGTATCCCAATTACACCCCAACTCCACAGTGTCCCGATTACCCCCACTCAACTGTGTCCCGATTACCCCACAACTCCACAGTGTCCCGATTATCCCCAGAAATCCACAGTGTCGCGATTACCCCCCCAACTCCACATTGTCCCGATTACCCCCCAACTCCACAGTGTCCCGATTACCCCCCAACTCCACAGTGTCCCAATTACCCCCCAACTCCAGTGACCCGATTATCCCCCTACTCAACAGTGTCCCGATTACCGCTCCAACTCCACAGTGTCCCGATTACCCTGCAGCTCCACAGTTTCCCGATTAACCTCCAACTCCAGAGTGTCCCGAGTACCCTCCAACTCCACAGTGTCCCGATTACCCCCCAACTCCACAGTGTCCCGATTACCCTCCCAACTCCACAGTCCATACCCTCAGTCCGATTACCCCACAACTCCACAGTGTCCGTCCCAATCAGCCCAATTCCACAAGTGTCCGATACCCCAATCCACAGTCATCAGGCAATACCATCCAACTCCAATGTCCCGATTACCCCCACCTCCACTTAGTCCCAATTACCCCCAACTCCAAATTTCCCGATTCCCCCCAACTCCAGAGTGTCCCGATTACCCTCCAACTCCAGTGTCCCGATTAACCCCATCTCCACAGTGTCCCGATTACCCCCCAGCTCCACAGTGTCCCGATTAGCCCCCAACTCCACAGTGTCCCGATTACCCCCCAACTTCACAGTGTCCCGATTACCCCCCAACTCCACTGTGTCCCGATTACCCCCCAACTCCACAGTGTCCCGATTACGCCCCAACTCCAGTGTCCCGATTACCCCACAACTCCACAGTGTCCTGATTACCCTACAACTCCACAGTGTCCCGATTACCCCCCAACGCCACAGTGTCCCGATTACCCTCCAACTCCACAGTGTCCAGATTACCCCCCAACGCCACAGTGTCCCGATTACCCTCCAACTCCACAGTGTCACAATTACCCTCCAACTTCACATTGCTGATTATGCCCCCAACTCCACAGTGTCCTGATTACCCCCCAACTCCACATTGTCCTGATTGCCTCACAACTCCAGTGTCCCAATTACCCCCCAACTCCACAGTGTCCCGATTACCCCCCAAACTCCAGTGTCCTGATTACACCCCAACTGCAGTCTCCCGATTACCCCCCAACACCACAGTGTGCTGATTACCCCCCCAACTCCACAGTGTTCTGATTACCCCCCTAACTCTACATTGTCCTGATTACCCCCCAACTGCACAGTGTCCCGATTACCCCCACAACTCCACAGTGTCCCAATTAGAGCCCCAACTCCAGTGTCCCGAATACCGTCCAACTCCAATGTCCCAATTAACCCCCAACTCCACAATGTCCCGATTACCCCCTAACTCCACAGTGTCCTGATTACCCCCAACTCCACAGTGTCCCGATTACCCTCCAACTCCACAGTGTCCCGATTACCCCCCAACTCCACAGTGTCCCGATTACCCCCCAACTCCACAGTGTCCCGATTACCCCCCAACTCCACAGTTTCCCGATTACCCCCCAACTCCACAGTGTCCTGATTACCCCCCAACTCCACAGTGTCCCGATTATGCCCTAACTCCAGTGTCCCGATTACCCCCCAACTCCACAGTGTCCTGATTACCCTACAACTCCACAGTGTCCCGATTACCCACCAACTCCACATTGTCCCGATTAACCCCCAACTCCACAGTGTCCCGGTTACCCCCCAACTCCACAGTGTCCCGATCATGCCCCAACTCCAGTGTCCCGATTACCCCCCAACTCCACAGTGTCCTGATTACGCTACAACTCCACAGTGTCCCGATTAACCCCCAACGCCACAGTGTCCCGATTACCCTCCAACTCCACAGTGTCCCGAGTACCCCCCAACGCCACAGTGTCCCGATTACCCTCCAACTCCACAGTGTCCCGATTACCCTCCAACTTCACATTGCTGATTATGCCCCCAACTCCACAGTGTCCCGATTACACCCCAACTCCACAGTGTCCCGATTACCCCCAACTCCACAGTGTCCCGATTAGCCCCCAACTCCACAGTGTCCCGATTACGCCCCAACTCCAGTGTCCCGATTACCCCCAACTCCACAGTGTCCTGATTACCCTACCACTCCACAGTGTCCCGATTACCCCCCAACGCCACAGTGTCCCGATTACCCTCCTACTCCACAGTGTCCGGATTACCCTCCAACTTCACATTGCTGATTATGCCCCCAACTCCATAGTGTCCTGATTACCCCCCAACTCCACATTGTCCTGATTACCCGCCAACTCCAGTGTCCCAATTACCCACCAACTCCACAGTGTCCCAATTACCCCCAACTCCAGTGTCCTGATTACCCCCCCAACTCCACAGTGTTCTGATTTCCCACCTAAATCCACAGTGTCCTGATTACCCCCCAACTGCTCAGTGCCCTGATTACCCCCCCAACTCCACAGTGTCCCAATTACCCCCCAACTCCACGGTGTCCCGTTTTCCCCCCAAATCCACAGTGTCCCGATTACCCCCAACACCACAGTGTCCAATTACACCCCAACTCCACAGTGTCCCGATTACCCCCCAACTCCACAGTGTCCCAATTACCCCCCAACTCCAGTGTCCCGATTACCCCCACAACTCCACAGTGTCCCAATTACCCCCCAACTCCAGTGTCGCAAATACCCCCAAGTCCACAGTATCCCAATTACACCCCAACTCCAGAGTGTCCCGATTACCCCCACTCAACAGTGTCCCGATTACCCCACAACTCCACAGTGTCCCGATTATCCCCAGAACTCCACAGTGTCGTGATTATCCCCCAACTCCACATTGTCCCGATTACCCCCCAACTCCACAGTGTCCCGATTGCCCCCCAACTCCACAGTGTCCCAATTACCACCCAACTCCAGTGACCCGATTATCCCCCTACTCAACAGTGTCCCGATTACCGCTCCAACTCCACAGTGTCCCGATTACCCTGCAGCTCCACAGTTTCCCGATTAACCTCCAA
>NC_140990.1:104821678-104875576 GCF_052327205.1 Somniosus microcephalus | reverse complement strand
GTGTATAAATATACATTCATATAATTTGTATATACTCTTTTCTTATATTTAGTCGTTGTCCCTCTGTTTATGGCAAGCTGTAACATAGTGTGCTGCTAAGGTTACACAATTTCTCTCTTCCCCTAGTAGGTATGGGAGTTTTTGGTCGTCATTCAAATTTCTGAATTCAGGGCATATTTTTGTGAATTTTGGGTAGAAATTCTCCCTGATGCCCTGATATTTTCCACAAGCTGTGAGGAAGTGCATCTCTGTCTCCACCACTCCCTGACTGCAGTGAGAGCATATCCTGTCCTCTCTTGGTAGCTGGGCCTGCCTGTGCCTACCTTTTTCGATCGCCAGGCTATGTTCACTAAGTCTGTACATTGTCACGGTTTTTGTCAGTTTGCTATCCTTTACCATGGTCAGGTAATCAGCCATGTTGTATTGTCTGTTTAGGGCCAAGTAGCAATTGAGTTTGTTTTGGGTTTTTGTCATTTCTGCCCAATATGACAGATATTTTTCCTTTTGCTTAGTGACGATTGTGTTGGGTCGAATTCTTTGTCACTGTCCTGGGGCTGGTTATTGTTAGTGGTGTTAATAGTTACTTCACTGAGTCCCAGGACTAGTTGACTGAGGGTATTATTCTTTATGGTCCTCTCTTGGCTTTTCAGGGCTTCGTAATGATAGCAGTGGGGGTTGCTCATTTTTAGGTGTTTCCAAAATTTGTGGCTCTTTTTTGGATAGTGATTATTAATGGATATTGGCCTAGTTCTGCCCTGCATGCATTGTTTACGGTTTTCCTTTGAGTCCGGAGGATACTTTTACAGAATTCTGCATGTAGGATCTCAATTGGGTGTTTGTCCCATTTTGCAAATTCTTGTTGTGTTAGCGGTCCCCACACCTCACTGCCATAGAGTGCAATTGGTTCAATTACTGATTTAAAATTTTGGGCCAAATGCTAATTGGGATTTCTATTTGGATTGATTTTTTAATGGCATAGAAAGCCCTTCTTGCTTTCTCTTTCAGTTCATTCACAGCCAGATGAAAATTTCCCATAGAACTGATTTTAAGCCCAAGTATGTGTAGTTAGTGGTTTGTTCAATTTTGGTTGTTCCTAGTGTGAAATTTATTCTGGGTCCCTGATGTCTGGATCTTTGCTGGAACACAAGGACTTTGGTTTTTTGGGGATTTATTGTCAGGGCCCAGGTCTGGCAGAACGACTCCAGCAGATCCAGGTTCTGCTGTAGACTCTCCTTAGTTGGTGACAGCAGAACCAGGTCATCTGCATAGAGGAGGAGTTTAACCTTGGATTCATATAGGGTGAGGCCGGGTGCTGTAGATTGTTCAAGTAGTTTTGCCAATTCATTTATGTAAATATTAAAGAGTGTCAGTGAGATGGGCGAGCCCTGCGTCACCCCCCGCCCCTGTGGGAAGTATTTTGTTTGTTTGTCTCCAATTTTAACTGCACATTTATTGTTTGTATACATTGATTTAATTACATCATATGTTTTTCCCCCTACCCCGCTTTCGATAAGTTTCAGGAATAGACCGTCGTGCCAGATGGAATCGAAAGCCTTCTGGAAATCTATAAAGCATGCGTAGATTTTGCTTTTGTTTTGATGAACATGTTTATCAATTAGGGTCTGTAGGGTGAAGATATGATCTGATGTTCTATAGTTTGGTAGGAATCCAATTTGGCTTTTACTCAAGACATTGTGCTCCTCAAGGAAGTTTATAAGTCTTTTGTTTATGATACTACAGAATACCTTCCCCAGGTTACTGTTTACACAGATGCCTCGATAGTTATTTGGGTCGACTTTGTCCCCACTTTTGTATATGGGCGTTATGAGTCCTTTGTTCCAGATATCAGGGAAGTAACCGACACTCAGAATCAAGTTGAAGAGTTTTAGGATAGCCAGTTTCATTTTATCGTCTGTGTGTTTAATCATCTCGCTTAGTATGCCGTCTGCACCACAAGCTTTTCCTGGTCGCAGGTCCTTGAGTTTTTCAAATAGTTCTTTTTCTGTTATTATGGAGTCTAGCGGGTTTTGTTATCTTTTATGGCCATTTCGAGCTTTTCCAGTTTTTTTGCATATTTGGTGTTGCTCTGGCCTTAGTGTGTTTTTCTGGTATAATTTTTCAAAGTGGTTTTCCATGTGTTTCCATTTTGAATGGCCAATTTGTCGTGTTGTTTTTTGTGTAATGTATTCCAGTTGTCCCAGAAACAATTGGAATCAATGGATTCCTCAATGGAGCTGAGTGTATTCTTAATATACTGCTCTATTTTGGTTCTGAGTGTGTTTCTGTATTGTGTTAGTGTCTGACAATAAGTAAGGCGTAATTCCTCGTTTTCTGGCTGTCTGTGTTTTTGGTTTGATATTTTTCTAAGTTTTTTCCTCATGTTATGGCAATCTGGGGTCAAACCATTTTTCATAGTTTTTTGTTTTGGGTTTGTTCTTGTGAGCTTTCAAGTTTGACCTTGTTGCCAAATTATCAAAAATATTATTTAGGTTATTCACTGCCCGGTTTACGCCTTCTTTATTGTGAGTGTATATGTTTTTCCAGAAAGGTGTCCAAGAGAGCTTGAGTTGATTGATTGCTAATTGCTTTCTGGTATTTTTCCGTGCTGTTTTTGGCCCATCTGTTACGATTTTTTGGTGTTGTACAGCTTACTGGGTCGTGTTTCTGTGTGGTTGTTTCTGTCTTTTTAAGATACATAGTAATTTGACTGTGGTCTGACAGTGTTGTTTGTGGTTTGACTGTGAATGCTCTGAAAGAGGATGGGTCCAAATCTGTAATCATATAGTCTACGGTGCTACAGCCAAGAGGTGAGCAATAGGTCGATCTTCCTAGGAGGTCTCCCATGAACCTACCATGGACAATGTACAGACCCAGGCTTCGACAAAGCTGCAGGAGCTGTTTTCCGTTAGTATTTGTCTGTTTGTCGCAGTTATGCCTGTATGGATGGGAAGGGATATCGAAGTGGCTATTCCGAATATGTAATTGTTTCCCTGATTATTGGTGAAGTCTGGTTCTTCGCCAGTTCTTGAATTGAGGTCACCACAGATCAACACGTTCCCCATGGCCTGGAATTGGATAATCTCCCTCTCAATGTTGGAGAAGGTGTCCTCTTTAAAGTACGGGGATTCCATTGGGGGGGATATAGAGTGCGCAAATGAAAACATCTTGAGTGTTAGAGATAATCCCCCTCTCAATTTTGAGCCACATGTGGTTTTCGCCCTTTTTTATAAATTTGATGCAATTCTTAAGCTCTGTTTTAAACCAAATCAGTATGCCTCCAGAGTCTCTGCTTGGGTTACTCCTGGCAATTTATTGGAGGGGACCACCAGCTCTGTGTACCCTTGGGGACGGCCAGTGTGTCCTTCTCCTCTATACCAAGTTTCCTGTAAAATGATAATATCCAGATCTTAGTTTCATCTTTGAACTCTGGGGTCCTACTCTCATGTCAAGCACCGACGAGCGTAGACCTTGGATATTCCAGGTCAAAATATATAAGGATTTCATGTTAAGTTTGGTCTTTTACTATGATAGGTTAAAGAATGATATGTGTTTGTCGTGTCTAAATGGGGGGAAAAAGATCATCTCAATTGTCTATAAATGCTAATACTACTTGGTTACAACTCTTTCTAGTAAGTAGTCCTTAATTTTTTTTTTCATTTTCTGATCCATAAGGCGAAGTAGATGCTGCTGCACGTCTGCCTAGTGTCTCTTAATGGATTGTCTCTGCCTGAGGTATTGCATACGCCCAGTGCATCTCTCCCTCTGTCTGGCTGGGGGCGGTCCTGTTCCCCTGTACGACAGGAGTGGTGCAGGTCTGATGTTGTTGTGCATGGGGATCCTCTCTGGTCCCGGTTGGTGTGGTGGTGGTCTCTGTAGTAGTCCTGGTATGTACCCCGCTGATCTCTGGTGGTCGGGGGGGGGGTCCTCCTGGAGTCTGGGTATGGACCCGGTTAAAAGCGACGTCCTTCAGGGCTTTAGCAAAGATCGATATTCGTTTCCTGTGGATATGGACGTGATCGTGAAGACATTCCACATCGAGGGTGGGGTGTTGGGCCAGGTGCACGTTGTGTTTTAATTCACAGTCTCTTGCTATGCTGGCATTTATCTCACGAATTGTTTTGTTGTTAAAGTCTGTTCTCGGCAATATTGTGGAAACAGTGATTCTAGTGTTTGGGAATGTATTGCTTGCCTTCTCAATCACTGCTCTGAGCGATGTTGCTACCCCTTTCTGCTGGGCCTTTAGGTCATTTGTGCCAGTGTGTATTATTATGTGTTGGGGGGAGCCTAATCGGGTTTTGGTCAGCCATTCCAGGCTCTGTCTGTTGGTTGGGCACCGGATCTTTTTTACTATATGTCTAGGGAAGAGCTTTTTCTCCCATAGAAATTTCCCATTTGAGTCTATGAGTATTACGATGTCAGCCTTGTTGGTGTTTACTGTCTGGTGGCTTTCGCCTGGTTGTGTGTTGGACTGGGGTGGTCGTGTCTGGTGTGTGCGCTCCTCTTGTGAGCGGCTCGCTTGTGGTTCCACAGTGGTGGGGGAAGACTGAGCTTCAGTATGCTGGTCGGTCTGTGTGGCACCCCCTGTATTGTGTGTCTGCTGCTGTTGTTCAGTGTGGGAGTGCAGCTGTTCAGTCGGGCTCTGTATTGTCTTATCTCTAGCCTCTGGCTGCTGGTCTAATGGTGCTATCTCTCCCCTATGGCTCTCTTTGTTTTTCTGCAGCTCTTTCACCTGATTCCCAAGTTGATTCAGCTCTCTCCTGTATCTCTCCCTCTCTTGCTTTTGTTCATGTTTCAGTTTAAGGATCTCCTCTCTAAGTTTAACCAGCTCTGTTTCCAACTGGTTAAATTTATCCTTTAGTTGTATCTGGCTGTGTGATCCCAGGGTGTGTGTCCGGTCGGCGCTGGAGGGCTCACTCACTTCCTGGCTAGGCTGCTCTTCTCTTGGTGAGCTGGAAGTGGTAGGGGGGGTATGTGTGGCTTCCTCCCTGGTAATTACGCTGGGGTTAGTCAACTGTACCATGTGGCTGTGGGGCCCCGGGGTGAGTGTCTGGTTAGAACTGTGTGGCTCGTTCACCTCCTGACCAGGCTGATTTACTCCTGGTGAGTTGTCAATGGTGGGGGGAGTGCGAGTCGCTTTTTCCCTGTTAGCCACTCTGATATGCCATCAATGACTCAAAGACAAGGATTCAACTGAAGGCTTTTAATCACTAAGAACATAGCAGCATAGCAGGTCTTCCACATCGGGTTCGTCAGGTAGTGAATGACTCATACAGCTCCTGAGACCTTTATATGGCAAAAGACAGGGGCGTAGCCAATACACACAATAGGAACAAAAGGGTGTGGTTCACACAATACAAGCAGGTAAAATACAAGCAGGTCTGATGGAAATACAAGCAGGTCTGATGAAGGCATATTTCATCACATTCACCCCTTCTACAGATTTAGTCTGTCCGGGGGTGTGATAGTCCTTCCTGAACGTCGCAACAGTACCTCGGGTTCCGACCGGGAGTCCGTGGTGCCCTCCTGGGCATACCCATGTGCTGGGGGTGTTGCAGGTACTTCTGGGGGTGGTGAGGATACCTCTGGGGATGGTGGAGGTTCTTCTGGGGGTGGTGGTGATGGGTCGTCGTCGTCGCTTCCTGCCGAGGCGAGGTCCTTTATGGACACGGTGTCTCCACGCCCGTCGGCGTGCTTGACGTACGCGTACTGTGGGTTTACGTGGAGTAGGTGTACTGCCTCCACGAGGGGATCCGTTTTGTGGCCCCTCACATGCTTCCGTAACAGGACTGTCCCTGGGGTGGAGAGCCACGAGGGTAGGGATACCCCTGAGGTTGATTTGCGGGGAAAAACAAACATCTTCTCGTGAGGAGTGGCGTTAGTAGCAGTACACAGTAGCGACCTTATCGAGTGGAGTACGTCTGGGAGGACCTCCTGCCAGCGGGAGGTGGGGAGGCCTTTAGACCTTAGTGCTAAGGTGACCGCCTTCCACACTGTCGCGTTCTCCCTCTCCACTTGCCCATTACCCCGGGGGTTATAACTAGTGGTCCGACTCGTGGCTATCCCCTTCGACAGCAGGTATTGGCGCAGTTCATCGCTCATGAACGACGCCCCCCTGTCAGTGTGGATGTAGTTAGGCATGCCGAACGTGCAAAACAGGTTGCCGAGGCACTTGATGACCGTGGCACTGGTCATATCTGGGCAGGGGTAGGCGAATGGGAAGCGGGAGTACTCGTCCACAATGTTGAGAAAGTACACATTGCAGTCGGTGGAGGGGAGTGGTCCCTTGAAATCTAAGCTCAGGCGCTCGAATGGCCGTGTAGCTTTGATCAGGTGGGCTCGGTCAGGTCTGAAAAAACGGGGCTTGCATTCCGCACAGGTGTGGCAGTCCCTGGTCATAGACCGGACCTCCTCGATGGAATAGGGCAGGTTACGGGATTTTATAAAGTGGAATAGCCGGGTGACCCCCGGGTGGCAGAGGCCATTGTGGAGGCCCTGTAGCCTGTCCCCCTGGATGCTGGCACACATCCCTCGTGATAGGGCGTCGGGGGATTCGTTGAGGGCCCCCGGCCTATATATTATGTCGTACTCAAACGTGGATAGTTCGATCCGCCACCTGAGAATTTTGCCGTTCTTGATCTTCCCCCTCTTTGTTGTTAAACATGAAGGCTACCGACCGCTGGTCGGTAAGCAGGGTGAAGCGTTTGCCGGCTAGGTAGTGCCTCCAGTGCCGCACTGCCTCCACTATGGCCTGGGCCTCCTTCTCTACCGAGGAGTGCCTGATCTCGGGCCCTTGGAGGGTTCTTGAGAAAAAGGCTACGGGCCGCCCATCCTGGTTGAGGGTGGCTGCTAAAGCGAAGTCGGACGCATCGCTTTCAACCTGGAAAGGGATGTTTTCGTCCACTGCCTGCAGCGCGGCCTTCTTAATGCTGTTGAAGGCGGCGTGGGCCTCGGCTGTGAGCGGGAAGGACGTTGATTTCAGGAGGGGACGGGCCTTGTCGGAATAATTGGGGACCCATTGGGCGTAATAGGAGAAGAACCCCAGGCACCTTTTCAGGGCCTTGGGAGTGTTTGGTAGGGGTAGCTCCCGTAGGGGGCGCAATCGGGCGGGGTCCGGACCGATTTCCCCGTTTTCCACCACGCAGCCCAGGATACAGAGGCACATGGTGCTAAAGACACACTTATCCTCGTTGTAGGTGAGATTGAGTCTGAGGGCGGTTTTCAGAAATCTCGCGAGGTTCGAGTCGTGGTCTTGCTGGTCGTGGCCGCAGATGGTGACGTTGTCTAGGTATGGGTAGGTGGCTGTTAACTGGTTCTCATCGACCATGTGGTCCATCTCCCGCTGGAAGACCGAGACCCCGTTCGTTACCCCAAAGGGGACTCTAAGGAAGTGGTAGAGACGTCCGTTCGCCTCGAAGGCGGTGTATGGACGGTCCTCCGGCCTAATGGGGAGCTGGTGGTATGCCGATTTTAGGTCGATGGTGGAAAACACCCGGTATTGCGCGATTTGGTTAACCATATCCGCTATGCGGGGCAGAGGGTAGGCGTCTAGCTGGGTGTATAGATTAACCGTCTGGCTATAATCTATCACCATCCGCTTCTTTTCGCTACCCTTAACTACTACTACCTGGGCGCGCCACGGGCTGGTACTGCATTCGATGATACCCTCCCGCTTGAGTCTTTCTACTTCCGACGCAATGAACCGTCTATCCTCCCAGCTGTACCACCTACTCTTGGTCGCTATGGGTCGACAGTTGGGTGCGAGGTTGGCGAACAGAGAGGGCGGCTTGACCTTCAGGGTAGCCAGACCGCACACTGTGAGGGGCGGCTGGGACCCACCGTAGGTAAGTGTGATACTTTGGTGGTGGCACTGGAAGTCCAGACCCAAGATCACGCTCACACAGAGATCTGGCATTATCAATAGTTTAAAATCTCTGTAATCATTGCCTTTTACCGACAACATAACCGCGCAGAAACCTGTAATTTTTGAGGTATGAGTCTTATCGGCCATGGCGATTTTGCCCTGTGTGGGGACTATCGTTAGAGAAAGTCGTTTTACCAGGCTAGGATGAATAAAGCTTTCGGTGCTCCCGCAGTCAATCAAGCATTTAACCTTGTTCCCGTTTACCTCTATGTCCATCATCGATTTAGACAACGGATGTGGCCTGGATTGATCCACTGTGATCGAGGCCACCAGTGGGTCCTGGAGGTCCGTGTAGTCGGGGCAAGATGGTGGACTCCATGAGGGTGGACAAGATGGCTTCCAAGATGGCCGCTCCCATGGCGCGCACGCGGCGGTGGTGGAGTTGGAGGCGGGGTTCCCTCTGCAGACTTTGCTGAAATGTCCTTTCTTCCCGCATTTAAAACAGGTGGTGCCCTTCGCTGGGCACAGATGCCTGGAGTGTTTGTCCTGACCGCAGAAGTAGGATTTCGGGCCCCGATGCATCGCGGCAGTAGTGGGGCTCCTGGGTTGAGGCTGGGGCTCCAATGGTGCTGGGCTGGCCTGAGACCTGGGAGGTGAAGATGGCTTCCAAGATGGCGGCCCCCACGGCGCGCACGAGGCGGAGTGGGCCGCGTGGCCTGGGGAACAGGATTCAGAGTTCCTCTGGGCCATATCCAGCGATCGCGCTATATCTATAGCCTGTTTTAAGTCCAGTCCCTCCTTTTCAAACAGTTTCTGCCGAATATAATTTGAACTGAGGCCCGCAATAAGGGAGTCTCGAATCAGCTCCTCCGTGTACACGATGGCAGACACGGCCTTACAGTTACAGTCTCTGCCCAGTACTTTTAGGTTTAGTATAAAGTCCTCTAGTGACTCACCATGCCGCTGCGTGCGAGTAGTCAGAAGATGCCTGGCGTACACCACGTTTATTGGCCGCGCGTAGTGGGCCTTCAGGATGGTGCAGGCATCCTCGTAGCTGGTGGCATCTTGGATGAGAGGGGAGACCCGATGGCTCACCCAGTTTCGCAGGATTCCCAGTTTCATGTCTCCGGTAGCGGTTTCGGCTGCGGCTATGGCAGTGGATGAGTTTGCAATGAAAAATTCGAAGCATTGGAACCAGTGTCCGAACTGTGTGGCTGCGTCTGAGGCATGGGGGTCCAGATCCAAGCGCTCTGGTTTCAGGAGTCGATCCATCTTGGTGTTTTAGTGATTAAAATTGATATGCCATCAATGACTCAAAGACAAGGATTCAACTGAAGGCTTTTAATCACTAAGAACATAGCAGCATAGCAGGTCTTCCACATCGGGTTCGTCAGGTAGTGAATGACTCATACAGCTCCTGAGAGCTTTATATGGCAAAAGACAGGGGCGTAGCCAATACACACAATAGGAACAAAAGGGTGTGGTTCACACAATACAAGCAGGTAAAATACAAGCAGGTCTGATGGAAATACAAGCAGGTCTAATGAAGGCATATTTCATCACACACTCTGGGGCTGTTCCTTCCCCTCGCAGTTATTTCTTTCAGTGTCTTGAAGGCCGTTTCAAAGTTGTCGAGGTTGCCTTGCACCAATATTGTTCCGTTATTGTACATGTTGACAGTCGTGGTTGCACTGTCCGGGTCCCCTGGTTTCTTAATTTTCAGTTTGGACCCATTAGCGGTTCTTTCCTGCTTAACCCTGGTATAGTGTGATTTTATTGCTGTGATCCAAGCCGCTGACTGATCTGAGTAAAAAATGAGATTACACTTTTTCCCAGTGCTGTACCAGTCAGCAAAAAGAGTTTCTGGTTTTGCTCTCAGCTGGTGTTGCTTGAGCGATTTTTTAGCATTTTTTTTGGTGTTGGGGGGAATCTGGAAGAGTTTGCTCTCAGTGTGCCTCAGGAGCTGCTGTGGCTCCTCTGATTCGCTCATTTTTAGTAGTGTAGAGGTAGAAATTATTGTTGACCTTAGAATAAGCTTTTCTGGGGCCCCGGGTTTGGTGTTTCCCTCTCCCGGCTTGCGAACTTTCCCAGGCCCCGGACTCGCTCGCTCTCCAGGCCCTCCCCAGGCCCCGTACTCACTGTCCTGGTCTGCGTCTGGGAGTTGCTGTTTCCCGGTGTCTCCCGGCTGCTCCCCTCCCCCTCAGAGGTCTCTGAGCCTCTGTCTTGGCCAGGCTCCTCGGGCCTTTCCCTGGCTTCAGGCTCCCTCCCCAGGACCCGTACTCACTGTCTGCGTCTGGGAGCCGCT
Source organism: Somniosus microcephalus (assembly GCF_052327205.1). Lineage (NCBI taxonomy): Eukaryota > Metazoa > Chordata > Chondrichthyes > Squaliformes > Somniosidae > Somniosus > Somniosus microcephalus. The sequence goes on along the minus strand of NC_140990.1, from coordinate 104,865,410 downwards.
GCCTCACGGTGCCTTCGGGCTGCTCCCCTCTCCCTCAGAGGTCTCCAGGCCTCTGTCTCGGCCCGGCTCCTCTGGCCTTTCCCTGGTTTACGGTCCTGTGTTCCGGCCGCCGTTCAGAACTCGCGCTCCGACCTCCGCTCTGGCCCCGTGCGGCCTCCGTTGAGTCGCCGCGCTCCGGCTGCTGCTCTGGCCCTGCGCGGCCTCCGTTGAGTCGCCGCGCTCCGGCTGCTGCTCTGGCCCCGTGCGGCCTCCGTTGAGTCCCCACGCTCCGGCTGCTGCTCTGGCCCTGCGCGGCCTTCGTTGAGTCGCCGCGCTCCGGCTGCTGCTCTGGCCCCGTGCGGCCTCCGTTGAGTCGCCGCGCTCCGGCTGCTGCTCTGGCCCCATGCAGCCTCCGTTGAGTCGCCGCACTCCGGCTGCTGCTCTGGCCCCGTGCGGCCTCCGTTGAGTCGCTGCGCTCCGGCTGCTGCTCTGGCCCCGTGCGGCCTCCGCTGAGTCGCCGCGCTCCGACCTCCGCTCTGGCCCCGTGCGGCCTCCGTTGAGTCGCCGCGCTCCGGCTGCTGTTCTGGCCCCGTGCGGCCACTGTTCGGATTCTTCCCTGGTCTGTATATTCCTCTCCTTCTTCTGTCTTTTTGCTTTGGCTTTTCTTTCTGTTTTCTGCTTTCCTCTGGTTTTTTTGGTTTTTCTTTTCGGGTCCCGTTTTTGGCGCTCTTTTTTTTTGCGGTCTTTTTCTTCTTTTCTTTCTGTGCTTAAACTAAGTTAAACTAACCTTAAACTTAAACTAGACTAAACTAACCTAAACTGAACTAACTTAGCTAGAATTTATACCTCTTAAAACTTGAAATGTAACTTTTTTTCCCCACTTTAAACACTAAAAAACATTATAACTCAGCAGCTCATCTTTCGTGCGACCTCCCTCTCTCTCCTCTCTCCCCCCACTCTCTCTCCCCCTCCCTCCCTCCCCCTCTCTCTCCCCCCTCCCTCCCTCCCTCTCTCTCTCCCCCTCCCTCCCTCCCCTCTCCCTCCCCCCTCCCCCTCTCCCTTCCCCCTCTCCCTCCCCCCTCCCCCTCCCCCCCCTCCCCCTCTCCCTCCCCCCTCCGTCCCCCCCTCTCTCCCCCCGCCCTCCCCCTCTCTCTCCCCCCTCCCTCCCTCCCTCTCTCTCTCCCCCTCCCTCCCCTCTCCCTCCCCCCCTCCCCCTCTCCCTTCCCCCTCTCCCTCCCCCCTCCCCCTCTCCCTCCCCCCTCTCTCCCCCTCTCCCTCCCCCCTCCGTCCCCCCCTCTCTCCCCCCGCCCTCCCCCCCTCTCTCCCCCCTCTCTCCCCCCCTCTCTCCCCCTCTCTCCCCCCTCCCTCCCCCCCTCTCTCCACCCCTCTCTCCACCCCTCTCTCCCCCTCTCCCTCCCCCCTCCCTCCCCCCTCTCCCTTCCCCCTCTCCCTTCCCCCCTCCCTCCCCCTCCCCCTCTCTCCCACTCCCCCTCCCTCCCCCTTCTTCCCCCTCCCTCTCCCCCCTCTCTCTCCCTCTCCCCCTCCCTCTCCCCCTCCCTCCCCCTCCCTCTCCCCCTCCCTCTCCCCCTCCCTCCCTCTCCCCCTCCCTCTCCCCCTCCCCCTCTCTCCTCCTCCCCCTCCCTCCCCCACTCTCTCCCCCTCCCCCTCTCTCTCCCCCTCCCTCCCCCTCTCCCTCCCTCCCCTCCCTCTCCCCCTCCCTCCCCCTCTCCCTCCCCCTCCCTCCCCCTCTCCCTCCCTCCCCCTCTCTCTCCCCCTCTCTTTCCCCCTCTCTCTCCCCCCTCCCTCCCCCCTTCTCTCCCCCCCTCTCTCTCCCCCGCTCTCTCCCCCTCTCCCTCCGCCCCCCTCTCCCTCCCCCTCTCCCTTCCCCCTCTACCTTCCCCCCTCCCTCCCCCTCCCCCTCTCTCCCCCTCCCTCCCCCTCTCTCTCCCCCTCCCTCCCCCTCTCTCTCTCCCTCCCTCCCCCTCCCTCCCCTCTCTCTCCCCCTCCCTCCCCCCCTCCCTTCCCCCTCCCTCTCACTCTCCCCCCTCCCCCTCTCTCTCTCCCCCCTCCCCCCTCTCTCTCTCCCCCTCCCCCTCTCTCTCTCCCTCCCCCCCTCCCCCCTCTCTCTCCCCCTCCCCCCTCTCTCACTCCCCCCCTCCCCCCCTCTCTCTCCCCCCTCTCTCTCTCCCTCCCCCCTCTCTCTCTCCCCCTCCCCCCCTCACTCCCCCCTCCCCCCTCTCTCTCCCCCTCCCCCTCTCTCTCTCCCCCCTCCCCTCTCTCTCTACCCCCTCCCCTCTCTCTCTCCCCCTCCCCCCTCTCTCTCTCCCCTCCTCTCTCTCTCTCCCCCTCCCCTCTCTCACTCCCCCCCTCCCCCCTATCTCTCTCCCCCTCCCCCTCTCTCTCCCCCCTCCCCCTCTCTCCCCCCTCCCCCCCTCCCTCCCCCTCTCCCTCCCTCCCCCTCCCTCCCCCTCTCAATTCACAATTCACAATTCAAATCGCTTTATTGGCATGATAAGTTACATCTTATGTTGCCAAAGCATCAAAATACATTTATGGTTTAGCACATAAACGCAGTTCTATTCATACAGTGTATAAACAGGTATATCCCTGAGTGTATAAATATACATTCGCATTGTTTATATATATTTTTTTTTCTTAGTTTACTGGTTGTCCCTCTGTTCATGGCAAGCTGTAACATAGTGCGCCGCCAGTGTTATACAGCTTCTCTCCTCTCCCAGTAGGAATGGGAGTTTTTGGTCCTCCCCTCTCTCTCTCCCCCCTCCCCCCTCTCTCTCTCCCCTCCTCTCTCTCTCTCCCCCCTCCCCTCTCTCACTCCCCCCCTCCCCCCTATCTCTCTCCCCCTCCCCCTCTCTCTCCCCCCTCCCCCTCTCTCCCCCCTCCCCCCTCTCTCTCCCCCTCCCCCCTCTCTCCCCCCTCTCTCTGCCCCCCCTCTCTCTCTGCCCCCTCTCTCCCTGCCCCCCTCTCTCTGCCCCCCTCCCCTCTCTCTCTCCCCCCTCCCCTCTCTCCCCCCTCCCCCATCTCTCTCTCCCCCCTCTCTCTCTCTCCCCCCAGTCGCTCGCTCTCTTCCCCCCAGTCACTCGCTCTCTTCCCCCCAGTCGCTCTCTCTCTTCCCCCCAGTCGCTCTCTCTCTTCCCCCCAGTCGCTCGCTCTCTTCCCCCCAGTCGCTCTCTCTCTCTTCCCCCCAGTCGCTCTCTCTCTCTTCCCCCCAGTCGCACTCTCTCTCTTCCCCCCAGTCGCACTCTCTCTCTCTTCCAACAACAACATACCCTCAAAAAACCCTCGGCACCGCCGGGCACCCCCAGCTACTTTCACCATATATATTAATGACTTGGATGAAGGAATAGAGAGTCGTATCGCTAAGTCTGAAGATGACACTAAGGAGGAAGAGTAAATAATGTAGATGGGAGTAGGAAGTTACAAACATAAGAACATAAGACATAGGAGCAGGAGTAGGTCATTTGGCCCCTCGAGCCTGCTCCGCCATTCAATAAGATCATGGCTGATCTGATCTTGGTCTCAACTCCACTTCCGTGCCCGCTCCCCATAATCCTTGACTCCCTTACCTTTCAAAAATCTGTCTATCTCCACCTTAAATATATTCAATGACCCAGCCTCCACAGCTCTCTGGGGAAGAGAATTTCAAAGATTCACGACCCTCTGAGAGAAGAAATTTCTCCAAATTTCCGATTTAAATGGGTGCCCCCTTATTCTGAAATTATGCCCCCTACTTCTAGATTCCCCCACAGGGGGAAACATCCTCTCTGCATCTACCCTGTCAAGCCCCTTCAGAATCTCATATGTTTCAATAAGATCCCCTCTCATTCTTCTAAACTCCAATGAGTATAGGCCCAACCTGCTCAACCTTTCTTCATAAGACAACCCCTTCATCTCCGGAATCAACCTCGTGAACCTTCTCTGAACTGCCTCCAATGTAAGTATATCCTTCCTTAAATAAGGAGACCAAAACTGTACTCAGTGCTCCAGGTGTGGTCTCGCCAATGCCTTGTACAGTTGTAACAGGACTTCCCTACTTTTATACTCCATTCCCTTTGCAATAAAGGCTAACACTCCATTTGCCTTCCTAATTACTTGCTGTATCTGCATGCTAACTTTTTGTGATTCTGATAGAACGGATTCTTTTACCCTCAGTCTGGTTCAGTAATCACTGAGTCGAATGCAACTGGAGAATTCAAACGATTTATTTTCCGCGGAGTCTTACTCTGAAATGTCGGCACCGACTCCTGCAAGAGTCTGACGAACACAACAGAGCAAGCAATTTGTCATACAGTGTGCTACATTATTATACTTGCATTTGAGAAGACATTAACACCTCGTATATTCCTGCACCAATCCTGAGCTGTGCACGTATACATTTAATTTGATTCCCTGGCCTGGCAGTTTGAAATAAAGAAGTCACATTTAACTGAATGGGTTACAGCTAAGTAAACATCCTGGTAATGTGTTCACGATCACCTAAACATTAAGGTAATGCGTTTGCAATCATGGTAATGCGTTTTCTGATCGCTATTGTCTGTATAACTTCTGCACGCTGCCTTACATTGGTCCTATCAGCAAGGTGTGACATTGTGGGCGCCAGCCATATTAGCAGCCAAAGATCAGTTTAGCCTTTTTATTTTACTTCTTGCTGCCTTCACAGTTTCTTGTTTCTATTTCCTTGACCTTGGTATTCTCATTCCCTCCTTTTATCATTCTATGATAACCAACCGTTATTCGGTTACGTCTATTTTATTCAGTCGATCAAATTCTTTATTATCATCGTACTTTACTTCCTTCATTTCACATTCATTGGTCGTTCTTACCATTAACATCTTTGGGCTACCTATTTTCTCCAAAGCTAGCTGCATTCTTCCTAGCACACATTTCATGATTGCTAGTCCAATAAAAATACAGGCGATTGCAACTACTAGGTACATAGCCATATTTATCAACCAGTCATACCATCCTCCAAATCCCCAGTCTCCCCAGTTACTTGCTTCCTTCATATTATCCATTTGTTCCCTTATCTTAGTGATAAATCGGGTGATGTTCTCTGTCTGGTCTCGGACTCCCATAAGGCATTTACCTTTTACTATTGCACAGACACCACCTTCTCGGGCCAGCAGGTAGTCTAGGGCATATCTGTTTTGCATAGTGAATAACCTGAGTTCCGACAATTCTTTAGTAACTGCGTCGAGGGCCCTCATGGTAGCATTACCCAGGATGGTGAGGCCACAGATAAGGTAGTTCCGGTTATTGGCGGCCAGATAGGCTCCAATATAGCCTATAGAGAACAGGCCAGCAAATCCATATCCTATAGAGGTTCCGTGTCCTCCTAGGGATTCAGGATCTTTCCACTTGGAGCAAAACTCTTTCGAGGCTGCCCTGACTACTATTTTTCGGTGGGATGTCCATTGGGAGGGGCAGGGTACTGTGGTAGGGGTTAAGGTAGCGATGGCTACCGTCCGGGGAGCGGTATCTATTACCATGTAATTAGTAGCTCTTCCTTGGCTCAAGAAAAAGTAGCCTGGTTTGGTATATATCACGGATATGTGTTTCTGCCTTGTGCTTAGATGGCTCGGGGGAAGGAAATAGTCAAAACCTTGGATCTCACGAGTATCAGTAGGCTGGGTATTAGCTATTTTTACTAGCATAAAGGTTTCCCCCCCTACCTTCAGAGTTGTCCCATCCCCTTCTCCACATAAAACTTGTACTCCTTCGGTTATTGACACACATGCGGATTGCTCACATGTGCAGCTACCGGTGTCTGGTCCTATCATACACTGATGGTGGAGGCAGCGTGTCACCAAGCAGGTGTAGTTCTGCTTAACCCATACTGACCTACAACCATAGCCCGTCCCATTCCAACAATTCTCATAGCCACCAGGGTTCCTGCTTAGTTTCAGGCAATTGGCGGGTGGGGTTAAGGTATAGGGTATTGTTATATTGGTTGTGGGAGGGAGAAGGTGAGCATCTAAAAGAAAGTCCGGGGGAACAATAACCGGGGTTGGGGCAAACACCCCCTCAACAGATATCAGGGGCGGATAACAAACAATTGACTCTGGTGAGTATAGGGCTGCGTGAGTCTGGAGGAATAGGTTGCCCGTCGGGGTTTCTTCAGGGAAAGTGTGTTGGGGATCTCGTTCATGTCTCTTTGTGAGGATACCTTCTACCCTCGAATAGTCGAAGCTGCTCATAGGGGGCAGTCCATTTCTTTTCCTTTCCTGGTTGGACTTCGGATAACAGCTTTGTCCTTTGGTATCGGTAGTTCTGTTGCATGGTCCTGCAGTAACAGACTTGGTCACCTGGCGTCGACAGACGTAATCAAATTTACACTTGGTCCAATGGCATGGCAATGTTCCTCTGTGTATGTATCTTAGCATTAGCGAGCGGTGGGGCTGTCTAATAAGCCCAATGTAGGTGTCCCAGTTGATCACGTTCCATTTCCCGAACCCGCCTGGGTTATCATCATTGCACCGAAGCACGTCTCCGTGGCATAGGTGGTGTACCCGCTTGGGTTGGTTCCGCCGGCATGTTCTCCTTCTGGGCTGTTGAGTTATTCCAAGGGTGATCAGGACACTGATAGAGAGGATCCACAGCGACGTCTGCATGGCTGGTCGGCGCGGCACGTCTGTTTAGGGAGAGATTTCTTGGAAGCAAGAGAGGTTAGCATTCTTTAAGTTTCAGGCATAGCATTACTGACAATTTTACAGTGGTGGAGGTGAACCCAAGCACTCTTTCCCTCTACTTTGGCAGCAGTTGGGGTGGTGAGTAAGACTTGATAGGGTCCTTCCCAACGAGGTTCCAATCCTTTTCGCGTCCAATTCTTGATTAATACATACGCTCCGGGCTCGACCTGGGACGGACTGACTATAGGAGGGAGGTCGATGTAAGCAGCGCGTACCCGGAAGTGCAAACTTTTCAATGCCCTGGCTAACGACAAAATATAGTTAGTCATTTCTGCCGTCATGTGGTGAAAGTGGACAGTCTTTGGGACTTCCTGGTTCCACGGGGTTTTGAGAGGTCTGCCATATATGATTTCAGCAGGGCTTAATCTTGCTGCACCAGCCGGGGTAGTGCGTATTTGGAACAAGGCCACGGGGAGTAGTTTGAGCCTTGTAGTTCCCGTCTCGGCCTGTAATTTGGCAAGTTTATTTTTCAAGGTCTGATTAGCCCGCTCGACCAGTCCGGCGGCCTGTGGCCTGTAGGCACAATGTAGCTGCTGTTGGATGCCCATTTGAGTGCAGAACTCCTTGTTTACCAGACCCACGAAGTGAGGGCCGTTGTCTGAACTTAATCGGTTTGGAATTCCGTACCTTGGAATAATTTCTCTCATTAAAACTTTTACAACAGTGGAGGCTTTGTTATCCGTAGTCGGGTAGGCCTCAATCCACTTACTAAATACATCAACAATAACCAGTACATATTTATAACACTGACACCTTTCTAATTCAATGTAGTCCACCTGGAGGGTCTCAAAGGGACCCGTGGGTAACGGCGTCTTACCCGTTTCACAAGGTATGCCTTTTCCCGGGTTATGCTGCTGACAAATGAGGCAGCGACTGCTAATACCTTGAGCCAGAGCTTGTAATCTAGGATGCCACCATGTAGCTAATAACGTGTCACTAGTTGCTCTGGCACCACAATGAGTTGCAAAGTGTATACATTCAATAACCCATAATGCTAGCTCATCTGACATACAAGTTTGCTCGGCAGGGGTGACCCATAATTTAGACACACAATCATATGTACAACCGAGCTGTTTCCACAGTCCCTTATCACGGTCAGGAGCGTCCTCCTGTAACATAATGACGTCTTGGATGGTTGGCATTGGCTTTTCCGAGGGAGACTTGCTTTTATTTGAGCTTTTAGTCTGGCTCATCATTCTAGGCACAACCACTCGTTGTTCCTGGGACGCTTCCCTAGCTCCCTGGTCAGCGCATCTATTCCCTATATCTACTGGGGTTTGCCCTGCTGTGTGTGCGGAGCACTTTATCACGGAGATCTGTTTTGGTAGCATGAGGGCTTGTAGCAAATCAGATACTAATTTCTGATGGGATATCTGTGTTCCTGCAGAGGTTAGGAACCCTCTGTTTTTCCATAATTGTCCGAAATCATGAACCACTCCGAAGGCATATCTCGAGTCTGTATAAACGTTAACCTTTAAGTCCTTCCCTAAGATACATGCTCGTATTAATGCGAACAGTTCTGCTTGTTGGGCGGAATACGGAAGTTCAAAGGCGGCAGACTCCAAAGTATTACTGTCCTGATCTACGATTGCATATCCAGAAAGTCTTTTCCCAAGGGGACTGACAGACGCACTTCCATCTACATACATGGTTGTGTCAGGACTCTGCATTGGGGCATCAGATAGATCCTCCCTGACGGAGGTATCTTCCTTGATTAAAAATAGACAATCATGTCCTGGGTCTGTTTGTTCGAGGGGTGGTTCTGTGAGAAAACATGCTGGGTTGATAGTAGTACAATGCTTAAATTGCAGTTTAGGATTATTCAACAGGTATATCTCGTACTTATTTTGTCGGGCCATAGTGAGGTGCTGAGTTTGTAATTGGCCTAATAGTGCAGTTACCGAGTGCGAACTGTATACAGTAATATCTTGTTGCAAAGTTAGGTTGGCAGCCGATTGTAGGCTATTATAGATGGCGGTCAGAATCTGGGTGCATACAGGATGCCCTAGCGCTACCGGATCTAACTTCGAGGAGTAGTAAGCCACCGGCCTATGCTTGTCCCCATGTTTTTGCGTTAGGACAGCAGTCGAACAATCAGTGAGGATAGTGCAGTATAGCTGGAAGGGCCTGTCATACAGGGGTCTCCCCAGTGCTGGGGCTTGTGACAATGCCTCTTTTAGGTTTTCAAACACTCTTATGGCGACAGGGTCTAGCTGAAACTCGCCCTCCATACTGGTGTATGGTGTTAGTCGTTTGGTTTCTAGAGCGATGTTGGGTATCCATTGTCTACAGTAGTTTACCATCCCCATCCATTGCCTCACTTGTTTTGCACTACGGGGTACGGGGAACTGACAGATTGGCTCAATCCTGCTTCTCTCTAGACTCCGCTCGGTTGCTGAGAGCATGAAGCCAAGGAATTTAACTTTCTGTTGGGCCACTAGTACCTTTGATTGAGAGACTACGTACCCGAGTGAGAATAGGTGATTAAGCAACTGGGCGGTGTCTTCCCGGTTACTTTGTTCGTCAGGGCTAGCTATTAGCAAATCGTCCACGTACTAGACCAGAGCAGAACCATGTTTCAAGGTCAAAGTCTGCAACTGTCCTTGTAGGCACCTAGAGAATAATGTTGGAGAGTTTACAAAACCTTGCGGCAGTCGGGTCCACATATATTGTTGTCCATTATAAGTAAAAGCAAAGAGGTACTGGCTTGCCGGTTCCAGTGGCAAGGCGAAGAAGGCGTGCTGGAGATCGACTACTGCAAAGATTTTCGCTTGTGCAGGGACCTGGGCCAGAATGTGAGCTGGATTAGGTACTAGTGCATGAAGCGGTTGTACAATAGCATTGATAGATCGTAAGTCCTGTACTAATCTGTACTGGTTTGGCTTTCCTGATTTTGGAACTGCAAGTATGGGCGTGTTGCACGGGGACTGACATTTAATCAGGATTCCTTGTGTCAGTAGTCCCGTGATCAGTTTATCAATGCTGGGTATCGCTTGTTGTTTCAGCGGATACTGTCGTATGGAGGGTAGTACAACATTTTCCTGTAGGGCGATTTGGATGGGAGTTATTTTAACGCATCCTACCTGTGTGGGGTCTTCTGCCCACACTTGCGGATTGACGTATTCCGGTACCTCATTCCCAACGTGGTGGTGCAACTGTGTCAAGACTACCTTTGGCTCTTGGTATAACAGGATAGCTCGACCGCCTGAAAGGGCCTGCTCCTGCCGGTCATCTGGGTTAGCTTGTTCAACTGCCTGTTTTACCATGGGTCCCAGATCTTTCACACGGTAGGGGGAGTTCACTTCCCGGGTGATGTGTGGGGCTACAGTTAGGGGTTGCTTCCACAATTCCGAGGGAACCTCAACATATTCTGCTTTCCCCTCCGGTCCCGTAACTATGGCTCGGAGAACAACATCCCACTCAGTCCCTTCATAAGCTTGGTAAAAATTCTCCAATTCCTTATCTTTTCCACTTCGATCATAAGCTAGGGTTACATGAGATGGGGGTTCATCTTTTAAGTCCAGAGTCCACCATTGTGGGGTGATAGAGACGTAACATTGTCTTTTAGGGGCCCATGGTTTTACAGTTATTCCTTACTCAGTCTTGACCTTGACCTGGGGCTGACTCTCCTGACTCTTACTCTCTTTCCAATAATATTTCACTGCCCTGGCCATCTGGCTGGGACTATTCTCTGACCAGTCCATATTGTTAGTCTTAATTGCTTCAGACACCGAGGTTGGTAGACAATTTATCAGGATAGCACAGTATTGCGGCGAGTTTGCTCCGTTCCGGTAATTAGCATCTCCTGACTGACTCGATATACCTCAGAGAATCTCTCTAGGAATTCCTCTGCTCCCTCGCCCTTTCGTGGTTTAGTATCCAACACCTTGGATATATCAATGGGTTTCTGCAGGGTGGTGGTTAAAGCAGTGAGTATGGCGCGTTCACGAGCAGCACTCTGTGCATTTTGAGCCTCTAATGTGGCATGGTCCTCAAAGCCTAGGTTAACCAAAAACCTTGCATGTTCGGCGGGATTCAAGATCTGCTGTACTAACGCCCATAAGTCTCTTGATTCAGCATTATAGACGAGTATAGCAGTCCGGAGGAATTCTACAAACAAGGTGGGGGATTTCTTCCTATCTGGCATCCCGGCTAAGATAGCCATTATCTCGTTAGGTTTCCAGGGGTAGAAGATACCTATGGTCCGGGGGTTATCGGCGGCCACTGGAATATTTGCGTTAAAGGCAGGGTTAGGCATTTGTCTCACCGGCAACTGCCGGGGTGTCGGTTTATGTCTGGCGGGTCTCTCGGTATCAGATTCTGATTCCAGGGATGACAAGTCGTCTCCTGAATCTCCACTGTCAATGTCACTATGGTCCCGGCACTCTAAAAAGGACCTTAAAGCCTTGAGGGTACTCTGGCTCTGACTCTCTAGTCTCTGACTTTGAATCATCTGCCTTTGATTTCTCCGTTTTCGTGACCTTGATGGACTGGGTTGGGGTGGGGAGGGTGTCGTCGGGGGCCGATTATTCTTAGTCCTGAGTCGGGTGTAAAAGGCAACGGCGTCTGTATACTGGGGACCCGGTTGTTGGTCTCCCATCTGGACCGGCGGGGGATTATTTACTTGAACCGTGACTGACGGCGGCGGGGAAACTGCACTGGCAGATACTTGAGGTGTCGGCGCGGGGGTTTGTGCAGCTGGTGCGGGTGCCACCGGGGGATAAATGTTAACGTACGGGGGGGGGTAGCGTGGGGAACAACCTGAGCCCTGTGATTCCATTCGTCCAAATCATCATCACCATCTCCCTCTGTCAAGGCAAGGCCAACCATTGGATTACGTAATCCACTCTTATCAGCCTTTCCAGGCTCGCTCGTGGTCTTTTCAGACTTCTGTTTTGAGCGTTTCTCATGAGCGCATTCCTTTTTCAATACCTCTACTGATTTGACTACCCCTCCCCCTGTAAGTGCTATTCCTAATTTTAAGGCATTATCCTGCCAACTTGCTAACAGGGAAGTTTCTTTCAGTTCCTGACAGTACTGTCTCCATAGGGCAATTAGTTCTTTGGCTGTGGTACCCCTGTTACTTTTCCAAATTAGTTCTTGAGCCTTTTTAGCGGCATCTAGATTCTTAGTTCCTCCTAGTGGCCATTGATCACTTCCTAATTTCTTATTCAATCCTCCCGACAACTGTCTAAGTTGCTTTGCTTTGTCAGGATGTTGTTCACAAAGGGTCTGTAAGGCGCTACCCGATTCAGTCGTGGTATTTAAACAGTTGCCCATCTTACTCCCCTTGTGAACTTTACACAGTCGCATTTTAAACTTGTTCAGAGCCTAGGCGGGCCAAGTGATATACGAGGTTGACGCTCTTTACCTGACACAAGTGCTTATTTCTAAGTTTACACAGTTCCTAGTTATTCCCTCAGTACGTATACTGACCCTCAGTGATATCCGATCACTGACCCTCAGTGATATCCGATCACTGACCCTCAGTGATATCCGATCACTGACCTAATCACCTATCCCTTCCAGTATTCGCCAGACTGACCTGGATCTCGGCGGGACACCACACAGGAGTTAGCGATTGGCCGACTCGTCGTCAGACTGGCGGAATCAGAGGAAAACCAAGGTAGTACAAGAAACTACTTACATCGGGGGCCCATTTCCTCTCTCCACGTCCGAGACGATTCAACTCTTAGTTCGCGAACTCTCAGTGACTGTCCGTTGAGATCCCACTTCTGACACCAAATGATAGAACGGATTCTTTTACCCTCAGTCTGGTTCAGTAATCACTGAGTCGAATGCAACTGGAGAATTCAAACGATTTATTTTCCGCGGAGTCTTACTCTGAAATGTCGGCACCGACTCCTGCAAGAGTCTGACGAACCCAACAGAGCAAGCAATTTGTCATACAGTGTGCTACATTATTATACTTGCATTTGAGAAGACATTAACACCTCGTATATTCCTGCACCAATCCTGAGCTGTGCACATATACATTTAATTTGATTCCCTGGCCTGGCAGTTTGAAATAAAGAAGTCACATTTAACTGAATGGGTTACAGCTGATGTAAGCCCCCAAAGTGTGGACTAAGTGATATACAAAGTCAACAACACTGGCTTGTTATAAGAAAGACAGACCCAATAATTGAAGTAAAAACGGTTTATTCAGGCCTGGGGAGCTATGGCTCTTGCGTCCCAACACAAGGCTCCAACTCCACCGAATCTCTTGAGGTTCACACAGTTATACAAAAATTAAGGCCCTGCCCTAAAGGCGGGGATAAGCTTATTAGCATATACAGAATTATAGTTAAATTGTAATTATAAAACCGTGACATTCCATTCTTCCAGTCGCTTACAAATCTCACATTTCGTTATCAGTTGGTCCTGTTACTTTCTCATGACCCAGGGGCCTCAACTTTATTACTTTACGATCGTCCATTTGCTGTTGTCAGATGGCTTGGTCTTTTTAAGTATTTCTCTAAGATAGTAGATCTTTCCAAAGTGGGCAATCCGCAGACTTTCTGTCTCTCTCTCTTAAATTATTTCTACAGAGCAAAAACACTTTAGTTAGTTAAAAGAATAGAACCCTATTGAGCTTCACACTTAACAAACCCTTAAGTGCAAAGGTGTCGACTCGCGTGGCCGAACCCATATATCTCTCCCTCTTTCTAAGGGGTTGTTTTGACAGTTTTAATCTCTCAGCAGTTAACCCGTAGTCCTGTTTAAACCTTATCTGGGTTTATACAACTTTTACAGACTTCTATTGTTCAACTCGGAGCACGAATTAACCTATTCCCTCCATTTTGTATATTGGTGTTACAGATGAATCCTGGTTTGTTTTACCTTATTAAATCCAATTTTTAATATCTTACTTCAGTCCCCCCTTTTGACCTTTGGACAATTGCTCCAAACAGGTCAACATGTATTTCCACTTCCTGGTGTCTGCCAAAGCGTGCACTCCCTGGCCTTCTACCAGTTTAGGTTATACATGTATATATATCTTATCAATTTGGAGGCCGACTTCCCCCTCTGTGGTATGGTGGTCTTTCCTTTACGGTGGTCTTTCCTTTAGGGTGGGCTTTCCTTTATGCACTCCGTCCGGTGTAACCATTCCCGGGGCCCCTTAGACCCTACACTAATGGTTGAGGCTTTTCTGCTCAAGCCTGTCCCTCATTCCCACGTGGGGTGTGTGACGTGCCAATTCGAGACTGTCATCACACACCAATCCTCATTCACCACCCTCCTTCTGCCACCCTCCTTCTGCCACCTCCATCTTACGGTTGGCCGGCCCGGTCATTAATTACCATGCCCAATTAATCCCATATAATTTCAGGGCTTCCCATCGCGTCTTACACCATTTGCCTTGGAGAGGCGGGGGAGTTGTCCATTCTTAACATCGCTACCTGCCCCTCCTCAGGCTCTACTTCCTTCACCGCACCAATTTCGGCCTTACTCATTCTGGCACAAAGGCACTGGAGAAATAAAAATACACAATATATCAGAATAACAATCAAGAGGAATATCATTATGCCTTGTACCACCGAGGCGCCCACAGTCCCCGACCATCCTGGTCCCCAATTATCAAAATATGAGGAAGTGGGTGAGTTTCCTCTAATGTTGTACTAATGTCTTTTTGTTGTTTCTTTAAGCCTTCTTCTATTTTATGATAGTACTTTAAAATTTCCTTTGTTTCCTGCCGTAACTTCTGCCAAGCTTCCTCTAACTTAGGAATTGCCTTGGGCTCTGGTATGACATAAGTTTCAACCCTTTTTAGTAAGTCTCATATTATCAAATGACCAGGTTTTCCTATCTGTATAGGTATCTTTAGACCAATACAACGGTTTGGTTGGGGAATGGTATAAGCCATATCTTGATATTCATATTTCTGTTCAATTGTGGTGACACAACAGGTCCCATTGTTCCTTGATGCTACCCAGGTCCGGTGTATCCCCTTGGGTGAACCTCGAGGGTGCAATTGGTAATTTTCGCAAATCCGCACTCGGATGTGTCTCCCTCGGTGGGGGGGTGTGTGCACACCCATGTCCTTCCCTTGTGGTGGCACCCGTCCACTACCACCCCCCTTTAGGTTTTATTCTTCTGTTTATTATCTTCATCCCTTTCCCAAAGCGCCTTGGTAGGGACATCATGATATTTAACCCACTTTCCCTTTGTACTTCTCCTATATTAATCACGTCGTATCGGAGTTGTCCCCCTTCTGGGAATTGTGGGATGGCCAGTACAAAGCCATCTTAGTCCATGGGGTCAGACTTGTCCCATTTTACATTCCTTACATAGGCTTTTATTTGTGTCAATCCAAGGTTCCAGATCCTTATTAGTAATCCAATCAGGGATCTGTCCATTATTTATTTGCCTCATATTATGCTGAGCATTCGACAATAGCCATGAGCCCTACGTGGCACATATTAGTTCCTTATTGTTTTGGCGAGAAGCATTATTAAGTCTATCAATAATTGTATTGATTGTTTCTGCATGGGGGGCTACTATCTCTTCCACCCCCGACAATTGCATTATTGTTTGGTTTCCCTGCCAGTGTCAATTGCTGACTATTTCCAGTAGCTCGTTTTAGTAACTTCTCTATTTTTGCTTATAATTCTTCTACTCCTTCGTTTACTCCTTCTATGTCCAAACTATTGACTGTTGCTAACTCGGCCGCATACCCTGCTCCGGTCGTTTCCAATACTCCCGTTTCTTACATCTTTGTAAGATAGATTTTTCCTGTGGATCCTCTAATTGTTTTACCCACAGGGAGTTCCAGGTTTGTTTTGTATCTCAAAAGTACTCATATTAATGGCAAGCTTAGTAACTCTATGTGCTACACTAAAATACACCTCATCCTGTGTTCTCCTTATTACTAATCCCCCTCGATAATGGCAATACTTATATTTATCCCTAGAATCAAGGCGAGGACGCTCCATCTCATTCCGGACGTCCAATGTTCCTGTAATTGCAAAAAGGGGGCTGGTCGTCACCAGCCAGTTAGAATTATTCTGCTCTTATCCATTTTATCAGTTCAAAATGCTGTACATCTGGTTCATTTCTTGTTCTGTGGCTCTGTCCCCAGACATACCTGAAGATGTAAACTATGGCATATAATATTATCATCATACACAGCCCATTATCATCATACACAGCCCTATCATTGATATATGTAGTAACTCCCCTTCCCATTCTTTATATCTTCTAGTATACTCCTCACTCTGTCAAAAAGGGCACCATCTCTGGTTTACTCATTGTCTTTCTTATATATTTTTAACTGAGTCCAGTGTTTCCACCTTCCTTTACCCGTTCCAGACCCATCTACATGAGCACAGGTGTCATTATTCATTAATACTTCATAAGGTCCTGACCATCTGGGTGCTAGCCCTGGTTTGGCTGGTATTATTTCTGCTATCACTTTGCTATCTATTGCTAAGACCTCCTTCTGGTCGTCCCGTGTATCCTGTTCTCGATCCCGTATAATCTGTTGGTCTTTGGCCTCATGTCTCTAACTATCTGTCCAGATTTATCTTTGGGTAACAGGACAGCTTCCCAAGCAGTCTCCCGGCCGTTTGAGACGGTGCTGCAATTAGTATATAAGATAACTTCCATTTATCAAATCCTAATTTTCCTTCTATCACTGTGGGGAAATATTAACTCAACATTAAGAAATTTACATTTATTAATGTCCAATATCTTTAAATTCTGTTCAGTAATACTGAAGTTGTTGCTTGGTGAACTCAAACAGCTGTCGCAGGCTTTTGAAGGTGGAGCTAAACATTATTGCATCACTTCATGCAACCCAAAAAAACATCCCTGACTGAAAGACAGTTGTGGTTTCATACTTTGATTCAACATGAACATTTGGGCTTCATTGGTCAGATTCCCTCTCTCAATTGCTCGTTTAGCTGCCCATCCTCTTGTGTGCTTTAATTTATTATTATGCACTCTTTGGGTAGGAGAGAGGTTCCTACTAATTCCTTGGTTATATTCTTGTCTCTTACGGGTCTTCTCCTGGTGTCATATATCCCTGCCTACTCCCGCTATCATGTAATCAGACACCACCCCAAAGGCATTCCGACTATCTATATAGGTTTACACATTTTCCTTTGGCTACCCCCCTTTGATCAAATCCTGTATAGGCTGGGCCATTTCTACTTTGTTTCCCGGGCCTGCCTGTTTGTTTGACTTATAATCTGGGGGCCAGTACACTTCATTCGCTTTAGGGTCGACTAAAGCTCCTACTTCTCGCGGTATATCTATCACTAGGATTGTTCCTTCGGTGTTCTCGCATACCCACAACTGTGTAGGTATTATTATACATCCAATTTCTAGTAAGACTGTTTCGCTCTTATAAGCCCTGATTCTTCGTCCACCGATTCCTGCTATACTAACTGAAAGTTTCGTTCGGGGCAAGGGTAAGTCTGTCAATGAGATTGTGGCTCCTGTGTCTATTAACATTTTTTCACTGTCGGCCCCCTACCAATACGTCAACAAACATCCTCGGATCCCCCTCCCCTCTCTGGCGCGGTCCCTTCCTGCTGCCATCCCTAGAAGCTTGCGAGCAATCAAAGCACGCAGCCAGTCCTAATGCCCCTCCCATCTGTTTTTGGGCATTTGTCTCTACCCTTGTGTCACTATGTATCCTAGGTCGACTACTTCATCCTTCCCTACCTATACCTTTCTAAGGTTTAACTCTAGTCCCGCCTTCTATAAGGCTTCCAGTACCATAGTCAATTAAATATTGTAGAGGGACCTGCCACTATCAGATATTCTTGCGGAGTTGAGTTATCTTATTCAATTCGGACTACACCAATTTACATCAACCAGAATTTCACTGTGGCCACAATGAAAGTCTGGTTTTAATAGGTTAATTTACCTCATAACTTCAAGGTTAGGTCTTAGACTGAAACTTAATCTTTCATTAAACAAACTTTTTGTTGCTCTTCTCAGTTTTTACACTCCAGCTTAACTTAAATTGTAATAGGTTTTTTTCATCCTGAGGGCACAATCTTATTTGCACATTCTTAAACTTCCAAAATCCCCGACAAGACAAAGGGGTTAAATGCTTTTACTTTAACACAGAGAAGTGGGTGGAGCTACAACACACAGCAGACAGTTCTTTTTCTTAACGGACAGATTTTCAGACAAAGGAATATTGAATCCTCTTAAACATTCCTAATCAGGAAAACATCCACACTCACACATTTTTATACAAACTGTAATTTCAGCATATGTCTAAGGTTCCTTTCACTCAGCAAATCTCGTGTTTTACTTGTCTTGGTACAGATGCTAATAACTTCCATGTTGGTAAAGCTTTAAGTTTATCTTTTCCTTCCTTTTTAAATCTGTGACTCAACAGCTTTCCCTAGTTTCCAAATCCCTGTTTGTTTGTTTTTTTTTGCTGGGGTTTCAAATTGGTTCGCCTGCAAATTAGATCTTTTCCTTCTTTATCTCTCCCTTCTGTTTCAATTCCTTACATTATCTGTTGCCTCTTTATCTTTAGCTCCTCCCCACCAAGCCTTTGGCTCTCTGCACGGTTTCTTTTTATTTTCCAGGAGTCGGGTTATAGAATCCAGGTCCTTTGAGGATTCTTCTTCCACCCTCTTAGTCATAACTAACTGCTACGTTTAATGCTTAATTCACGGTATTGGTGAATTAGGTTTGTACGCTACGTTGTTCGCCCCTATAGCGTCACCTTAGTTAATTTCTTGCTTTCTGTTAGTCACTTCGTTTTGTTAGACACACACCAACCCTTTAGTTCTGAGGTTTCGGTACTGTGGGATCTGTAGCTCCCGGCGTCCTACTTGATCCTGGCCATCACGTGGGACTACTGTCCTCTTAATTCAGGCTCAGGCTAGGTGCTGGGGACAGACCTCACCCTTGTCCGTTCTAACCTCTTTATGACCGTAGGGTTTTATCTCATTCACTCACCACGGTGCACCCATTCATTCAATTGTTGAGATTTCGCCGTCTCACGGATTTTAGGGAACTATCTGCCCCTAACTGAGGTATCACCGCCTCATGGTCCTTAGGGAACTACCTGCCCCAAAGGTTGGTAGGGAACTACCTGCCCCTACTGAGGTTTTCCCGCCTCACGGTCCTTAGGGAACTACCTGTCCCAAAGGTTGGTAGGGAACTACCTGCCCCTACTGAGGTTTTCCCGCCTCACGGTCCTTAGGGAACTACCTGTCCCAAAGGTTGGTAGGGAACTACCTGCCCCTACTGAGGTTTTCCCGCCTCACGGTCCTTAGGGAACTACCTGTCCCAAAAGTTGGTAGGGAACTACCTGCCCCTACACCTACTGCAGTTTACTTTTTAACCGCCTTCAATTAAAGGTGTCTTTCTTTTTATAGTTCTTTTATACGTCGATTCTGACTCAACGTCTCGCCAGCGATTAACCCCTAATTTTACAGGTGGTAATTAAAACATACTCACCCGTCTTAGGTTAACGCTGTCCGAGAGTCTGGTTCAGAACGCACATCCCATCCTCGTCGCCAATTGATGTAAGCCCCCAAAGTGTGGACTAAGTGATATACAAAGTCAACAACACTGGCTTGTTATAAGAAAGACAGACCCAATAATTGAAGTAAAAACGGTTTATTCAGGCCTGGGGAGCTATGGCTCTTGCGTCCCAACACAAGGCTCCAACTCCACCGAATCTCTTGAGGTTCACACAGTTATACAAAAATTAAGGCCCTGCCCTAAAGGCGGGGATAAGCTTATTAGCATATACAGAATTATAGTTAAATTGTAATTATAAAACCGTGACATTCCATTCTTCCAGTCGCTTACAAATCTCACATTTCGTTATCAGTTGGTCCTGTTACTTTCTCATGACCCAGGGGCCTCAACTTTATTACTTTACGATCGTCCATTTGCTGTTGTCAGATGGCTTGGTCTTTTTAAGTATTTCTCTAAGATAGTAGATCTTTCCAAAGCGGGCAATCCGCAGACTTTCTGTCTCTCTCTCTTAAATTATTTCTACAGAGCAAAAACACTTTAGTTAGTTAAAAGAATAGAACCCTATTGAGCTTCACACTTAACAAACCCTTAAGTGCAAAGGTGTCGACTCGCGTGGCCGAACCCATATATCTCTCCCTCTTTCTAAGGGGTTGTTTTGACAGTTTTAATCTCTCAGCAGTTAACCCGTAGTCCTGTTTAAACCTTATCTGGGTTTATACAACTTTTACAGACTTCTATTGTTCAACTCGGAGCACGAATTAACCTATTCCCTCCATTTTGTATATTGGTGTTACAGATGAATCCTGGTTTGTTTTACCTTATTAAATCCAATTTTTAATATCTTACTTCACAGCTAAGTAAACATCCTGGTAATGTGTTCATGATCACCTAAACATTATGGTAATGCGTTTGCAATCATGGTAATGCGTTTTCTGATCGCCTATTGTCTGTATAACTTCTGCACGCTGCCTTACATTGGTCCTATCAGCAAGGTGTGACATTGTGGGCGCCAGCCATATTAGCAGCCAAAGATCAGTTTAGTCTTTTTATTTTACTTCTTGCTGCCTTCACAGTTTCTTGTTTCTATTTCCTTGACCTTCGTATTCTCAATTCGTGTGCAAGGACCCCACCCCCCCCAACGATCCCTCTGTACCTCAGCATTTTGTAATCTCTCCCCATTTAAATAATAATTTGCTTTTTTATTTTTCCTACCAAAGTGGATAACCTCGCATTTTCTCACATTAAACTCCATCTGCCAGATTTTTGCCCACTCACTTAGCCTATCTATATCCCTTTGGAGATTCTTTGCGTCCTACACACAATTTGCTTTCCCACCTATCTTTGTATCATCAGCAAATTTGGCTACATTACATTCGGTCCCTTCATCCACGTAATTTTATGTGGCACCTTATCGAATGGGACATTGTCAAGGGACATTGATAGATAAAATGAGTGGGCAAAACTGTGACAGATGGAGTTCAATGTGGGGAGGTATGAGGTCATCCACTTCGGATCAGAGAAATACTTTCTTAATGTTGAGAAAAAAGGAACTGTGGAGGAGCAATGGGATTTGGGTGTCCATGTACACAAATCACTGAAAGCTAGTGGACAGGTACAAAGAGTAATCAAAAAGGCAAATGGAATGTCGGCCTTTTCTCAAGGGGGCTGGAATACAAATGGGAGGAAGTTAGGCTTCAGTTGTACAGAGTCTTGGTCAGACCTGACCTGGAGTACGGCGTTCAGTTCTGGGCACCGCACCTCAGGAAGGATATATTGCATTCGATAGGGTAGCTACGGAGAAACGACTTCCTCTGCCATGAGGTAGTGGGAGACGATGTCCTCGCTGGAGTCAACCGTTCTTTCAACGCAGGGTCTAACTGTAGGAACAGAAATGCGTCGCAGCAGTGTGAAGCTGAAATATACAGAGTTGTTCCGCATCACCGTTCACAGGAGGTAAATGTTCAGAGTTAACACAGTATCAAATCGAACTCTGCTACGCTGAAAAAAGAAAGACTGGCATTTCTACAGCGCCTTTCACAATCTTAGGACGTCCCAAAGCACTTTACAGCCAATTAAGTACTTTTTTGAAGTGCAGTCACTGTTGTAATGTAGGAAACGCAGCAACCAATTTGTGCACAGCAAGCTCCCACAAGTAGCAATGTGACAATGTCTCTGTTTTTTAGGTGAGGCATAAATATCGGCCAGGACACCGGGGAGAACTCCTCTGCTCTTCTTTGAAATAGCGCCACGGGATCTTTTACACCCACTTGAGAGGGCAGACGGGGCCTCGGTTTAATGTCTCACCCAAAAGAAGGCACCTCTGACAGTGCAGCACTCCCTCAGTACTGCAGTGGAGTGTCAGCCTAGATGTTTGTGCTCTAGTTTGGAGGGGGACTTGAACCCATGACCTTCTGACTCTGAGCCAAGAGTGCTACTCACTGAGCCAAGGCACTGGAAGGATAATTCCGAGGCAGGCCTG
Source organism: Somniosus microcephalus (assembly GCF_052327205.1). Taxonomy (NCBI): domain Eukaryota; kingdom Metazoa; phylum Chordata; class Chondrichthyes; order Squaliformes; family Somniosidae; genus Somniosus; species Somniosus microcephalus. Next base: position 104,843,783 of record NC_140990.1, on the reverse strand, counting down.
ATGTGAGGAAGTTACTGCCTCGCGGTTTCTCTTCAATTAAATTTGACTAGTACAACCTTCACGCTGCCTCCCTCTGCTCCCTTAGTTGGGATGTACACTGCTCAGATGGTACCTGGGCCCTACTCACCAGAAAGATGCAGTAAGGCTTATACAGTTAGCCTCAGTGTCCCCCAGGCTAGGGAAGGGAAAACCAGCCAGGCTTCAGCATGACTGATATCTGGTGATCCCTGCTGAAAGTGCATTTATTTTGCACATCCTTTGATGTCTGGTGCGACGCACTGTGCGGTTGAATATTTTACCAACATCCACCATCTGGGCGCTTACAGGAAGAATGGGGGGCTTGGTTGAGGTAGTGCCTTTAGGAGAGAGGAGAGAGGGACTTTCCTTCCCCGCTTTAGTCCTGGACAATGTTCCCTGTAAGCTGCACTTTGTTCTGTGCGGCCTGTTTATTTAAATGCGCAGTCCCTTTAAATTTCTGCGGGTGCGTGGTTTTTCCATAAAAGTCGGTGAGCGGCCTGCACGGGACCTTTCAAATTACTGCACGACCACACACGCCTTAGCGGAAACATAGGTCCCGGGGACCATCTTAGGAAAGAAAGACAGACGGCACCATCGACACTGCAGCACTCCCTCAGTACTGCACTGGAAAATTTCTGTGCTGACCCAATTTGTTTCCTTTTCAGGACTACCTGCAACTTCTCGCACGATATCCATTCACCCCAGAACACCACTGTCCTGCGTGCTAATGGGCTCCAACACCTGAACGAGAGGGAACTGCGTCAGCTTCTGCTCCAGAATGACTCGTCCCTGCTGCCCGAGGTAGGAGCTTTGAACCCAGCAACCACAGTCTGCTTCAGTTCAATTCACTCTTAGCCATTGCTAACGCACTGTCCTGTCAACTCCTGGCATGAGTGCCAGGGAGAGTGTAAGGATTCGGATTTGATACCAACTGGCTAATCTTTTATTAGCACACACAGCAGAGATCAATACATTTCATATCTCACGGCAGTAATTTACAGTTCCTGAATGGTTATTACCTGTTCACTCACTGGACAGAGTAGCGTGCGTTGTCTTGTTCTTTAGCTAGGTAGGCTCCAGCCAGCATTTACGTCCACCTACACAAGCTCGACATTCTTCTTGGGTCTGCTATCTCTGCGTTTGAATGTTCACAATCCCTCTTTTATCCTTCAAAGTTCCGATCATTTGGCTAAATAAGTCCAATCGTTTTTGTCCACGTAAGTTTAAACTATTGGCCCAGAACTTCGGGTCTCCACGGGTGAGTACGCACGGGGTACTCACCCGTAGGCCCAATGGAAGTGCCGGTTTCCTGCATGCACTGTGCATGCGCGGGAAACTGGCACTTCCGTTCCCCCGAAAGCAGGGGTTAAGAGGTGGAAAGCGTGCGCAGGAGAGGCTGCGTGTGCGCATCGAACTTATGTTTTTTTTGCAGGTTTTCCCGGGAGGGTAAGTCTGCAGGAGTTAGACATATAAAAAGCAGTCGTAAGGCCTGCTTTTTACAAGGTAAGTGGTGAATTAATTAAAATTAAAACATTTTTTCCACAGGTTTATTATTATTAAATACTTTAAAGAAAGCTAAGTTTATTTTTAGCCCCGTTAGAAAATAAAATTATTTTTTTCAAAAATTTAAATTATTGTTTAAAATAGTTATTTCATGTAATTTATAGTTTATTATTTAAAATTTTTTTTATTTGAATATTTAGTGATGTTTTGGGGCTCGTAGTATTTATAAGTTTGACAGCACTTCCTGTCAAACTTATGAATGAAGCATTCCCGGCTCTCCATGGCCCACGTGATCCCAGGGGACGCATCGAAGTAACTGCGCCCCTGGGATACGCAAGCACTGCGCGCCGGCAGTTGGAGCAGGCCCAGGATCGCAATTCCACGGGGGCCCACAGCTCAAAGACTGGCGCGCTAGGTAAGTGCAGGTCGGGGGCTTACACCCGCGGGAAGCCCCCGACCCGAATTTCTGGGCCATTGTTTTTTTGCTTCACAAGCCAGTCTGCACATCTTATGTTCAGCGTACGTAGACACTTCCTTATTTTGTCCAACATCTTGAAGAACCATGCTCCAGTGCCCCCCCACCTTTTGGTTTTCTTGACCTGTCTGTGACACAGGCTTCGCAACGGCTTTAATCGCTAACAGCTGCCGGTTTATCGTTAACATTTGCCATAACAGTTTATTTGACAAAATAGCTGAGTCCTGCAAAAGCTTATAGGTAGTAACTCTTAACATTCTTACAAGAGGTATAACATTGTGAGGTATGATGAACATAGACACCCTCAGGTTAGCTCCAGTTCCCTTGTCTATGAATTCTCATCCTTGTGTTCAAATCCCTCAGTGGCCTCACCCCTCCCTATCTCTGTAACCTCCTCCAGCCCTACAACCCTTCGAGACCTCTGCACTCCTCCAATTCTGGCCTCTTGTATATCTTCGATTTCTTTCGCTTCACCATTGGTGGCCATGCCTTCAGCTGCCTAGGCCCTAAGCTCTGGAGTTTCCTCCCTAAACCTCTCTATCTCTCACTCCTCCTTTAAGGTACTCCTTAAAACCTACCTCCTTGACCAATTCCCCCCTTATATCACCTTGTGTGGTTCGGTGTCAAATTTTGTCTGATTATGCTTCCGTGAAGTGCTTTGGGACATTTTACGACATTAAATGTGCTATATAAATGCAAGTTGTTGTTGTTGAAAATAGTCTAGTCAGCTGACAGAGGCCCCCCCTCAGGAATTTTGTCATTGACAGAGGGAAGAGTTAAAGTATAACCAGGGGAGTATTGATGTAGCAGACTCAGATTTCCACAAGCTGATCCTACTCAAGCCCGGTTGCCGTGGAGGTGCCACTGAGTGTCACTACTGTTTGTTAATTCCTTATAAATTTTCTTGTTAATTTTTGTGAAACACATATCGAGTATTATTTCCAATTTTTGTTTTTTAACCACTAATGCACTGTGCAGTGCGGCACTTCAATATATCAACCAGGACATTCCCAGGTTTCGTCCCGGATCTATGGTATTAGCTGTGGCTCAGTGGTAGTGCTCTTACCTATGAGTCAGAAGGTCGCGGGTTTAATTGCCGCTCCAGAGACTTGAAGCATAAAATCCAGGCTGACCCTTCATTGCAGTACTGAGGGAACTCTTCTCGATCTTCTCGATCTTCCTTGCGGCAATGCTCTATCTCACCCTCAGTAAGCTCCCCGCTGGAGTGGAGCTACTTTACAGAACAAACGGGAAACTGTTCAACTTCTGTCGCCTCCAGTCCAGATCCAAGGTCGTCCCTTCCTCTGTCGTCGAATTACAGTATGCAGACGACGCTTGTGTCTGCGCACACTTGGAGGTCGAACTCCAAAAAATCGTTAACACCTTCACCGAAGCGTACGAGAGCATGGGCCTTACACTAAACATCCGTAAGACAGAGGTCCTCTACCAACCTGCCCCCGTCACATAGTACTGCCCCCCGATTATCAAAATCCATGACAAGGCCTTCGACAACGTGGACCACTTTCTATACCTCGGGAGCCTACTGTCAACAAGGGCAGACGTCGATGACGAAGTCCAACACCGCCTTCAGTGTGCCAGTGCAGCCTTCGGTCACCTGAGGAAGAGAGTGTTTGAAGACTAGGACCTCAAATCCGGCACCAAGCTCATGGTCTACAGAGCAGTAGTAATACCCGAGACATGGACCATGTGCAGCAGGCACCTCAAAGCACTGGAGAGGTACCACCAATGCTGCCTCCGCAAGATCCTGCAAATCCATTGGCAGGATAGGCGCACCAACGTCAGTGTTCTTGCTCAGGCCAACATCCCCAGCATCGAAGCTTTGACCACGCTCGATCAGCTCCGATGGATGGGTCACATCGTCCACATGCCCGATGCGAGACTCCCAAAACAAGCGCTCTACTCAGAGCTCTGACATGGCAAGAGAGCCCCAGGTGGGCAGAGGAAACACTTCAAGGGCACCCTCAAAGCCTCCTTGAAAAAGTGTAACATCCCCACCGACACCTGGGAATCCCTGGCCCAAGACCGTACAAAGTGGGGGAGAAGCATCCGGGAAGGCGCCGAACACCTCGAGTCTCTTCGCTGGGAGCAAGCGGAAGCCAAGCGTAAACAGCGGAAGGAGCACACGTCAACCCAAGGACCCCACCCACCCGCCCCTTCAACCACCGTCTGCCCCACCTGTAACAGAGACTGTAGGTCCCGCATTGGACTCATCAGTCATCTGAGAACTCATTTTTAACGTGGAAGCAAGTCATCCTCGGTTTTAAGGGACTGCCTAAGAAGGAGGAGAAGAAGACTGAGGGAGCACTGCAACTTCAGAGGTTCTATCTTTCTTTGACCGAAGTGGGGGCTCCTGCTCCTGACCATTACCCAATGATGAGCCATAGTCATGCTGCCTGCAAGATTAACTGAGGTATCTGATCAGTTTGTGTTTTCCCACTGATAGCAGTTAGTGGGCCAGAAATTAGGATCGGGGGCTTGCCGCGCGTGCAAGCCCCCGATCTGCACTCACCCTGCGCGCCGACATCTGAAGCCCGGGCCTGCTTGCATTTCCTGTCACAGGCCCGGTTCAGATGTCAGCGCGCAGTGCTTACCTGATCCAGCGGCGTAGCTAGTGCGATGTGCCGGCTGGGATCAGGTGAGCACTCTGCAGCCAATCAGGGGAGGGGAAACTCATTCATGAGTTTGATAGTAAAGACTGTCAAACTCATGAAAAGTACGGGCGTCCAAAAGACTAGTTTAACTTTAATTAAAATTTAAAAAAAATCCCAATAATTAAATAAACTATAAATAACTTTAAAAAAACTATTTAAAACAATTAATAAAATTTTTGAAAAAATTAATTTTTTACAAAATCGGGTCTAAAAATAAACTTACCTTACTGTAAAGTCCTTAAAAACAATGAAGCTGTGGAAAAAATGTAATAATTTTAAATAATAGACCACTTACCTTCAAGAATCCACTCCTTACGCCTCCTTTTTTCATTTCTAAAAAGTTCAGGCCCTTGCACACGCGCAAACCTGTCAAAACGAAGGAAGTTCAACGCGTGCGTGCAGAGTCCTGCGCGCATGCGTTGGACCTCTTAACCCCTTGGTTCAATGGAGAGGAAATGCTGGTTTCCCGCGCATGCGCTGTGCATGCTGAAATCTGGCACTTCCAACGGGCCCACGCGTGAGTACACCGTCCGTACTCACGCGTTGGGACCGGAATTACTGGCCCTATATGTAAGAAAGAAAGACTTGCGCCTTTCATAACCTCAGGATGTCCCAAAGTGCTTTACAATCAATTAATTACTTTTGCAATTTAGTCACTGTTGTAATGTAGGAAAAGCAGTAGCCAATTTGCACACAGCAAGGTCCCACAGCGAGGTAATCTTGGTTGAGGGGTGACTATTGTCCAGGACACTGGGGAGAACTCCCCTGCTCTTCTTCGATTAGTGCCGTAGGAGCTTTTTACATCCACCTAAGAGGTTTACCATCTCATCTGAAAGACGACATCTCTGACAGTGCAGCACTCCCTCAGCACTGGCCTGGTTTATATGCTCACGTCCCTGGAGTGGGCTTTGAACCCACAATCTTCTGACTCAGAGGTGAGAGTGCTACCAACTGACACATCCACATATGTAAGAGCATACCCAGGGCAGACTATTTCTACCTCTCTTCACCTGTGGAGGAAATCGCTGCTGTTGCCATTCTACAGTCTTCTGGTTGGACGTATGTATGTTTTAGACTCACGCTCGTGAATTCCTGTCTCTGCAGATTTGCATGTTTTACAACAAGGGCCCTGGTCACTATGGCAGCTGCACCTTCAAGCAGGCTTGCACCAAGCTTCACATTTGCCATCACTTTGTCCAGGGGACCTGCAAGTTTGGGTCAAAATGTAAACGCTCTCATAGTTTCCACGACAATAACTGCTCCACCGTCCTGGAGAATCTGAACACGGAGCTGATCCAACACCTGCAGCAAATATACCAGAACCTCTACAGCATCAAAAACTGCAGGTCCTGCGATGGCGAAGGTAAGTGGGGAAAATCACCGTTTCCCAACCGCAGGTCTGTCCAAACACAGTAAATCACTAAAAACTAGTGGACAGGTGCATAAAATAATGAATAATAATAGGCGAATGAAATGTTGGCCTTTATCTCAAAGGGGCTGAAATACAAAGGGATGGAAGTTATATTAGTTATATAAAGCTCTGGTTAGACCCCACCTGGAGCACTGTGTTCAGTTTTGGGCACCGCACCTCAGGAAGGATATATTGGCCTTGGAGGGGGTGCAGCGCAGATTCACCAGAATGACACCGGGGCTAAAAGGGTTACATTATGAGGACAGGTTGCCGAGACTAGGCTTGTATTCCCTCGAGTATAAATGATTACGGGATGATTGAATTGAGGTGTTTAAGATGATTACAAGAGTTGATGGGGTAGATAGAGAGAGAAACTATTTCCTCTGGTGGGGGGAGTCCAGAACAAGAAGGCAAAACCTTAAAATTAGAGCTAGGCCGTTCAGGGGTGATGTCAGGAAGCACTTCTTCACACAAAGGGTAGTGGAGATCTGGAACTCTCTCCCCCAAAAAGCTGTTGAGGCTGGGGGTCTATTGAAAACTTAAACCCGGACATCAATAGATTTTTATTGTGCTATGGAATCGAGAGTGGGTGGGTGGGGTGGGGGTGGGGGGTGGTGGCGGGTAGATGGAGTTATGCTGCAGATCAGCCATGATCTAATGGAATGGCTCGAGGGGCTGAATGGCCTACTCCCAATCTTACGTTCCTAATACAGTGAAGTGAGAATTTAGTGCTTAGAAAAAAATTCAATGATCAGATAATTCAAATTATAGTTCACACTTTAGGAAGAATGTCAATGCCTTGGAGTGAGTGCAGAGTAGATTGGTACCAGGGATGAGGGACTTTAATTATGCGGAGAGACTAGAGGAGCTGGGATTGTTCTCCTTAGAGCATTGAAAGTTAAGGGGTAATTTAATAGAGGTGTTTTGATAGAGTAAATAAGGATAAACTGTTTGGCACATTTGAGATAATTGGCAAAAGAACCAGAGGGGAGATGAGGATTTTTTTTACACAGCGAGTTGTTCTGATCTGGAATGCACTGTCTGAAAGGGAGGTGGAAGCAGATTCAATAGTTACTTTCAAAAGGGAATTGGATAAATTCTTGAAAAGGATACTCTGCAGGGTAATGGGGGAAAGAGCGGGCGGAGTGTGACTAATTGGATAGCTCTTTCAAAGAGCCGGCACAGGCACGATTGGCCAAATGGCCTCCTGCTGTGCTGTATCATTCTATAAAATGGTCTTCCTCATCTATATTGAATTTTTGTGAACGAGTTAATAAGGAATTCCTCACAGTATTATTGGAATCACTGCCCAAGACGGTCAGGGCGGTTCATCTCAATAAATGACACTGAATTTGTTTCCGTGCTTTGGTCCGCCACCCACAGAGAGGACGCTTCGATCCCGGCAATCTTCCAGCAGCTCCAGCAGCGACTTGGACAGTGAGGAGATCTGTCTGTACTTCGTCAGGAAGAACTGCAGCTTTAAAGGTACTGAAAATCCCAGCACAATCTGGAAAAAAAATGATCCATACTGCATAAAATACACAGCGTTTTTAGATAGACCCAGATCTAAAGGGTGCATTGTGTTTGTGCAGACTGTCCCACCGCAAGCCCTACTCTCACGCTTCGGGATTTTATTGCAGAAAGGATTTTGGAAAGAGCTATATTTAAATGTTGGGTTTTTAAAATGAAGTGTATCTGCACAAGTTTTTTAAATAAAAGCAGCAAAGGTGGCTAATAGGCCAGGCATTGTAGTTGTTTCCCGAAAGACCGATAACAGTATGCAATTCATTAGCTGGTCTCGGTAATCGATAAACACCTCACACCCATTTTTTGGGGAAGTCTCTGGTCCCAGGCAATTGGCAGGAGGAGTTAAAATAGGAACCGAAGCGCAGACCGACAGTCAGGTTTTTAAACAGAATGCTGCGAGGGCAGGCTCTTGCCCAGACTCAGAGGCCAAGGATACTGGAGGGGAGTTAGGAGTTCATTGTGTTTAGTCAACCAGATGGCCCACCAATGTGGAGAACATATAGCATATTTGTTATTTTGTATCGCGTTGTGCACGAGTCCGATCATAACCGATGCTCTGTGCGGTCCCTCATTGCCTGAAATAAATTAGCTTAATGATTGGGTCCAGTGTCAACAGTCTGCCTAATGAAAGATTAGTGAAACACACCTGCGGGCACGTGTGAAAGACATGGGTGTAGAAATTCGCCTTGGGCCACCTGTTACACATCCCGCTTGATATTTACATCTGTTGAAATCAATGGAACTGAGTATCAGGTGGGGAGTATAACGGGTGGCCTGTCTGATACCGCCAGATATCCAATCCATTCATCAAGGGGTTGCGTTATTACTTCACCTGAGTCATGCGATCATACAAGTAAATATTGGGAAGTGTGAATCAACTCTGGAACATAAGGAACGTGGGATCCACTTATGAAAGAAACTGACACCCTTGAAACTGTGAAGGTATCCGAATCAGACTGGAAATCGTAACACTGAGTTCTACACTTTTCCCGTCTGTCTTGGTGACATGTCCTGCTGCCTTCTTGGTGCTAAGGTTGCTGTCATAACTCGTGAGAAGTATGATAGAACAGATTGATAAGATATGCAGTAACATTATGGAAGAGCCAAGTGAGTGAGCTGAGCACTGCCCCTTCCTTATCTGGTTGTCTCCCAGTCTGCTACTGAAGAGTGTAGGCTGAACTGCCTTCTTAAAAGCTGTACCACAGTTTCCAGTGAACTTACACTTGTTTTACAAGGGATTTATGCTAATTTGGGTATGCAAATGAGCTGATATCTCTCCAGACCATCGTGTGTCAGTTGTGGCTCAGTGGGTAGCACCCTTGCTTCTGAATCAGAAGGTTGTGGGTTCATATCCCACTCCAGGGCCTTGAACACAAAAATCTGGGTTGACACTCCAGTGCTGAGGGACTGCTGCACTGTTGGAGGTGCTGTCTTTCAGATAAGGTGTTAAACCACGGCCCTGCCTGCCCTCTTAGGTGGACAGAAAAGATCCTATGGCACTATTTCGAAGAAAAGCGGGGGAGCTATCCCCGGTGTCCTGGCCAATATTTATCCCTCAATCAACATCACTAAAAACAGATTCTCTGGTCATTATCACATTGCTGTTTGTGGGACCTTGCTGTGCGCAAATTGGCTATTGCGTTTCCCACATTACAACAGTGACTGCACCTCATTGGCCATAAAGTGTTTTGGGACATCCGGTGGTCATGAAAGGCGCTACAGAAATGCAAATCTTTCTGCTTTCTTGTTTTTTCAATGGTGTAACAGCGGAGTAACTCACCGCGGGAAAATTCATTCCCATTATTATTTTACACGGAATGAGTTTAAACTCTTGAGCTCTGAGCCTGTGTGCAGACATTGGCCCAGAAATTAGGTTTGTGTCTTGCCGCGCGTGCAAGCCCCCGATGTGCACTTACCCGGCGCGCTGACATTTCAATCCTGGCCCGCATTGCATTTCCTCTCACTGGCCAGCTTCAGGTCCTGCCGCGCTGTGCGTGCGTGACCCAGCGGCGTACTTAGTGCGATGAGCCGGCTGGGATCACGTGAGCACTGGGCAACCAATGGGAGGTTGCAAAAGTTCATTCATGAGTTTGATAGTAAGAACTGTCAAACTCATGAAAACTCCTGGCCCCAAAACACTACTTAAACTTGAAAGAAAATGTTAAAAAACATCGCACTACTTAAATGAACTATAAATAACTGTAAAAAACTATTTTAAACAATTTTAAATTTTGAAAAAAATTATATAAAAAATCGGGGCTAAAAATACACTTACCTTACTGTAAAGTCTTCAAAAATAATGAACCTGTGGAAAAAATTTCTAATTTTACTTAATAGACCACTTACCTGTTAAAAGTAAGTACTTACGGCTGCTTTTTTCACACGTAAAAACCGGAGTCTTTTCCCCACGGGCAACTCTTCAAAAAAAAGGAAGTTCAGCGCGCACGCGCTACCTGAAACCTCGCACGCGTTCCGCCTCTTAACCCCTTGGGTCAGAGGAGAGGAAATGCCGGTTTTCCCCGCATGCGCTGTGCATGCTGAAAACTGGCAATTCCTCCGGGCCCACGCGTGAGTACCCCGTCTGTACTCACGCGTTGGGACAGGAATTACTGGCCCATTGTACTTTGTTATAGACGCAAAACAATCTGAAGATGCTCAGTGCCTCTGATTTCTAGCCTGAAACTGCCCAGCATGCTCCAATCTGCAAACTTCCCCAACCAAACAACAGTTAAACTTGGAATGAACTCAGCCTCTGTTTACTTAACAACTAGACTTTGTGGCTTTAAGAGGAGACAGTTATACCTTAAGTGAATAACTCATTGTGCATTACATAATCTAACACTCCTGTCCTTATAAAACAGTGTATCATCTAATACGCACCGAGCAATGCCATGTGGAGCATCACTCTGGTGATCGTCTAAGAACAGTTCTTTGACACGCTCTTCCTGTCACATCACCAACGTTCTTGCTAACCCACGCAGGCCGCTCACCGGCTTTTAAATGGGAGAAACCGCGCATGCGCGAAAAGTTGAATGGGCCGCGCATGTCACTTAAAGGGACCCCGCACCCCAAAAAAATTAGAGGGAATATTGCACGTCGCACTTTGTTTGTGATATTGCTATGTCTAGCGACCAGAGTAACTCTTCCTCTTCTGATGAGCTGTGCTTTGATGCCCTCACCTATGGTTAGGCAGTGATCCGTGCTTTTTACATGAAGAATGGGCATGGTACAAAGAGGGTTTCTGGTGCCCTGAAACTGTGGGGGTGCAATTGGTCCTGGGTGGTAATGCAAAACGGGTGATAGCGAATCGCCGGTCCGTTTTACACCCGCCTGATTTTCAGCGCAGTCGGTGATGTAGGATTTTACCCACTTTGTAGGATTTCACTCCAATGTCTATAGATTTAAGGGTCAAACCCAGATGGAAGATCAGAAACATAAGTCAACGTGTTGGTAAAATCAACAATGCTTTATTACTTCTATCAATTATTCAATAAACAGTTAACAATAGCAACCTTGAAGGGAGAGTCTATAAAATGCCCAAAACAAAGGGTTAATCACACCCTTGTCCGTGAGGGTACGCTCCTGACGTCTTCTTTCTTCCGGGGCGGTGGACTCCTTCCCTGCCGACTGCAGCCTTTTCTCTTCTAGTGGGTTAAACAGTCCTTTAAACCCTGGCTGCTGGCAAAAACCAAACTTCCCAGTAACCTGCCATCCTCTCTCTGATGCAAAAGCAGTTTTCTAATGTTTGAGGTTCCCACAGTGTCTCAAGGTCTAGCTGGGCAGCTGTCTTCTTTAACTTTGTCCCTTATCTCTGCAAAACTACATTGTCTCAGTTCGACTTCTAAGCAGTTAAGTCAACAATTCTGTGCTCTATACTTTGTTGTCAATACTTTGAACCAAATTCTGCTTTTTGAGCAATCCAGGGTCTCTTTTTAGTTTCCTTAAAACTGGTATTAAAAAGTCCATAATCCTTCAGGCGGAGTGGTAAACGGGCTGCCGATTCACTATCGCCTGTTTTGCCCAAGACCAATTTAAGTCCCTTTATACCCAGAGGAATCACTCCTTTTGAGAGAAGGAGGAGGTGGTAGAATAGGAAAGGAAATTGGAACTATCATGAGACTCTCTAAAGCATAAAATGTGACTCATTTAAACTAAATTCCTCTCATGTCGCACGCAGATCAGTGTATCCGGGTTCACTCCAGGCTCCCTTATCAATGGCAGACTTATGAGCAAGCGTGGAAAGATCTCCCGAACATGGAGCAGATCGAAAAGGATTACTGCGATCCCAGTAAGACCAGGTACATTCTGATGTTTTAACCAGGGTAACTTAACAGTAGCAGAGCACTTTAAATCCTCGCGCAATACTCGGCTGCACTCTTGATGCAAACCAAGGGTATTTGGTGCATCAGTTCATGAGCAAACCCTCAGATCATTTCATTTTACATTAACTCCTGACTTTGACTAGGTAATAACAATGACTGCACTACAAAGAAACCCATTGGTTTTAAGTGTTCTGAGATATCGTGAGGATGTGATCAGGCACTATATAAATGCAACTCATTCTTCAGTCCTTCAGATGTGTAATTCTTGATTAGGTGTCCAGATACAGAAATCACTAACGGCTAGTTCACTGGTACAAAAAATAATCAAAAAGTCAAATGGAATGTTAGCCTTTATCTCACGTGAGCTAGAATACAAAGGGATGGAATTTAAGCTACAGTTATATAAAGTTCTGGTTAGACCCCCTCCTGAAGTACTGTACTGTGTTCAGTTCTGGGCACCACACCTGAAAGGGTTAAATTATGAGGACAGATTGCATAGACTAGTCTTGTATTCCCTCGAGTATAGAAGATTAAGGGGTGATTTAATTGAGATGTTTAAGATGATTAAAGGATTTGATAGGGTAGATAGAGGGAGAAACTGTTTCCTCTGGTGGAGGGAGTCCAGAACAAGGGGGCATAACCTTAAAATTAGAGCTAGGCCGTTCAGGGGTGATGTCAGGAAGCACTTCTTCACACAAAGGGTAGTGAAAATCTGGAACTCTCTCCCCCAAATGACTGCACAGTGTTCAGTGCCATTCACAACTCCTCAGATAATGAAGCAGTCCATGCCCACATGCAACAAGACCTGAACAACGTTCAGGCTTGGGCTGATAAGTGGCAGGTAACATTCGAGCCACAGAACTGCCAGGCAATGACTATCTACAACCACCACCCCATGACATTCAACGGCATTACCATCACCGAAACCCCCACCATCAACATCCTGGGGAGTCACCATTGACCAGAAACTTAACTGGATCAGCCACATAAATACAGTGGCAACAAGAGCAGGTCAGAGGCTGGGTATTCTGCGGCGAGTGTCTCACCTCCTGAATCCCCAAAGCCTTTCGACAAGGCACAAGTAAGGAGTGTGATGGAATACTTTCCACTTGCCTGGATGAGTGCTGCTCCAACTACACTCAAGAAGCTCGACACCATCCAGGACAAAGCAGCCCGCTTGATTGGCACCCCATCCACCACCTTAAACATTCACTCCCTCCACCACCGGTGTACCGTGGCTGCAGTATGTACCAGCTACAAGATGCATTGCAGCAACTCGCCAAGGCTTCTTCGGCAGCACCTCCCAAATCTGCGACCTCTTCCACGTAGAAGGACATGGACAGCAGGCGCATGGGAACACCACCACCTCCAAGTTCCCCTCCAAGTCATACACCATCCTGACTTAGAAGTATATCGTCGATTCTTCATCGTCGCTGGGTCAAAATCCTGGAACTCCCTCCCTAACAGCACTGTGGGGGTACCTTCACCACACAGACTGCAGCGGTTCAAGAAGGTGACTCACCACCATCTTCCAAAGGGCAATTAGGGATGGGCAATAAATGCTGGCCTTGCCAGCGACGTCCACATCCCATAAATGAATAACAAAAAACAAATATATAAAAAACATAATGAGGGCGGTGTCTCAATAAGGCTTTGCCCTGTGAAACTCCTGGTAGATAATGGTGGACATAGTTGAGTGCAGCTAATGGAGTGGTGACTGGCTGAGACTCATGAACTAACGGGGTGATTTTGCCAATGGGGACGTGATGGAAGCGGGACTGCTGCTTGTCGGGTTTTAGTCCCGCCTCCATCGACATCCGGCCAGCTCACGCTATTTTCCCTTGATTGACCTTGTTAAGCCCGCCCAGCGGGCTTAGCCAGCCAATTAAGGGAAAGCCGGTGACAGAGAATGTCAGCGTATGACGTTTCATCTGTCAAAACTTTTTGACAGATTAATTGTCATCGTTTGACATCATTCTCTGTTGTTTGGTGAGTTCTTGTACTCAAGGCTCACGAAACCTATTTCCTGAGCAGAAAGCAGATAGCTGTTGCATCGGAGAATGCAGCAGCCATTCTGTCATCGCTGCCGTGGAGATGCCGGAGCCTCCGGATCCCCAATGATTGTTGCCTGCAGGAAGAAACAAAGGTAAGTAAACTTTTTCTAACACTTTTTACTCACCTCACATACTTACCTCTCCACACTTGCACCCATCACTCACCTCCACAGTGCACTTTTCGACTCCTCTTACCCCCGCAGACCCACTGCTCGCCTTGCTGACCCTGGCGGGGTTTCCCAACGTCAGGAAGCCCGCACTTCTGTTGGAAAAATGGGAATAACCCTCTTAAATGCCTGTTAACAGGCAGTTAAGTGGCTGTAATCCCCTTCCCGCCTCGAGGAGACGGGACCCAGCGCGGGTCGGGTAGCCGCCTCCTGGGAAGATGGCACGGAGGCGGGTTGGGGGCGGGATGGGTACCCACCCCCAGTTTCTGCCATTTTCTAGGCAGTCCTGCCTCCAAACCCGCCTCCCCAGGGCTGGCAAAATCGCCCCCTAAGTGGCTTTTCCCTTATCCCTGTGGTTCTCGACCTTCACCGGTTTTCCAGCTTCTCTTATTCATGATAGAGCTGTCGATTGTGATGCTTCTGTACAGCTAACCATTGACATTTGGCTTTTAGTGGTGTTTTTTTTTGGACCCGTCTCCCTGTGATGGAATCTATTGCAGTTGAAACATAAATATAATCCTGCGTTTGTTATGTTCTTATCACAGATCGGCACTTGTTGATTTTAAAGCCATGGTAAGTGGTTTGAGCCAGGTTAGACGTCTCTCTACAGCCTCCTCAGTTACAAAACCTCCACACTACATCCTCACCACCGAATGGCTCTGGTACTGGAAGGACGAGTATGGAAAGTGGACTGAATATGGGAAGCAGGTGAGTCTTTAGTCTTCCTGTGGTGTTTTGCATCGGATCCCCATAGGTTAACATTGGCCGCTTCAACTAGAACTTCCAGACCAGCAGGGTGACAAAAGAGTGGAAGTTATGTTACAGTTGTATAACACTCTGGTTAGACCCCATTTAGAGTACTGCGTTCAGTTCTGGCCACTGCAGGAAAGGTATACGAGAGAGGGGGTTCAACGCAGACTCACCAGAATGAAACTGGGGCCAAAAGGGTTAAATTATGAGGATGAGTTGCATCGACTAGGCTTGTGTTCCCTGGAGTATAGAAGTTTAAAGGGGGTGATCCAATTGAGGTGCTTAAGATGATTAAAGGATTTGATAGGATAGATAGAGAGAAACTATTTCCTCAGATGGGAGAATCCAGAACAAGGGGGCATAACCTTAAAATAAGAGCTAGGCCGTTCAGGGGTGATGTCAGGAAGCACTTCTTCACACAAAGGGTAGTGGAAATCTGGAACTCTCTCCCCCAAAAAGCTGTTGAGGCTGAGGGTCAATTGAAAATGTCAAAACTGAGATTGCTGGATTTTTGTTAGGCAAGGGTATTAAGGGTAACAGAACCAAGGTGGGTAGATAGACTCAAGATACAGATCAGCCACGATTTAATTGAATGGCGGAACAGGCTCAAGGGGCTGAATGGCCTCCTCCTGTTCCTATGTTCCAGTGAAGCAATTTTCTGAAGTACATCCGAAGACAGGTGGCTACGCTGGATGTAAGTTAAATAAAGAGGGACAGAACACATCTTTACCATCTCACCAAAATTTGGATTTAATTCATCCCATAAATAAATAAAAGGACCTGTAATAGGCTGTCCCCTAAACAGAAGCAAGTGCCCAGCAGAAGCAATTATAACTTTTTATTAATGCTGGAAGTTGTCTAGTTTCACAACATTTCAAACCAAATCCCAGACCGTGGTTCATTGGGCTAAAGTAAGTCCCAAGTTTGACCCCTAGTTTGTCCTCAGAAGCCAGTGGGAGCAGGAACATAGTGAAGTGGCTCAGGACAAGTTCAGATTTGACTGTGATGTTTTCCTTTCCCCTCTCCACTCACACACACACACACAATCGGACCCTCTCCACACACACACACACAATCGGACCCTCTCCACTCACACGCACACAATCGGACCCTCTCCACACACACACACACAATCGGACCCTCTCCACACACACACACACACAATCGGACCCTCTCCACACACACACACACACACAATCGGACCCTCTCCACACACACACACACAATCGGACCCTCTCCACACACACACACACAATCGGACCCTCTCCACTCACACGCACACAATCGGACCCTCTCCACACACACACACACAATCGGACCCTCTCCACACACACACACACACACAATCGGACCCTCTCCACACACACACACACACAATCGGACCCTCTCCACACACACACACACAATCGGACCCTCTCCACACACACACACACAATCGGACCCTCTCCACACACACACACACACACAATCGGACCCTCACACACACACACACACAATCGGACCCTCTCCACACACACACACACAATCGGACCCTCTCCACACACACACACACAATCGGACCCTCACACACACACACACACACAATCGGACCCTCACACACACACACACACAATCGGACCCTCTCCACACACACACACACAATCGGACCCTCACACACACACACACACAATCGGACCCTCTCCACACACACACACACAATCGGACCCTCTCCACTCACACACACACAATCGGACCCTCACACACACACACACACAATCGGACCCTCTCCACACACACACACACAATCGGACCCTCTCACACACACACACACACACAATCGGACCCTCTCCACTCACACACACACAATCGGACCCTCTCCACACACACACACACAATCGGACCCTCTCCACACACACACACACAATCGGACCCTCTCCACACACACACACACAATCGGACCCTCACACACACACACACACAATCGGACCCTCTCCACTCACACACACACAATCGGACCCTCTCCACACACACACACACACACAATCGGACCCTCTCCACACACACACACACAATCGGACCCTCTCCACACACACACACACACAATCGGACCCTCTCCACTCACACACACACAATCGGACCCTCTCCACACACACACACACACAATCGGACCCTCTCCACTCACACACACACAATCGGACCCTCTCCACACACACACACACAATCGGACCCTCTCCACTCACACACACACACAATCGGACCCTCTCCACACACACACACACAATCGGACCCTCTCCACTCACACACACACACAATCGGACCCTCTCCACACACACACACACAATCGGACCCTCTCCACACACACACACACAATCGGACCCTCTCCACACACACACACACAATCGGACCCTCTCCACACACACGCACACACAATCGGACCCTCTCCACTCACACACACACAATCGGACCCTCTCCACACACACACACACAATCGGACCCTCTCCACACACACACACACAATCGGACCCTCTCCACTCACACACACACACACAATCGGACCCTCTCCACTCACACACACACAATCGGACCCTCTCCACACACACACACAATCGGACCCTCACACACACACACACACAATCGGACCCTCTCCACTCACACACACACAATCGGAGCCTCCCACACACACACACACACAATCGGACCCTCTCCACTCACACACACACAATCGGACCCTCTCCACACACACACACACAATCGGACCCTCTCCACACACACACACATTCGGACCCTCTCCACACACACACACAATCGGACCCTCTCCACACACACACACAATCGGACCCTCTCCACACACACACACACAATCGGACCCTCTCCACACACACACACACAATCGGACCCTCTCCACACACACGCACACAATCGGACCCTCTCCACTCACACACACACAATCGGACCCTCTCCACACACACACACACAATCGGACCCTCTCCACACACACACACATTCGGACCCTCTCCACACACACACACACAATCGGACCCTCTCCACACACACACACACAATCGGACCCTCTCCACACACACGCACACAATCGGACCCTCTCCACACACACACACACACAATCGGACCCTCACTCACACACACACACACAATCGGACCCTCTCCACACACACACACACACAATCGGACCCTCTCCACACACACACACACACACACAATCGGACCCTCTCCACACACACACACATTCGGACCCTCTCCACACACACACACACACACACACACACACAATCGGACCCTCTACACACACACACACAATCGGACCCTCTCCACACACACACACACACACAATCGGACCCTCTCCACACACACACACAATCGGACCCTCTCCACACACACACACACACAATCGGACCCTCTCCACACACACACACACACAATCGGACCCTCTCCACACACACACACACACACACACAATCGGACCCTCTCCACACACACACACACACACACACAATCGGACCCTCTCCACACACACACACACAATCGGACCCTCTCCACACACACACATAATCGGACCCTCTCCACACACACACACACACACAATCGGACCCTCTCCACACACACACACACAATCGGACCCTCTCCACACACACACACACACAATCGGACCCTCTCCACACACACACACACACACACAATCGGACCCTCTCCACACACACACACACAATCGGACCCTCTCCACACACACACACACAATCGGACCCTCTCCACACACACACACACACAATCGGACCCTCTCCACACACACACACACAACACACACACAATCGGACCCTCTCACACACACACACACACACACACACACAATCGGACCCTCTCCACTCACACACACACACACAATCGGACCCTCTCCACACACACACACACACACACAATCGGACCCTCTCCACTCACACACACACACAATCGGACCCTCTCCACACACACACACACAATCGGACCCTCCCCACACACACACACACAATCGGACCCTCTCCACACACACACAATCGGACCCTCTCCACACACACGCACACAATCGGACCCTCTCCACACACACACACACAATCGGACCCTCTCCACTCACACACACACACAATCGGACCCTCTCCACACACACACACACAATCGGACCCTCCCACACACACACACACAATCGGACCCTCTCCACACACACACACAATCGGACCCTCTCCACACACACAGCACACAATCGGACCCTCTCACACACACACACACACACACACAATCGGACCCTCTCCACACACACACACACAATCGGACCCTCTCCACACACACACAATCGGACCCTCTCCACACACACGCACACAATCGGACCCTCTCCACACACACACACACAATCGGACCCTCTCCACACACACACACACAATCGGACCCTCTCCACACACACACACACACACACACACACACACACACACACACACACAATCGGACCCTCTCCACACACACACACGCACACAATCGGACCCTCTCCACACACACACACACACAATCGGACCCTCTCCACACACACACACACAATCGGACCCTCTCCACACACACACACACACACACACACACACAATCGGACCCGCTCCACACACACACACACACAATCGGACCCTCTCCACACACACACACACACAATCGGACCCTCTCCACACACACACACACAATCGGACCCTCTCACACACACACACACACAATCGGACCCTCTCCACACACACACACACACACGACCCACACACACACACACACACAATCGGACCCTCTCCACTCACACACACAATCGGACCCTCTCCACACACACACACACAATCGGACCCTCACACACACACACACACACACACACAATCGGACCCTCTCCACACACACACACAATCGGACCCTCTCCACACACACACACAATCGGACCCTCTCCACACACACACACAATCGGACCCTCTCCACACACACACACACAATCGGACCCTCTCCACACACACACACACAATCGGACCCTCTCCACACACACCACACAATCGGACCCTCTCACACACACACACAATCGGACCCTCTCCACACACACACACACAATCGGACCCTCTCCACACACACACACACAATCGGACCCTCTCCACACACACACACACAATCGGACCCTCTCCACACACACACACACAATCGGACCCTCTCCACACACACAGCACACAATCGGACCCTCTCCACACACACACACACAATCGGACCCTCTCCACACACACACACACACAATCGGACCCTCTCCACACACACACACACACACAATCGGACCCTCTCCACACACACACACACACACACACACAATCGGACCCTCTCCACACACACACACACACAATCGGACCCTCTCCACACACACACACACAATCGGACCCTCTCCACACACACACACCACACAATCGGACCCTCTCCACACACACACACACACACACAATCGGACCCTCTCCACACACACACACACAATCGGACCCTCTCCACACACACACACACACAATCGGACCCTCTCCACACACACACACACACAATCGGACCCTCTCCACACACACACACACACAATCGACCCTCTCCACACACACACACACAATCGGACCCTCTCCACACACCACACACACACAATCGGACCCTCTCCACACACACACACACACACACAATCGGACCCTCTCCACACACACACACACACAATCGGACCCTCTCCACACACACACACACACACACAATCGGACCCTCTCCACACACACACACACAATCGGACCCTCTCCACACACACACACACACACAATCGGACCCTCTCCACACACACACACACACAATCGGACCCTCTCCACACACACACACAATCGGACCCTCTCCACACACCACACAATCGGACCCTCTCCACACACACACATCGGACCCTCTCACACACACGCACACAATCGGACCCTCTCCCACACACACACACACACACACACACACAATCGGACCCTCTCCACACACACACACACAATCGGACCCTCTCCACACACACACAATCGGACCCTCTCCACACACACACACACAATCGGACCCTCTCCACACACACACACACACAATCGGACCTCTCCACACACACACACCACACACACACAATCGGACCCTCTCCACACACACACACACACAATCGGACCCTCACACACACACACACACACACACACAATCGGACCCTCTCCACACACACACACCACACAATCGGACCCTCTCCACACACACACACACACACACAATCGGACCCTCTCCACACACACACACACACAATCGGACCCTCTCCACACACACACTCACACACGCACACAATCGGACCCTCTCCACACACACACACACACAATCGGACCCTCTCCACACACACACACACAATCGGACCCTCTCCACACACACACACACACAATCGGACCCTCACCACACACACACACACAATCGGACCCTCTCCACACACACACACACACACACACACACACAATCGGACCCTCTCCACACACACACACACACACAATCGGACCCTCTCCACACACACACACACACAATCGGACCCTCTCCACACACACACACACAATCGGACCCTCACCACACACACACACACACAATCGGACCCTCTCCACACACACACACAATCGGACCCTCACCACACACAGACACACACACAATCGACCCTCTCCACACACACACACACACAATCGGACCCTCTCCACACACACACAATCGGACACTCTCCACACACACCACACAATCGGACCCTCTCCACACACACACACACACAATCGGACCCTCTCCCACCCCCACACACACACAAACGGACCCTCACCACACACACACACACACAATCGGACCCCTCTCCACACACACACACAATCGGACCCTCTCCACACACACACACACACACACACACACACAATCGGACCCTCTCCACACACACACACAATCGGACCCTCTCCACACACACACACACACACACACACACGACACACACACACAATCGGACCCTCACCACACACACACAATCGGACCACTCCTACACACACACATACAACACAATCGGACCCTCACCACACACACACACACCCACACAATCGGACCCTCTCCCAACGACACACCACACACACACACAAATCGGTCCCTCTCCACACACACACACGCAATCGGACCCTCTCCACACACACA
>NC_140990.1:104782919-104821178 GCF_052327205.1 Somniosus microcephalus | reverse complement strand
CCAAGGAGGACACTCGCCCCCTTTACCTGGTTCCCCTCCAAGGAGGACACTCGCACTCTTTACCTGGTTCCCCTCCAAGGAGGACGCTCGCCCTCTTTACCTGGTTCCCCTCCAAGGTGGACACTCGCCCTCTTTGCCTGGTTCCCCTCCAAGGAGGACGCTCGCCCTCTTTACCTGGTTCCTCTCCAGGGAGGACAATCGCCCTCTTTACCTGGTTCCCCTCCAAGGAGGACACTCGCCCTCTTTGCCTGGTTCCCCTCCAGGGAGGACACTCGCCCTCTTTATCTGGTTCCCCTCCCAGGAGGACACTCGCACTCTTTACCTGGATCCTCTCCAAGGAGGACACTCGCCCTCTTTGCCTGGTTCTCCTCCCAGGAGGGCACTCACCCTCTTTACCTCGTTCCCCTCCACGGAGGACACTCGCCCTCTTTACCTGGTTCCTCTCCAAGGAGGACACTCGCCCTCTTTACCTGGTTCCCCTCCAAGGAGGACACATGCCCTCTTTACCTGGTCCCTCTCCTTGGAGGACACTCGCCCTCTTTACCTGGTACCCCTCCAAGGAGGACACTCGCCCTCTGTGCCTGGTTCCCCTCCCAGGAGGACACTCGCCCTCTTCACCTGGTTCCCCTCCAAGGAGGGCACACGCCCTCTTTATCTGGTTCCCCTCCAAGGAGGACACTCGCCCTCTTTACCTGGTACCCCTACAAGGAGGACACTTGCCTTCCTTACCTGCTTCCCCTCCAAGGAGGGCACTCGCCCTCTTTACCTGGTTCCCCTACAAGGAGGACACTCGCCCTCGCCCTCTTTGCGTGGTTCTCCTCCAAGGAGGACGCTCGCCCTCTTTACCTGGTTCCCCTCCAAGGAGGACACTCGCCCTCTTTACCTGGTTCCACTCCAAGGAGGAGACTCACCCTCTGTACCTGTTTCCCTCCAAGGAGGACACTCGCCCTCTTTACCTGGTTCCCCTCGAAGGAGGACACTCGCCCTCTTTACCTGGTTCCCCTCCAAGGAGGACACATACCCTCTTTACCTGGTTCCCCTCCAAGGAGGACACTCGCCCTATTTACCTGGTTCCCCTCCAAGGAGGACACACGCCCTCTTTACATGGTTCCCCTCCAAGGAGGACACTCGCACTCTTTACCTGGTTCCCCTCCAAGGAGGACGCTCGCTCTCTTTACCTGGTTCCCCTCCAAGGAGGACACTCGCCCTCTTTGCCTGGTTCCCCTCCAAGGAGGACGCACGCCCTCTTTACCTGGTTGCCCTCCAAGGAGGACACTCGACCTCTTTGCCTGGTTCCCCTACAAGGAAGACACTCGCCCTCTTTACCTTGTTCCCCTCCAAGGAGGACACTCGTCCTGTTTACCTGGTTCTCCTCCAAGGAGGACACTCGCCCTCTTTACCTGGTTCCCCTCCAAGGAGGACACTCGCCCTCTTTGCCTGGTTCCCCTCCAGGGAGGACACTCGCCCTCTTTACCTGGTTCCCCTCCAAGGAGCACAATCGCCCTCTTTACCTGGTTCCCCTCCAAGGAGGACACTCGCCCTCTTTAACTGGTTCCCCTCCAAGGAGGACATTCGCCCTCTTTGCCTTGTTCCTCTCCAAGGAGGACACTCGCCCTCTTTACCTGGTTCCCCTCCAAGGAGGACACTCGTCCTCTTTGCCTGGTTCCTCTCCAAGGAGGACAGTCGCCCTCTTTACCTGGTTCCCCTCCAAGGAGGACACTTGCCCTCTTTACCTGGTTCCCCTCCAAGGAGGGCACTCGCCCTCTTTACCTGGTTCCCCTCCAAGGAGGACACTCGCCCTCTTTACCTGGTTCCCCTCCAAGGAGGACACACGCCCTCTTTACCTGGTTCCTCTCCAAGGAGGACACTCGCCCTCTTTACCTGGTTTCCCTCCAAGGAGGGCACGCGCCCTCTTTACCTGTTTCCCCTCCAAGGAGGGCACTCGCCCTCTTTACCTGGTTCCCCTCGAAGGAGGACACTCGCCCTCTTTGCCTGGTTCCCCTCCAAGGAGGACACTCGCCCTCTTTACCTGGTTCCCCTCCAAGGAGGACAATCGCCCTCTTTACCTGGTTCCCTTCGAAGGAGGACACTCGGCCTCTTTACCTGACTCCCCTCCAAGGAGGACACACACGCTCTTTACTTGGTTCCCCTCCAAGGAGGACACTCGCCCTATTTACCTGGTTCCCCTCCAAGGAGGTCACACGCCCTCTTTACGTGGTTCCTCTCCATGGAGGACACACACGCTCTTTACTTGGTTCCCCTCCAAGGAGGACACTCGCCCTATTTACCTGGTTCCCCTCCAAGGAGGACACTCGCCCCCTTTACCTGGTTCCCCTCCAAGGAGGACACTCGCACTCTTTACCTGGTTCCCCTCCAAGGAGGACACTCGCCCTCTTTGCCTGGTTCCACTCCAAGGAGGACACTCGTCCTCTTTACCTGGTTCCCCTCCAAGGAGGACACTCGTCCTCTTTACCTGGTTCCCCTCCAAGGAGGACACACGCTCTTTACTTGGTTCCCCTCCAAGGAGGACACTCACCCTATTTACCTGGTTCCCCTCCAAGGAGGGCACTCGCCCCCTTTACCTGGTTCCCCTCCAAGGAGGACACTCGCACTCTTTACCTGGTTCCCCTCCAAGGAGGACACTCGCCCTCTTTGCCTGGTTCCCCTCCAGGGAGGACACTCGCCCTCTTTATCTGGTTCCCCTCCCAGGAGGACACTCACCCTCTTTACCTGGTTCCCCTCCAAGGAGGACACTCGCCCTCTTCGCCTGGTTCCCCTCCCAGGAGGACACTCACCCTCTTTACCTCGTTCCCCTCCAAGGAGGACACTCGCCCTCTTTACCTGGTTCCTCTCCAAGGAGGACACTCGCCCTCTTTACCTGGTTCCCCTCCAAGGAGGACACATGCCCTCTTTAGCTCGTCCCTCTCCTTGGAGGACACTCGCCCTCTTTACCTGGTTCCCCTCCAAGGAGGACACTCGCCCTCTGTGCCTGGTTCCCCTCCCAGGAGGACACTCGCCCTCTTCACCTGGTTCCCCTCCAAGGAGGACACACACGCTCTTTACTTGGTTCCCCTCCAAGGAGGACACTCGCCCTATTTACCTGGTTCCCCTCCAAGGAGGGCACTCGCCCCCTTTACCTGGTTCCCCTCCAAGGAGGACACTCGCTCTCTTTACCTGGTTCCCCTCCAAGGAGGACGCTCGCCCTCTTTACCTGATTCCCCTCCAAGGAGGACACTCGCCCTCTTTGCCTGGTTCCCCTCCAAGGAGGACGCTCTCCCTCTTTACCTGGTTCGTCTCCAGAGAGGACAATCGCCCTCTTTTCCTGGTTCCCCTCCAAGGAGGACACTCGCCCTCTTTGCCTGGTTCCCCTCCAGGGAGGACACCCGCCCTCTTTATCTGGTTCCCCTCCCAGGAGGACACTCGCCCTCTTTACCTGGTTCCCCTCCAAGGAGGACACTCGCCCTCTTTGCCTGGTTCCTCTCCCAGGAGGACACTCACCCTCTTTACCTCGTTCCCCTCCAAGGAGGACACTCGCCCTCTTTACCTGGTTCCTCTCCAAGGAGGACACTCGCCCTCTTTACCTGGTTCCCCTCCAAGGAGGACACATGCCCTCTTTACCTGGTCCCTCTCCTTGGAGGACACTCGCCCTCTTTACCTGGTTCCCCTCCAAGGAGGACACTCGCCCTCTGTGCCTGGTTCCCCTCCCAGGAGGACACTCGCCCTCTTCACCTGGTTCCCCTCCAAGGAGGACACACGCCCTCTTTATCTGGTTCCCCTCCAAGGAGGACACTCGCCCTCTTTACCTGGTACCCCTCCAAGGAGGACACTTGCCCTCTTTACCTGGTTCCCCTCCAAGGAGGGCACTCGCCCTCTTTACCTGGTTCCCCTACAAGGAGGACACTCACCCTCGCCCTCTTTGCGTGGTTCTCCTCCAAGGAGGACGCTCGCCCTCTTTACCTGGTTCCCCTCCAAGGAGGACACTCGCCCTCTTTACCTGGTTCCACTCCAAGGAGGAGACTCGCCCTCTGTACCTGTTTCCCTCCAAGGAGGACACTCGCCCTCTTTACCTGGTTCCCCTCGAAGGAGGACACTCGCCCTCTTTACCTGGTTCCCCTCCAAGGAGGACACATACCCTCTTTACCTGGTTCCCCTCCAAGGAGGACACTCGCCCTATTTACCTGGTTCCCCTCCAAGGAGGACACACGCCCTCTTTACATGGTTCCCCTCCAAGGAGGACACTCGCACTCTTTACCTGGTTCCCCTCCAAGGAGGACGCTCGCTCTCTTTACCTGGTTCCCCTCCAAGGAGGACACTCGCCCTCTTTGCCTGGTTCCCCTCCAAGGAGGACGCTCGGCCTCTTTACCTGGTTCCCCTCCAAGGAGGACACTCGCCCTCTTTGCCTGGTTCCCCTCCAAGGAGGACGCTCGCTCTCTTTACCTGCTTCCTCTCCAGGGAGGGCACTCGCCCTCTTTACCTTGTTCCCCTCCAAGGAGGACACTCGCCCTCTTTGCCTGGTTCCCCTCCAAGGAGGATACTCGCCCTCTTTGCCTGGTTTCCCTCCAAGGAGGACACTCGCCCTCTTTGCCTGGTTCCCCTCCAAGGAGGACACTCGCCCTCTTTGCCTGGTTCCCCTCCAAAGAGGACACTCGCCCTCTTTGCCTGGTTTCCCTCCAAGGAGGACACATGCCCTCTTTGCCTGGCTTCCCTCCAAGGAGGACACTCGCCCTCTTGACCTGGTTCCCCTCCAAGGAGGACACTCGCCCTCTTTACCTGGTTCCCCTACAAGGAAGACACTCGCCCTCTTTACCTGGTTCCCCTCCAAGGAGGACACTCGTCCTGTTACCTGGTTCTCCTCCAAGGAGGACACTCGCCCTCTTTACCTGGTTCCCCTCCAAGGAGGACACTCGCCCTCTTTGCCTGGTTCCCCTCCAGGGAGGACACTCGCCCTCTTTACCTGGTTCCCCTCCAAGGAGGACACTCGCCCTCTTTACCTGGTTCCCCTCCAAGGAGCACAATCGCCCTCTTTACCTGGTTCCCCTCCAAGGAGGACACTCGCCCTCTTTAACTGGTTCCCCTCCAAGGAGGACATTCGCCCTCTTTGCCTGGTTCCTCTCCAAGGAGGACACTCGCCCTCTTTACCTGGTTCCCCTCCAAGGAGGACACTCGTCCTCTTTACGTGGTTCTCCTCCAAGGAGGACACTCGCCCTCTTTACCTGGTTCCCCTCCAAGGAGGACACTCGCCCTCTTTGCCTGGTTCTCCTCCAGGGAGGACACTCGCCCTCTTTACCTGGTTCCCCTCCAAGGAGTACACTCGCCCTCTTTACCTGGTTCCCCTCCAAGGAGTACACTCGCCCTCTTTGCCTGGTTTCCCTCCAAGGAGGACACTTGCCCTCTTTGCTTGGTTTCCCTCCAAGGAGGACACTCGCCCCCTTTACCTGGTTCCACTCCAAGGAGGAGACTCGCCCTCTGTACCTGTTTTCCTCCAAGGAGGACACTCGCCCTCTTTACCTGGTTCCCCTCGAAGGAGAACACTCGCCCTCTTTACCTGGTTCCCCTCCAAGGAGGACACATACCCTCTTTACCTGGTTCCCCTCCAAGGAGGACACTCGCCCTATTTACCTGGTTCCCCTCCAAGGAGAACACACGCCCTCTTTACATGGTTCCCCTCCAAGGAGGACACTCGCACTCTTTACCTGGTTCCCCTCCAAGGAGGACACTCGCCCTCTTTGCCTGGTTCCCCTCCAAGGAGGACACTCGCACTCTTTACCTGGTTCCCCTCCAAGGAGGACACTCGCCCTCTTTGCCTGGTTCCCCTCCAAGGAGGACGCTCGCCCTCTTTACCTGGTTCCTCTCCAGGGAGGGCACTCGCCCTCTTTACCTTGTTCACCTCCAAGGAGGACACTCGCCCTCTTTGCCTGGTTCCCCTCCAAGGAGGATACTCGCCCTCTTTGCCTTGTTTCCCTCCAAGGAGGACACTCGCCCTCTTTGCCTGGTTCCCCTCCAAGGAGGACACTCGCCCTCTTTGCCTGGTTCCCCTCCAAGGAGGACACTCGCCCTCTTTGCCTGGTTTCCCTCCAAGGAGGACACACGCCCTCATTGCCTGGCTTCCCTCCAAGGAGGACACTCGCCCTCTTGACCTGGTTCCCCTCCAAGGAGGACACTCGCCCTCTTTACCTGGTTCCCCTTCAAGGAAGACACTCGCCCTCTTTACCTGGTTCCCCTCCAAGGAGGACACTCGCCCTCTTTACCTTGTTCCCCTCCAAGGAGGACACTCGCCCTCTTTGCCTGGTTCCCCTCCAGGGAGGACACTCGCCCTCTTTACCTTGTTCCCCTCCAAGGAGGACACTCACCCTCTTTACCTGGTTCCCCTCCAAGGAGCACAATCGCCCTCTTTACCTGGTTCCCCTCCAAGGAGGACACTCGCCCTCTTTACCTGGTTCCTCTCCAAGGAGGACAGTCGCCCTCTTTACCTGGTTCCCCTCCAAGGAGGACACATGCCCTCTTTAGCTCGTCCCTCTCCTTGGAGGACACTCGCCCTCTTTACCTGGTTCCCCTCCAAGGAGGACACTCGCCCTCTGTGCCTGGTTCCCCTCCCAGGAGGACACTCGCCCTCTTCACCTGGTTCCCCTCCAAGGAGGACACACGCCCTCTTTATCTGGTTCCCCTCCAAGGAGGACACTCGCCCTCTTTACCTGGTACCCCTCCAAGGAGGACACTTGCCCTCTTTACATGGTTCCCCTCCAAGGAGGGCACTCGCCCTCTTTACCTTGTTCCCCTACAAGGAGGACACTCGCCCTCGCCCTCTTTGCGTGGTTCTCCTCCAGGGAGGACACTCGCCCTCTTTACCTTGTTCCCCTCCAAGGAGGACACTCGCCCTCTTTGCCTGGTTCCCCTCCAGGGAGGATACTCGCCCTCTTTACCTTGTTCCCCTCCAAGGAGGACACTCACCCTCTTTACCTGGTTCCCCTCCAAGGAGCACAATCGCCCTCTTTACCTGGTTCCCCTCCAAGGAGGACACTCGCCCTCTTTAACTGGTTCCCCTCCAAGGAGGACATTCGCCCTCTTTGCCTGGTTCCTCTCCAAGGAGGACGCTCGCCCTCTTTACCTGGTTCCCCTCCAAGGAGGACACTCGTCCTCTTTGCCTTGTTCTCCTCCAGGGAGGACACTTGACCTCTTTACCTGGTTCCCCTCCAAGGAGTACACTCACCCTCTTCGCCTGGTTCCCCTCCAAGGAGGACACTCGCCCTCTTTGCCTGGTTTCCCTCCAAGGAGGACACTTGCCCTCTTTGCTTGGTTTCCCTCCAAGGAGGACACTCGCCCTCTTTGCCTGGTTCCCCTCCAAGGAGAACACTCGCCCTCTTTGCCTGGTTCCCCTCCCAGGAGGACACTCGCCCCCTTTACCTGGTTCCCCTCCAAGGAGGACACTCGCCCACTTTGCCTGGTTTCCCTCCAAGGAGGACACACGCCCTCTTTGCCTGGTTTCCCTCCAAGGAGGACACTTGCTCTCTTTGCCTGGTTCCCCTCCAGGGAGGACACTCGCCCTCTTTATATGGGTCCCCTCCAAGGAGGACACTTGCCGTCTTTGCCTAGTTCCCCTCCAAGGAGGACACTCCCCTCTTTGCCTGGTTTCCCTCCAAGGAGGACACTCGGCCTCTTTGCCTGGTTCTCCTCCAAGGAGAACACTCGCCCTCTTTGACTGGTTCCCCTCCCAGGAGGACACTCATCCTCTTTACCTGGTTCCCCTCCCAGGAGGACACTCGCCCTCTTTGCCTGGTTCCCCTCCAAGGAGGACACTCACCCTCTTTACCTGGTTCCCCTCCAAGAAGGACACTCGCCCTCTTTGCCTGGTTTCCCTCCAAGGAGGACACTCGCCCTCTATGCCTGGTTCCCCTCCCAGGAGGACAGTCGCCCTCTTTAACTGGTTCCCCTCCAAGGAGGACACTCGCCCTCTTTACCTGGTTCCCCTCCAAGGAGGACACACACCCTCTTTACCTGGTTCCCCTCCAAGGAGGACACACGCCCTCTTTACCTGGTTCCTCTCCAAGGAGGACACTTGCCCTCTTTACCTGGTTCCCCTCCAAGGAGGACATTTGCCGTCTTTACCTAGTTCCCCTCCAAGGAGGACACTTGCCCTCTTTACCTGGTTCCCCTCCAAGGAGGACACTCGCCCTCTTTACCTGGTTCCCCTCGAAGGAGGACACTCGCCCTCTTTACCTTGTTCCCCTCCAAGGAGGACACATGCCCTCTTTACCTGGTTCCTCTCCAAGGAGGACACTCGCCCTCTTTACCTGGTTTCCCTCCAAGGAGGGCACGCGCCCTCTTTACCTGTTTCCCCTCCATGGAGGACACTCGCCCTCTTTACCTGGTTCCCCTCCAAGGAGGACACTCGCCCTCTTTACCTGGTTCCCCTCGAAGGAGGACACTCGCCCTCTTTACCTGGTTACCCTCCAAGGAGGACACACACGCTCTTTACTTGGTTCCCCTCCAAGGAGGACACTCGCCCTATTTACCTGGATCCCCTCCAAGGAGGACGCATGCCCTCTTTACCTGGTTCCTCTCCAAGGAGGACACACACGCTCTTTACTTGGTTCCCCTCCAAGGAGGACACTCGCTCTATTTACCTGGTTCCCCTCCAAGGAGGACACTCGCCCCCTTTACCTGGTTCCCCTCCAAGGAGGACACTCACACTCTTTGCCTGGTTCCCCTCCAAGGAGGATGCTCGCCCTCTTTACCTGGTTCCCCTCCAAGGAGGACACTCGCCCTCTTTGCCTGGTTCCCCTCCAAGGAGGACGCTCGCCCTCTTTACCAGGTTCCCCTCCAAGGAGGACACTCGTCCTCTTTGCCTGGTGCCACTCCAAGGAGGACACTCGCCCTCTTTACCTGGTTCCCCTCCAAGGAGGACACTCGTCCTCTTTACCTGGTTCCCCTCCAAGGAGGACACTCGCACTCTTTACCTGGTTCCCCTCCAAGGAGGACGCTCGCCCTCTTTACCTGGTTCCCCTCCAAGTAGGACACTCGCCCTCTTTGCCTGGTTCCCCTCCAAGGAGGACGCTCGCCCCCTTTACCAGGTTCCCCTCCAAGGAGGACACTCGCCCTCTTTACCTGGTTCCCCTCCAAGGAGGAAACTCGCCCTCTTTACTTGGTTCCCCTCCAAGTAGGACACTCGCCCTATTTACCTGGTTCCCCTCCAAGGGGGACACTCGCCCTCTTTGCCTGGTTCCCCTCCAAGGAGGACGCTCGCCCTCTTTACCTGGTTCCTCTCCAGGGAGGACAATCGCCCTCTTTACCTGCTTCCCCTCCATGGTGGACACTCGCCCTCTTTGCCTGGTTCCCCTCCAGGGAGGACACTCGCCCTCTTTATCTGGTTCCCCTCCCAGGAGGACACTCGCCCTCTTTACCTGGTTCCCCTCCAAGGAGGACACTCGCCCTCTTTGCCTGGTTCCCCTCCCAGGAGGACACTCACCCTCTTTACCTCGTTCCCCTCCAAGGAGGACACTCGCCCTCTTTACCTGGTTCCTCTCCAAGGAGGACACTCGCCCTCTTTCCCTGGTTCCCCTCCAAGGAGGAAACATGCCCTCTTTACCTGGTCCCTCTCCTTGGAGGACACTCGCCCTCTTTACCTGGTTCCCCTCCAAGGCGGACACTCGCCCTCTGTGCCTGGTTCACCTCCAAGGAGGACACACGCCCTCTTTACCTGGTTCCTCTCCAAGGAGGACACTCGCCCTCTTTACCTGGTTTCCCTCCAAGGAGGGCACGCGCCCTCTTTACCTGTTTCCCCTCCAAGGAGGGCACTCGCCCTCTTTACCTGGTTCCCCTCGAAGGAGGACACTCGCCCTCTTTGCCTGGTTCCCCTCCAAGGAGGACACTCGCCCTCTTTACCTGGTTCCCCTCCAAGGAGGACACTCGCGCTCTTTACCTGGTTCCCTTCGAAGGAGGACACTCGCCCTCTTTACCTGGTTCCCCTCCAAGGAGGACACACGCCCTCTTTACGTGGTTCCTCTCCATGGAGGACACACACGCTCTTTACTTGGTTCCCCTCCAAGGAGGACACTCGCCCTATTTACCTGGTTCCCCTCCAAGGAGGACACTCGCCCCCTTTACCTGGTTCCCCTCCAAGGAGGACACTCGCACTCTTTACCTGGTTCCCCTCCAAGGAGGACACTCGCCCTCTTTGCCTGGTTCCACTCCAAGGAGGACACTCGCCCTCTTTACCTGGTTCCCCTCCAAGGAGGACACTCGTCCTCTTTACCTGGTTCCCCTCCAAGGAGGACACACACGCTCTTTACTTGGTTCCCCTCCAAGGAGGACACTCGCCCTCTTTACCTGGTTCCCCTCCAAGGAGGACACTCGTCCTCTTTACCTGGTTCCCCTCCAAGGAGGACACACGCCCTCTTTATCTGGTTCCCCTCCAAGGAGGACACTCGCCCTCTTTACCTGGTACCCCTCCAAGGAGGACACTTGCCCTCTTTACCTGGTTCCCCTCCAAGGAAGACACTCGCACTCTTTACCTGGTTCCCCTCCAAGGAGGACGCTCGCCCTCTTTACCTGGTTCCCCTCCAAGGAGGACACTCGCCCTCTTTGCCTGGTTCCCCTCCAAGGAGGACGCTCGCCCTCTTTACCTGGTTCCTCTCCAGGGAGGACAATCGCACTCTTTACCTGGTTCCCCTCCAAGGAGGACACTCGCCCTCTTTGCCT
Organism: Somniosus microcephalus; assembly: GCF_052327205.1. NCBI lineage: Eukaryota > Metazoa > Chordata > Chondrichthyes > Squaliformes > Somniosidae > Somniosus > Somniosus microcephalus. Next base: position 104,810,483 of record NC_140990.1, on the reverse strand, counting down.
GGTTCACCTCCAGGGAGGACACTCGCCCTCTTTATCTGGTTCCCCTCCCAGGAGGGCACTCGCCCTCTTTACCTGGTTCCCCTCCAAGGAGGACACTCGCCCTCTTTGCCTGGTTCCCCTCCCAGGAGGACACTCACCCTCTTTACCTCGTTCCCCTCCAAGGAGGACACTCGCCCTCTTTACCTGGTTCCTCTCCAAGGAGGACACTCGCCCTCTTTACCTGGTTCCCCTCCAAGGAGGACACATGCCCTCTTTACCTCGTCCCTCTCCTTGGAGGACACTCGCCCTCTTTACCTGGTTCCCCTCCAAGGAGGACACTCGCCCTCTGTGCCTGGTTCCCCTCCCAGGAGGACACTCGCCCTCTTCACCTGGTTCCCCTCCAAGGAGGACACACGCCCTCTTTATCTGGTTCCCCTCCAAGGAGGACACTCGCCCTCTTTACCTGGTACCCCTCCAAGGAGGACACTTGCCCTCTTTACCTGGTTCCCCTCCAAGGAGGGCACTCGCCCTCTTTACCTGGTTCCCCTACAAGGAGGACACTCGCCCTCGCCCTCTTTGCGTGGTTCTCCTCCAAGGAGGACGCTCGCCCTCTTTACCTGGTTCCCCTCCAAGGAGGACACTCGCCCTCTTTACCTGGTTCCACTCCAAGGAGGAGACTTGCCCTCTGTACCTGTTTCCCTCCAAGGAGGACACTCGTCCTCTTTACCTGGTTCCCCTCCAAGGAGGACACACACGCTCTTTACTTGGTTCCCCTCCAAGGAGGACACTCGCCCTATTTACCTGGTTCCCCTCCAAGGAGGGCACTCGCCCCCTTTACCTGGTTCCCCTCCAAGGAGGACACTCGCACTCTTTACGTGGTTCCCCTCCAAGGAGGACGCTCGCCCTCTTTACCTGATTCCCCTCCAAGGAGGACACTCGCCCTCTTTGCCTGGTTCCCCTCCAAGGAGGACGCTCGCCCTCTTTACCTGGTTCCTCTCCAGGGAGGACAATCGCCCTCTTTACCTGGTTCCCCTCCAAGGAGGACACTCGCCCTCTTTGCCTGGTTCCCCTCCAGGGAGGACACTCACCCTCTTTATCTGGTTCCCCTCCCAGGAGGACACTCGCCCTCTTTACCTGGTTCCCCTCCAAGGAGGACACTCGCCCTCTTTGCCTGGTTCCCCTCCCAGGAGGACACTCACCCTCTTTACCTTGTTCCGCTCCAAGGAGGACACTCGTCCTGTTTACCTGGTTCTCCTCCAAGGAGGACACTCGCCCTCTTTACCTGATTCCCCTCCAAGGAGGACACTCGCCCTCTTTGCCTGGTTCCCCTCCAGGGAGGACACTCGCCCTCTTTACCTGGTTCCCCTCCAAGGAGGACACTTGCCCTCTTTACGTGGTTCCCCTCCAAGGAGCACAATCGCCCTCTTTACCTGGTTCCCCTCCAAGGAGGACACTCGCCCTCTTTAACTGGTTCCCCTCCAAGGAGGACATTCGCCCTCTTTGCCTGGTTCCTCTCCAAGGAGGACACTCGCCCTCTTTACCTGGTTCCCCTCCAAGGAGGACACTCGTCCTCTTTACCTGGTTCCCCTCCAAGGAGGACAGTCGCCCTGTTTACCTGGTTCCCCTCCAAGGAGGACACTTGCCCTCTTTACCTGGTTCCCCTCCAAGGAGGGCACTCGCCCTCTTTACCTGGTTCCCCTCGAAGGAGGACACTCGCCCTCTTTACCTGGTTCACCTCCAAGGAGGACACACGCCCTCTTTACCTGGTTCCTCTCCAAGGAGGACACTCGCCCTCTTTACCTGGTTTCCCTCCAAGGAGGGCACGCGCCCTCTTTACCTGTTTCCCCTCCAAGGAGGGCACTCGCCCTCTTTACCTGGTTCCCCTCGAAGGAGGACACTCGCCCTCTTTGCCTGGTTCCCCTCCAAGGAGGACACTCGCCCTCTTTACCTGGTTCCCCTCCAAGGAGGACACTCGCCCTCTTTACCTGGTTCCCTTCGAAGGAGGACACTCGCCCTCTTTACCTGGTTCCCCTCCAAGGAGGACACACGCCCTCTTTACGTGGTTCCTCTCCATGGAGGACACACACGCTCTTTACTTGGTTCCCCTCCAAGGAGGACACTCGCCCTATTTACCTGGTTCCCCTCCAAGGAGGACACTCGCCCCCTTTACCTGGTTCCCCTCCAAGGAGGACACTCGCACTCTTTACCTGGTTCCCCTCCAAGGAGGACACTCGCCCTCTTTGCCTGGTTCCACTCCAAGAAGGACACTCGCCCTCTTTACCTGGTTCCCCTCCAAGGAGGACACTCGTCCTCTTTACCTGGTTCCCCTCCAAGGAGGACACACACGCTCTTTACTTGGTTCCCCTCCAAGGAGGACACTCGCCCTCTTTACCTGGTTCCCCTCCAAGGAGGACACTCGTCCTCTTTACCTGGTTCCCCTCCAAGGAGGACACACGCCCTCTTTATCTGGTTCCCCTCCAAGGAGGACACTCGCCCTCTTTACCTGGTACCCCTCCAAGGAGGACACTTGCCCTCTTTACCTGGTTCCCCTCCAAGGAAGACACTCGCACTCTTTACCTGGTTCCCCTCCAAGGAGGACGCTCGCCCTCTTTACCTGGTTCCCCTCCAAGGAGGACACTCGCCCTCTTTGCCTGGTTCCCCTCCAAGGAGGACGCTCGCCCTCTTTACCTGGTTCCTCTCCAGGGAGGACAATCGCACTCTTTACCTGGTTCCCCTCCAAGGAGGACACTCGCCCTCTTTGCCTGGTTCACCTCCAGGGAGGACACTCGCCCTCTTTATCTGGTTCCCCTCCCAGGAGGGCACTCGCCCTCTTTACCTGGTTCCCCTCCAAGGAGGACACTCGCCCTCTTTGCCTGGTTCCCCTCCCAGGAGGACACTCACCCTCTTTACCTCGTTCCCCTCCAAGGAGGACACTCGCCCTCTTTACCTGGTTCCTCTCCAAGGAGGACACTCGCCCTCTTTACCTGGTTCCCCTCCAAGGAGGACACATGCCCTCTTTACCTCGTCCCTCTCCTTGGAGGACACTCGCCCTCTTTACCTGGTTCCCCTCCAAGGAGGACACTCGCCCTCTGTGCCTGGTTCCCCTCCCAGGAGGACACTCGCCCTCTTCACCTGGTTCCCCTCCAAGGAGGACACACGCCCTCTTTATCTGGTTCCCCTCCAAGGAGGACACTCGCCCTCTTTACCTGGTACCCCTCCAAGGAGGACACTTGCCCTCTTTACCTGGTTCCCCTCCAAGGAGGGCACTCGCCCTCTTTACCTGGTTCCCCTACAAGGAGGACACTCGCCCTCGCCCTCTTTGCGTGGTTCTCCTCCAAGGAGGACGCTCGCCCTCTTTACCTGGTTCCCCTCCAAGGAGGACACTCGCCCTCTTTACCTGGTTCCACTCCAAGGAGGAGACTTGCCCTCTGTACCTGTTTCCCTCCAAGGAGGACACTCGTCCTCTTTACCTGGTTCCCCTCCAAGGAGGACACACACGCTCTTTACTTGGTTCCCCTCCAAGGAGGACACTCGCCCTATTTACCTGGTTCCCCTCCAAGGAGGGCACTCGCCCCCTTTACCTGGTTCCCCTCCAAGGAGGACACTCGCACTCTTTACGTGGTTCCCCTCCAAGGAGGACGCTCGCCCTCTTTACCTGATTCCCCTCCAAGGAGGACACTCGCCCTCTTTGCCTGGTTCCCCTCCAAGGAGGACGCTCGCCCTCTTTACCTGGTTCCTCTCCAGGGAGGACAATCGCCCTCTTTACCTGGTTCCCCTCCAAGGAGGACACTCGCCCTCTTTGCCTGGTTCCCCTCCAGGGAGGACACTCACCCTCTTTATCTGGTTCCCCTCCCAGGAGGACACTCGCCCTCTTTGCCTGGTTCCCCTCCCAGGAGGACACTCACCCTCTTTACCTCGTTCCCGTCCAAGGAGGACACTCGCCCTCTTTACCTGGTTCCTCTCGAAGGAGGACACTCGCCCTCTTTACCTGGTTCCCCTCCAAGGAGGACACATGCCCTCTTTACCTGGTCCCTCTCCTTGGAGGACACTCGCCCTCTTTACCTGGTTCCCCTCCAAGGAGGACACTCGCCCTCTGTGCCTGGTTCCCCTCCCAGGAGGACACTCGCCCTATTTACCTGGTTCCCCTCCAAGGAGGACACATGCCCTCTTTACATGGTTCCCCTCCAAGGAGGACACTCGCACTCTTTACCTGGTTCCCCTCCAAGGAGGACGCTCGCTCTCTTTACCTGGTTCCCCTCCAAGGAGGACACTCGCCCTCTTTGCCTGGTTCCCCTCCAAGGAGGACGCTCGCCCTCTTTACCTGGTTCATCTCCAAGGAGGACACTCGCCCTCTTTGCCTGGTTCCCCTCCAAGGAAGACGCTCGCCCTCTTTACCTGGTTCCTCTCCAGGGAGGGCACTCGCCCTCTTTACCTTGTTCCCCTCCAAGGAGGACACTCGCCCTCTTTGCCTGGTTCCCCTCCAAGGAGGATACTCGCCCTCTTTGCCTGGTTTCCCTCCAAGGAGGACACTCGCCCTCTTTGCCTGGTTCCCCTCTAAGGAGGACACTCGCCCTCTTTGCCTGGTTCCCCTCCAAGGAGGACACTCGCCCTCTTTGCCTGGTTTCCCTCCAAGGAGGACACACGCCCTCTTTGCCTGGCTTCCCTCCAAGGAGGACACTCGCCCTCTTGACCTGGTTCCCCTCCAAGGAGGACACTCGCCCTCTTTACCTGGTTCCCCTCCAGGGAGGACACTCGCCCTCTTTACCTGGTTCCCCTCCAAGGAGGACACTCGCCCTCTTTACCTGGTTCCCCTCCAGGGAGGACACTCGCCCTCTTTGCCTGGTTCCCCTCCAGGGAGGACACTCGCCCTCTTTATCTGGTTCCCCTCCCAGGAGGACACTCGCCCTCTTTACCTGGTTCCCCTCCAAGGAGGACACTCGCCCTCTTTGCCTGGTTCCCCTCCCAGGAGGACACTCACCCTCTTTACCTCGTTCCCGTCCAAGGAGGACACTCGCCCTCTTTACCTGGTTCCTCTCGAAGGAGGACACTCACCCTCTTTACCTGGTTCCCCTCCAAGGAGGACACATGCCCTCTTTACCTGGTCCCTCTCCTTGGAGGACACTCGCCCTCTTTACCTGGTTCCCCTCCAAGGAGGACACTCTCCCTCTGTGCCTGGTTCCCCTCCCAGGAGGACACTCGCCCTATTTACCTGGTTCCCCTCCAAGGAGGACACACGCCCTCTTTACATGGTTCCCCTCCAAGGAGGACACTCGCACTCTTTACCTGGTTCCCCTCCAAGGAGGACGCTCGCTCTCTTTACCTGGTTCCCCTCCAAGGAGGACACTCGCCCTCTTTGCCTGGTTCCCCTCCAAGGAGGACGCTCGCCCTCTTTACCTGGTTCCCCTCCAAGGAGGACACTCGCCCTCTTTGCCTGGTTCCCCTCCAAGGAAGACGCTCGCCCTCTTTACCTGGTTCCTCTCCAGGGAGGGCACTCGCCCTCTTTACCTTGTTCCCCTCCAAGGAGGACACTCGCCCTCTTTGCCTGGTTCCCCTCCAAGGAGGATACTCGCCCTCTTTGCCTGGTTTCCCTCCAAGGAGGACACTCGCCCTCTTTGCCTGGTTCCCCTCCAAGGAGGACACTCGCCCTCTTTGCCTGGTTCCCCTCCAAGGAGGACACTCGCCCTCTTTGCCTGGTTTCCCTCCAAGGAGGACACACGCCCTCTTTGCCTGGCTTCCCTCCAAGGAGGACACTCGCCCTCTTGACCTGGTTCCCCTCCAAGGAGGACACTCGCCCTCTTTACCTGGTTCCCCTCCAGGGAGGACACTCGCCCTCTTTACCTGGTTCCCCTCCAAGGAGGACACTCGCCCTCTTTACCTGGTTCCGCTCCAAGGAGCACAATCGCCCTCTTTACCTGGTTCCCCTCCAAGGAGGACACTCGCCCTCTTTAACTGGTTCCCCTCCAAGGAGGACATTCGCCCTCTTTGCCTGGTTCCTGTCCAAGGAGGACACTCGCCCTCTTTACCTGGTTCCCCTCTCAAGGAGGACACTCGTCCTCTTTACGTGGTTCTCCTCCAAGGAGGACACTCGCCCTCTTTAACTGGTTCCCCTCCAAGGAGGACATTCGCCCTCTTTGCCTGGTTCCTCTCCAAGGAGGACACTCGCCCTCTTTGCCTGGTTCCCCTCCAAGGAGGACACTCGCCCTCTTTGCCTGGTTTCCCTCCAAGGAGGGCACACACCCTCTTTGCCTGGCTTCCCTCCAAGGAGGACACTCGCCCTCTTGACCTGGTTCCCCTCCAAGGAGGACACTCGCCCTCTTTACCTGGTTCCCCTCCAGGGAGGACACTCGCCCTCTTTACCTGGTTCCTCTCCAAGGAGGACACTCGCCCTCTTTACCTGGTTCCCCTCCAAGGAGCACAATCGCCCTCTTTACCTGGTTCCCCTCCAAGGAGGACACTCACCCTCTTTAACTGGTTCCCCTCCAAGGAGGACACACGCCCTCTTTACATGGTTCCCCTCCAAGGAGGACACTCGCACTCTTTACCTGGTTCCCCTCCAAGGAGGACGCTCGCTCTCTTTACCTGGTTCCCCTCCAAGGAGGACACTCGCCCTCTTTGCCTGGTTCCCCTCCAAGGAGGACGCTCGCCCTCTTTACCTGGTTCCCCTGCAAGGAGAACACTCGCCCTCTTTGCCTGGTTCCCCTCCAAGGAGGACGCTCGCCCTCTTTACCTGGTTCCTCTCCAGGGAGGGCACTCGCCCTCTTTACCTTGTTCCCCTCCAAGGAGGACACTCGCCCTCTTTGCCTGGTTCCCCTCCAAGGAGGATACTCGCCCTCTTTGCCTGGTTTCCCTCCAAGGAGGACACTCGCCCTCTTTGCCTGGTTCCCCTCCAAGGAGGACACTCGCCCTCTTTGCCTGGTTCCCCTCCAAGGAGGACACACGCCCTCTTTGCCTGGCTTCCCTCCAAGGAGGACACTCGCCCTCTTGACCTGGTTCCCCTCCAAGGAGGACACTCGCCCTCTTTACCTGGTTCCCCTCCAGGGAGGACACTCGCCCTCTTTAACTGGTTCCCCTCCAAGGAGGACACTCGCCCTCTTTACCTGGTTCCCCTCCAAGGAGCACAATCGCCCTCTTTACCTGGTTCCCCTCCAAGGAGGACACTCTCCCTCTTTAACTGGTTCCCCTCCAAGGAGGACATTCGCCCTCTTTGCCTGGTTCCTCTCCAAGGAGGACACTCGCCCTCTTTACCTGGTTCCCCTCTCAAGGAGGACACTCGTCCTCTTTACGTGGTTCTCCGCCAAGGAGGACACTCGCCCTCTTTACCTGGTTCCCCTCCAAGGAGGACACTCGCCCTCTTTGCCTGGTTCTCCTCCAGGGAGGACACTCGCCCTCTTTACCTGGTTCCCCTCCAAGGAGTACACTCGCCCTCTTTGCCTGGTTCCCCTCCAAGGAGGACACTCACCCTCTTTGCCTGGTTTCCTTCCAAGGAGGACACTTGCCCTCTTTACCTGGTTCCACTCCAAGGAGGAGACTCGCCCTCTGTACCTGTTTCCCTCCAAGGAGGACACTCGCCCTCTTTACCTGGTTCCCCTCGAAGGAGGACACTCGCCCTCTTTAACTGGTTCCCCTCCAAGGAGGACATTCGCCCTCTTTGCCTGGTTCCTCTCCAAAGAGGACACTTGCCCTCTTTACCTGGTTACCCTCCAAGGAGGACACTCGTCCTCTTTACGTAGTTCTCCTCCAAGGAGGACACTCGCCCTCTTTACCTGGTTCCCCTCCAAGGAGGACACTCGCCCTCTTTGCCTGGTTCTCCTCCAGGGAGGACACTCGCCCTCTTTACCTGGTTCCCCTCCAAGGAGTACACTCGCCCTCTTTGCCTGGTTCCCCTCCAAGGAGGACACTCGCCCTCTTTGCCTGGTTTCCCTCCAAGGAGGACAATCGCCCCCTTTACCTGGTTCCACTCCAAGGAGGAGACTCGCCCTCTGTACCTGTTTCCCTCCAAGGAGGACACTCGCCCTCTTTACCTGGTTCCCCTCGAAGGAGGACACTCGCCCTCTTTACATGGTTCCCCTCCAAGGAGGACACATACCCTCTTTACCTGGTTCCCCTCCAAGGAGGACACTCGCCCTATTTACCTGGTTCCCCTCCAAGGAGGACACACGCCCTCTTTACATGGTTCCCCTCCAAGGAGGACACTCGCACTCTTTACCTGGTTCCCCTCCAAGGAGGACGCTCGCTCTCTTTACCTGGTTCCCCTCCAAGGAGGACACTCGCCCTCTTTGCCTGGTTCCCCTCCAAGGAGGACGCTCGCCCTCTTTACCTGGTTCCCCTCCAAGGAGGACACTCGCCCTCTTTGCCTGGTTCCCCTCCAAGGAGGACGCTTGCCCTCTTTACCTGGTTCCTCTCCAGGGAGGGCTCTCGCCCTCTTTACCTTGTTCCCTTCCAAGGAGGACACTCGCCCTCTTTGCCTGGTTCCCCTCCAAGGAGGATACTCGCCCTCTTTGCCTGGTTTCCCTCCAAGGAGGACACTCGCCCTCTTTGCCTGGTTCCCCTCCAAGGAGGACACTCGCCCTCTTTGCCTGGTTCCCCTCCAAGGAGGACACTCGCCCTCTTTGCCTGGTTTCTCTCCAAGGAGGACACACGCCCTCATTGCCTGGCTTCCCTCCAAGGAGGACACTCGCCCTCTTGACCTGGTACCCCTCCAAGGAGGACACTCGCCCTCTTTACCTGGTTCCCCTACAAGGAAGACACTCGCCCTCTTTACCTGGTTCCCCTCCAAGGAGGACACTCGTCCTGTTTACCTGGTTCTCCTCCAAGGAGGACACTCGCCCTCTTTACCTGGTTCCCCTCCAAGGAGGACACTCGCCCTCTTTGCCTGGTTCCCCTCCAGGGAGGACACTCGCCCTCTTTACCTGGTTCCCCTCCAAGGAGGACACTCGCCCTCTTTACCTGGTTCCCCTCCAAGGAGCACAATCGCCCTCTTTACCTGGTTCCCCTCCAAGGAGGACACTCGCCCTCTTTAACTGGTTCCCCTCCAAGGAGGACATTCGTCCTCTTTGCCTGGTTCCTCTCCAAGGAGGACACTCGCCCTCTTTGCCTGGTTCCCCTCCAGGGAGGACACTCGCCCTCTTTGCCTGGTTTCCCTCCAAGGAGGACACTCGCCCTCTTTGCCTGGTTCTCCTCCAAGGAGAACACTCGCCCTCTTTGACTGGTTCCCCTCCCAGGAGGACACTCATCCTCTTTACCTGGTTCCCCTCCCAGGAGGACACTCGCCCTCTTTGCCTGGTTCCCCTCCAAGGAGGACACTCACCCTATTTACCTGGTTCCCCTCCAAGAAGGACACTCGCCCTCTTTGCCTGGTTTCCCTCCAAGGAGGACACTCGCCCTCTATTCGTGGTTCCCCTCCCAGGAGGACAGTCGCCCTCTTTAACTGGTTCCCCTCCAAGGAGAACACTCGCCCTCTTTACCTGGTTCCCCTCCAAGGAGGACACACACCCTCTTTACCTGGTTCCCCTCCAAGGAGGACACACGCCCTCTTTACCTGGTTCCTCTCCAAGGAGGACACTCGCCCTCTTTACCTGGTTCCCCTCCAAGGAGGACAGTCGCCCTCTTTACCTGGTTCCCCTCCAAGGAGGACACTTGCCCTCTTTACCTGGTTCCCCTCCAAGGAGGGCACTCGCCCTCTTTACCTGGTTCCCCTCGAAGGAGGACACTCGCCCTCTTTACCTGGTTCCCCTCCAAGGAGGACACACGCCCTCTTTACCTGGTTCCTCTCCAAGGAGGACACTCGCCCTCTTTACCTGGTTTCCCTCCAAGGAGGGCACGCGCCCTCTTTACCTGTTTCCCCTCCAAGGAGGGCACTCACCCTCTTTACCTGGTTCCCCTCGAAGGAGGACACTCGCCCTCTTTGCCTGGTTCCCCTCCAAGGAGGACACTCGCCCTCTTTACCTGGTTCCCCTCCAAGGAGGACACTCGCCCTCTTTACCTGGTTCCCCTCGAAGGAGGACACTCGCCCTCTTTACCTGGTTCCCCTCCAAGGAGGACACACACGCTCTTTACTTGGTTCCCCTCCAAGGAGGACACTCGCCCTATTTACCTGGTTCCCCTCCAAGGAGGGCACACGCCCTCTTTACCTGGTTCCTCTCCAAGGAGGACACACACGCTCTTTACTTGGTTCCCCTCCAAGGAGGACACTCGCCCTATTTACCTGGCTCCCCTCCAAGGAGGACACTCGCCCCCTTTACCTGGTTCCCCTCCAAGGAGGACACTCGCACTCTTTACCTGGTTCCCCTCCAAGGAGGACGCTCGCCCTCTTTACCTGTTTCCCCTCCAAGGAGGACACTCGCCCTCTTTGCCTGGTTCCCCTCCAAGGAGGACGCTCGCCCTCTTTACCAGGTTCCCCTCCAAGGAGGACACTCGCCCTCTTTGCCTGGTTCCACTCCAAGGAGGACACTCGCCCTCTTTACATGGTTCCCCTCCAAGGAGGACAATCGTCCTCTTTACCTGGTTCCCCTCCAAGGAGGACACACACGCTCTTTACTTGGTTCCCCTCCAGGGAGGACACTCGCCCTATTTACCTGGTTCCCCTCCAAGGAGGACACTCGCCCCCTTTACCTGGTTCCCCTCCAAGGAGGACACTCGCACTCTTTACCTGGTTCCCCTCCAAGGAGGACGCTCGCCCTCTTTACCTGGTTCCCCTCCAAGGAGGACACTCGCCCTCTTTGCCTGGTTCCCCTCCAAGGAGGACGCTCGCCCTCTTTACCTGGTTCCTCTCCAGGGAGGACAATCGCCCTCTTTACCTGGTTCCCCTCCAAGGAGGACACTCGCCCTCTTTGCCTGGTTCCCCTCCAGGGAGGACACTCGCCCTCTTTATCTGGTTCCCCTCCCAGGAGGACACTCGCACTCTTTACCTGGATCCTCTCCAAGGAGGACACTCGCCCTCTTTGCCTGGTTCTCCTCCCACGAGGGCATTCACCCTCTTTACCTCATTCCCCTCCACGGAGGACACTCGCCCTCTTTACCTGGTTCCTTTCCAAGGAGGACACTCGCCCTCTTTACCTGGTTCCCCTCCAAGGAGGACACATGCCCTCTTTACCTGGTCCCTCTCCTTGGAGGACACTCGCCCTCTTTACCTGGTTCCCCTCCAAGGAGGACACTCGCCCTCTGTGCCTGGTTCCCCTCCCACGAGGACACTCGCCTTCCTTACCTGGTTCCCCTCCAAGGAGGACGCTCGCCCTCTTTACCTGGTTCCCCTCCAAGGAGGACACTCGCCCTCTTTACCTGGTTCCACTCCAAGGAGGAGACTCGCCCTCTGTACCTGTTTCCCTCCAAGGAGGACACTCGCCCTCTTTACCTGGTTCCCCTCGAAGGAGGACACTCGCCCTCTTTACCTGGTTCCCCTCCAAGGAGGACACATACCCTCTTTACCTGGTTCCCCTCCAAGGAGGACACTCGCCCTATTTACCTGGTTCCCCTCCAAGGAGGACACACGCCCTCTTTACATGGTTCCCCTCCAAGGAGGACACTCGCACTCTTTACCTGGTTCCCCTCCAAGGAGGACGCTCGCTCTCTTTACCTGGTTTCCCTCCAAGGAGGACACTCGCCCTCTTTGCCTGGTTCCCCTCCAAGGAGGACGCTCGCCCTCTTTACCTGGTTCCCCTCCAAGGAGGACACTCGACCTCTTTGCCTGGTTCCCCTCCAAGGAGGACGCTCGCCCTCTTTATCTGGTTCCTCTCCAGGGAGGGCACTCGCCCTCTTTACCTTGTTCCCCTCCAAGGAGGACACTCGCCCTCTTTGCCTGGTTCCCCTCCAAGGAGGATACTCGCCCTCTTTGCCTGGTTTCCCTCCAAGGAGGACACATGCCCTCTTTGCCTGGCTTCCCTCCAAGGAGGACACTCGCCCTCTTGACCTGGTTCCCCTCCAAGGAGGACACTCGCCCTCTTTACCTGGTTCCCCTACAAGGAAGACACTCGCCCTCTTTACCTTGTTCCCCTCCAAGGAGGACACTCGTCCTGTTTACCTGGTTCTCCTCCAAGGAGGACACTCGCCCTCTTTACCTGGTTCCCCTCCAAGGAGGACACTCGCCCTCTTTGCCTGGTTCCCCTCCAGGGAGGACACTCGCCCTCTTTACCTGGTTCCCCTCCAAGGAGCACAATCGCCCTCTTTACCTGGTTCCCCTCCAAGGAGGACACTCGCCCTCTTTAACTGGTTCCCCTCCAAGGAGGACATTCGCCCTCTTTGCCTTGTTCCTCTCCAAGGAGGACACTCGCCCTCTTTACCTGGTTCCCCTCCAAGGAGGACACTCGTCCTCTTTACCTGGTTCCTCTCCAAGGAGGACAGTCGCCCTCTTTACCTGGTTCCCCTCCAAGGAGGACACTTGCCCTCTTTACCTGGTTCCCCTCCAAGGAGGGCACTCGCCCTCTTTACCTGGTTCCCCTCAAAGGAGGACACTCGCCCTCTTTACCTTGTTCCCCTCCAAGGAGGACACACGCCCTCTTTACCTGGTTCCTCTCCAAGGAGGACACTCGCCCTCCTTACCTGGTTTCCCTCCAAGGAGGGCACACGCCCTCTTTACCTGTTTCCCCTCCAAGGAGGGCACTCGCCCTCTTTACCTGGTTCCCCTCGAAGGAGGACACTCGCCCTCTTTGCCTGGTTCCCCTCCAAGGAGGACACTCGCCCTCTTTACCTGGTTCCCCTCCAAGGAGGACACTCGCCCTCTTTACCTGGTTCCCTTCGAAGGAGGACACTCGCCCTCTTTACCTGGCTCCCCTCCAAGGAGGACACACACGCTCTTTACTTGGTTCCCCTCCAAGGAGGACACTCGCCCTATTTACCTGGTTCCCCTCCAAGGAGGACACACGCCCTCTTTACGTGGTTCCTCTCCATGGAGGACACACACGCTCTTTACTTGGTTCCCCTCCAAGGAGGACACTCGCCCTATTTACCTGGTTCCCCTCCAAGGAGGACACTCGCCCCCTTTACCTGGTTCCCCTCCAAGGAGGACACTCGCACTCTTTACCTGGTTCCCCTCCAAGGAGGACACTCGCCCTCTTTGCCTGGTTCCACTCCAAGGAGGACACTCGCCCTCTTTACCTGGTTCCCCTCCAAGGAGGACACTCGTCCTCTTTACCTGGTTCCCCTCCAAGGAGGACACACACGCTCTTTACTTGGTTCCCCTCCAAGGAGGACACTCGCCCTATTTACCTGGTTCCCCTCCAAGGAGGGCACTCGCCCCCTTTACCTGGTTCCCCTCCAAGGAGGACACTCGCACTCTTTACCTGGTTCCCCTCCAAGGAGGACACTCGCCCTCTTTGCCTGGTTCCCCTCCAGGGAGGACACTCGCCCTCTTTATCTGGTTCCCCTCCCAGGAGGACACTCGCCCTCTTTACCTGGTTCCCCTCCAAGGAGGACACTCGCCCTCTTTGCCTGGTTCCCCTCCCAGGAGGACACTCACCCTCTTTACCTCGTTCCCCTCCAAGGAGGACACTCGCCCTCTTTACCTGGTTCCTCTCCAAGGAGGACACTCGCCCTCTTTACCTGGTTCCCCTCCAAGGAGGACACATGCCCTCTTTAGCTCGTCCCTCTCCTTGGAGGACACTCGCCCTCTTTACCTGGTTCCCCTCCAAGGAGGACACTCGCCCTCTGTGCCTGGTTCCCCTCCCAGGAGGACACTCGCCCTCTTCACCTGGTTCCCCTCCAAGGAGGACACACGCCCTCTTTATCTGGTTCCCCTCCAAGGAGGACACTCGCCCTCTTTACCTGGTACCCCTCCAAGGAGGACACTTGCCCTCTTTACCTGGTTCCCCTCCAAGGAGGGCACTCGCCCTCTTTACCTTGTTCCCCTACAAGGCGGACACTCGCCCTCGCCCTCTTTGCGTGGTTCTCCTCCAAGGAGGACGCTCGCCCTCTTTACCTGGTTCCCCTCCAAGGAGGACGCTCGCCCTCTTTACCTGGTTCCACTCCAAGGAGGAGACTCGCCCTCTGTACCTGTTTCCCTCCAAGGAGGACACTCGTCCTCTTTACCTGGTTCCCCTCAAAGGAGGACACACACGCTCTTTACTTGGTTCCCCTCCAAGGAGGACACTCGCCCTATTTACCTGGTTCCCCTCCAAGGAGGGCACTCGCCCCCTTTACCTGGTTCCCCTCCAAGGAGGACACTCGCTCTCTTTACCTGGTTCCCTTCCAAGGAGGACGCTCGCCCTCTTTACCTGATTCCCCTCCAAGGAGGACACTCGCCCTCGTTGCCTGGTTCCCCTCCAAGGAGGACGCTCGCCCTCTTTACCTGGTTCCTCTCCAGAGAGGACAATCGCCCTCTTTTCCTGGTTCCCCTCCAAGGAGGACACTCGCCCTCTTTGCCTGGTTCCCCTCCAGGGAGGACACTCGCCCTCTTTATCTGGTTCCCCTCCCAGGAGGACACTCGCCCTCTTTACCTGGTTCCCCTCCAAGGAGGACACTCGCCCTCTTTGCCTGGTTCCCCTCCCAGGAGGACACTCACCCTCTTTACCTCGTTCCCCTCCAAGGAGGACACTCGCCCTCTTTACCTGGTTCCTCTCCAAGGAGGACACTCGCCCTCTTTACCTCGTTCCCCTCCAAGGAGGACACATGCCCTCTTTACCTGGTTCCCCTCCCAGGAGGACACTCGCCCTCTTCACCTGGTTCCCCTCCAAGGAGGACACACGCCCTCTTTATCTGGTTCCCCTCCAAGGAGGACACTCGCCCTCTTTACCTGGTACCCCTCCAAGGAGGACACTTGCCCTCTTTACCTGGTTCCCCTCCAAGGAGGGCACTCGCCCTCTTTACCTTGTTCCCCTACAAGGCGGACACTCGCCCTCGCCCTCTTTGCGTGGTTCTCCTCCAAGGAGGACGCTCGCCCTCTTTACCTGGTTCCCCTCCAAGGAGGACGCTCGCCCTCTTTACCTGGTTCCACTCCAAGGAGGAGACTCGCCCTCTGTACCTGTTTCCCTCCAAGGAGGACACTCGTCCTCTTTACCTGGTTCCCCTCAAAGGAGGACACACACGCTCTTTACTTGGTTCCCCTCCAAGGAGGACACTCGCCCTATTTACCTGGTTCCCCTCCAAGGAGGGCACTCGCCCCCTTTACCTGGTTCCCCTCCAAGGAGGACACTCGCTCTCTTTACCTGGTTCCCTTCCAAGGAGGACGCTCGCCCTCTTTACCTGATTCCCCTCCAAGGAGGACACTCGCCCTCGTTGCCTGGTTCCCCTCCAAGGAGGACGCTCGCCCTCTTTACCTGGTTCCTCTCCAGAGAGGACAATCGCCCTCTTTTCCTGGTTCCCCTCCAAGGAGGACACTCGCCCTCTTTGCCTGGTTCCCCTCCAGGGAGGACACTCGCCCTCTTTATCTGGTTCCCCTCCCAGGAGGACACTCGCCCTCTTTACCTGGTTCCCCTCCAAGGAGGACACTCGCCCTCTTTGCCTGGTTCCCCTCCCAGGAGGACACTCACCCTCTTTACCTCGTTCCCCTCCAAGGAGGACACTCGCCCTCTTTACCTGGTTCCTCTCCAAGGAGGACACTCGCCCTCTTTACCTCGTTCCCCTCCAAGGAGGACACATGCCCTCTTTACCTGGTCCCTCTCCTTGGAGGACACTCGCCCTCTTTACCTGGTTCCCCTCCAAGGAGGACACTCGCCCTCTGTGCCTGGTTCCCCTCCCAGGAGGACACTCGCCCTCTTCACCTGGTTCCCCTCCAAGGAGGACACACGCCCTCTTTATCTGGTTCCCCTCCAAGGAGGACACTCGCCCTCTTTACCTGGTACCCCTCCAAGGAGGACACTTGCCCTCTTTACCTGGTTCCCCTCCAAGGAGGGCACTCGCCCTCTTTACCTGGTTCCCCTCTCAAGGAGGACACTCGTCCTCTTTACGTTGTTCTCCGCCAAGGAGGACACTCGCCCTCTTTACCTGGTTCCCCTCCAAGGAGGACACTCGCCCTCTTTGCCTGGTTCTCCTCCAGGGAGGACACTCGCCCTCTTTACCTGGTTCCCCTCCAAGGAGTACACTCGCCCTCTTTGCCTGGTTCCCCTCCAAGGAGGACACTCGCCCTCTTTGCCTGGTTTCCCTCCAAGGAGGACAATCGCCCCCTTTACCTGGTTCCACTCCAAGGAGGAGACTCGCCCTCTGTACCTGTTTCCCTCCAAGGAGGACACTCGCCCTCTTTACCTGGTTCCCCTCGAAGGAGGACACTCGCCCTCTTTACATGGTTCCCCTCCAAGGAGGACACATACCCTCTTTACCTGGTTCCCCTCCAAGGAGGACACTCACCCTATTTACCTGGTTCCCCTCCAAGGAGGACACACGCCCTCTTTACATGGTTCCCCTCCAAGGAGGACACTCGCACTCTTTACCTGGTACCCCTCCAAGGAGGACGCTCGCTCTCTTTAACTGGTTCCCCTCCAAGGAGGACACTCGCCCTCTTTGCCTGGTTCCCCTCCAAGGAGGACGCTCGCCCTCTTTACCTGGTTCCCCTCCAAGGAGGACACTCGCCCTCTTTGCCTGGTTCCCCTCCAAGGAGGACGCTTGCCCTCTTTACCTGGTTCCTCTCCAGGGAGGGCTCTCGCCCTCTTTACCTTGTTCCCTTCCAAGGAGGACACTCGCCCTCTTTGCCTGGTTCCCCTCCAAGGAGGATACTCGCCCTCTTTGCCTGGTTTCCCTCCAAGGAGGACACTCGCCCTCTTTGCCTGGTTCCCCTCCAAGGAGGACACTCGCCCTCTTTGCCTGGTTCCCCTCCAAGGAGGACACTCGCCCTCTTTGCCTGGTTTCTCTCCAAGGAGGACACACGCCCTCATTGCCTGGCTTCCCTCCAAGGAGGACACTCGCCCTCTTGACCTGGTACCCCTCCAAGGAGGACACTCGCCCTCTTTACCTGGTTCCCCTACAAGGAAGACACTCGCCCTCTTTACCTGGTTCCCCTCCAAGGAGGACACTCGTCCTGTTTACCTGGTTCTCCTCCAAGGAGGACACTCGCCCTCTTTACCTGGTTCCCCTCCAATGAGGACACTCGCCCTCTTTGCCTGGTTCCCCTCCAGGGAGGACACTCGCCCTCTTTACCTGGTTCCCCTCCAAGGAGGACACTCGCCCTATTTACCTGGTTCCCCTCCAAGGAGGACACACGCCCTCTTTACGTGGTTCCTCTCCATGGAGGACACACACGCTCTTTACTTGGTTCCCCTCCAAGGAGGACACTCGCCCTATTTACCTGGTTCCCCTCCAAGGAGGACACTCGCCCCCTTTACCTGGTTCCCCTCCAAGGAGGACACTCGCACTCTTTACCTGGTTCCCCTCCAAGGAGGACACTCGCCCTCTTTGCCTGGTTCCACTCCAAGGAGGACACTCGCCCTCTTTACCTGGTTCCCCTCCAAGGAGGACACTCGTCCTCTTTACCTGGTTCCCCTCCAAGGAGGACACACACGCTCTTTACTTGGTTCCCCTCCAAGGAGGACACTCGCCCTATTTACCTGGTTCCCCTCCAAGGAGGGCACTCGCCCCCTTTACCTGGTTCCCCTCCAAGGAGGACACTCGCACTCTTTACCTGGTTCCCCTCCAAGGAGGACACTCGCCCTCTTTGCCTGGTTCCCCTCCAGGGAGGACACTCGCCCTCTTTATCTGGTTCCCCTCCCAGGAGGACACTCGCCCTCTTTACCTGGTTCCCCTCCAAGGAGGACACTCGCCCTCTTTGCCTGGTTCCCCTCCCAGGAGGACACTCACCCTCTTTACCTCGTTCCCCTCCAAGGAGGACACTCGCCCTCTTTACCTGGTTCCTCTCCAAGGAGGACACTCGCCCTCTTTACCTGGTTCCCCTCCAAGGAGGACACATGCCCTCTTTAGCTCGTCCCTCTCCTTGGAGGACACTCGCCCTCTTTACCTGGTTCCCCTCCAAGGAGGACACTCGCCCTCTGTGCCTGGTTCCCCTCCCAGGAGGACACTCGCCCTCTTCACCTGGTTCCCCTCCAAGGAGGACACACGCCCTCTTTATCTGGTTCCCCTCCAAGGAGGACACTCGCCCTCTTTACCTGGTACCCCTCCAAGGAGGACACTTGCCCTCTTTACCTGGTTCCCCTCCAAGGAGGGCACTCGCCCTCTTTACCTTGTTCCCCTACAAGGCGGACACTCGCCCTCGCCCTCTTTGCGTGGTTCTCCTCCAAGGAGGACGCTCGCCCTCTTTACCTGGTTCCCCTCCAAGGAGGACGCTCGCCCTCTTTACCTGGTTCCACTCCAAGGAGGAGACTCGCCCTCTGTACCTGTTTCCCTCCAAGGAGGACACTCGTCCTCTTTACCTGGTTCCCCTCCAAGGAGGACACACACGCTCTTTACTTGGTTCCCCTCCAAGGAGGACACTCGCCCTATTTACCTGGTTCCCCTCCAAGGAGGGCACTCGCCCCCTTTACCTGGTTCCCCTCCAAGGAGGACACTCGCTCTCTTTACCTGGTTCCCTTCCAAGGAGGACGCTCGCCCTCTTTACCTGATTCCCCTCCAAGGAGGACACTCGCCCTCGTTGCCTGGTTCCCCTCCAAGGAGGACGCTCGCCCTCTTTACCTGGTTCCTCTCCAGAGAGGACAATCGCCCTCTTTTCCTGGTTCCCCTCCAAGGAGGACACTCGCCCTCTTTGCCTGGTTCCCCTCCAGGGAGGACACTCGCCCTCTTTATCTGGTTCCCCTCCCAGGAGGACACTCGCCCTCTTTACCTGGTTCCCCTCCAAGGAGGACACTCGCCCTCTTTGCCTGGTTCCCCTCCCAGGAGGACACTCACCCTCTTTACCTCGTTCCCCTCCAAGGAGGACACTCGCCCTCTTTACCTGGTTCCTCTCCAAGGAGGACACTCGCCCTCTTTACCTGGTTCCCCTCCAAGGAGGACACATGCCCTCTTTACCTGGTCCCTCTCCTTGGAGGACACTCGCCCTCTTTACCTGGTTCCCCTCCAAGGAGGACACTCGCCCTCTGTGCCTGTTTCCCCTCCCAGGAGGACACTCGCCCTCTTCACCTGGTTCCCCTCCAAGGAGGACACACGCCCTCTTTATCTGGTTCCCCTCCAAGGAGGACACTCGCCCTCTTTACCTGGTACCCCTCCAAGGAGGACACTTGCCCTCTTTACCTGGTTCCCCTCCAAGGAGGGCACTCGCCCTCTTTACCTGGTTCCCCTCTCAAGGAGGACACTCGTCCTCTTTACGTGGTTCTCCGCCAAGGAGGACACTCGCCCTCTTTACCTGGTTCCCCTCCAAGGAGGACACTCGCCCTCTTTGCCTGGTTCTCCTCCAGGGAGGACACTCACCCTCTTTACCTGGTTCCCCTCCAAGGAGTACACTCGCCCTCTTTGCCTGGTTCCCCTCCAAGGAGGACACTCGCCCTCTTTGCCTGGTTTCCCTCCAAGGAGGACAATCGCCCCCTTTACCTGGTTCCACTCCAAGGAGGAGACTCGCCCTCTGTACCTGTTTCCCTCCAAGGAGGACACTCGCCCTCTTTACCTGGTTCCCCTCGAAGGAGGACACTCGCCCTCTTTACATGGTTCCCCTCCAAGGAGGACACATACCCTCTTTACCTGGTTCCCCTCCAAGGAGGACACTCACCCTATTTACCTGGTTCCCCTCCAAGGAGGACACACGCCCTCTTTACATGGTTCCCCTCCAAGGAGGACACTCGCACTCTTTACCTGGTTCCCCTCCAAGGAGGACGCTCGCTCTCTTTACCTGGTTCCCCTCCAAGGAGGACACTCGCCCTCTTTGCCTGGTTCCCCTCCAAGGAGGACGCTCGCCCTCTTTACCTGGTTCCCCTCCAAGGAGGACACTCGCCCTCTTTGCCTGGTTCCCCTCCAAGGAGGACGCTTGCCCTCTTTACCTGGTTCCTCTCCAGGGAGGGCTCTCGCCCTCTTTACCTTGTTCCCTTCCAAGGAGGACACTCGCCCTCTTTGCCTGGTTCCCCTCCAAGGAGGATACTCGCCCTCTTTGCCTGGTTTCCCTCCAAGGAGGACACTCGCCCTCTTTGCCTGGTTCCCCTCCAAGGAGGACACTCGCCCTCTTTGCCTGGTTCCCCTCCAAGGAGGACACTCGCCCTCTTTGCCTGGTTTCTCTCCAAGGAGGACACACGCCCTCATTGCCTGGCTTCCCTCCAAGGAGGACACTCGCCCTCTTGACCTGGTACCCCTCCAAGGAGGACACTCGCCCTCTTTACCTGGTTCCCCTACAAGGAAGACACTCGCCCTCTTTACCTGGTTCCCCTCCAAGGAGGACACTCGTCCTGTTTACCTGGTTCTCCTCCAAGGAGGACACTCGCCCTCTTTACCTGGTTCCCCTCCAATGAGGACACTCGCCCTCTTTGCCTGGTTCCCCTCCAGGGAGGACACTCGCCCTCTTTACCTGGTTCCCCTCCAAGGAGGACACTCGCCCTCTTTACCTGGTTCCCCTCCAAGGAGCACAATCGCCCTCTTTACCTGGTTCCCCTCCAAGGAGGACACTCGCCCTCTTTACGTGGTTCCTCTCCATGGAGGACACACACGCTCTTTACTTGGTTCCCCTCCAAGGAGGACACTCGCCCTATTTACCTGGTTCCCCTCCAAGGAGGACACTCGCCCCCTTTACCTGGTTCCCCTCCAAGGAGGACACTCGCACTCTTTACCTGCTTCCCCTCCAAGGAGGACACTCGCCCTCTTTGCCTGGTTCCACTCCAAGGAGGACACTCGCCCTCTTTACCTGGTTCCCCTCCAAGGAGGACACTCGTCCTCTTTACCTGGTTCCCCTCCAAGGAGGACACACACGCTCTTTACTTGGTTCCCCTCCAAGGAGGACACTCGCCCTATTTACCTGGTTCCCCTCCAAGGAGGGCACTCGCCCCCTTTACCTGGTTCCCCTCCAAGGAGGGCACTCGCCCTCTTTACCTTGTTTTCCTACAAGGAGGACACTCGCCCTCGCCCTCTTTGCGTGGTTCTCCTCCAAGGAGGACGCTCGCCCTCTTTACCTGGTTCCCCTCCAAGGAGGACACTCGCCCTCTTTACCTGGTTCCACTCCAAGGAGGAGACTCGCCCTCTGTACCTGTTTCCCTCCAAGGAGGACACTCGTCCTCTTTACCTGGTTCCCCTCCAAGGAGGACACACACGCTCTTTACTTGGTTCCCCTCTAAGGAGGACACTCGCCCTATTTACCTGGTTCCCCTCCAAGGAGGGCACTCGCCCCCTTTACCTGGTTCCCCTCCAAGGAGGACACTCGCTCTCTTTACCTGGTTCCCCTCCAAGGAGGACGCTCGCCCTCTTTACCTGATTCCCCTCCAAGGAGGACACTCGCCCTCTTTGCCTGGTTCCCCTCCAAGGAGGACGCTAGCCCTCTTTACCTGGTTCCTCTCCAGAGAGGACAATCGCCCTCTTTTCCTGGTTCCCCTCCAAGGAGGACACTCGCCCTCTTTGCCTGGTTCCCCTCCAGGGAGGACACTCGCCCTCTTTATCTGGTTCCCCTCCCAGGAGGACACTCGCCCTCTTTACCTGGTTCCCCTCCAAGGAGGACACTCGCCCTCTTTGCCTGGTTCCCCTCCCAGGAGGACACTCACCCTCTTTACCTCGTTCCCCTCCAAGGAGGACACTCGCCCTCTTTACCTGGTTCCTCTCCAAGGAGGACACTCGCCCTCTTTACCTGGTTCCCCTCCAAGGAGGACACATGCCCTCTTTACCTGGTCCCTCTCCTTGGAGGACACTCGCCCTCTTTACCTGGTTCCCCTCCAAGGAGGACACTCGCCCTCTGTGCCAGGTTCCCCTCACAGGAGGACACTCGCCCTCTTCACCTGGTTCCCCTCCAAGGAGGACACACGCCCTCTTTATCTGGTTCCCCTCCAAGGAGGACACTCGCCCTCGTTACCTGGTACCCCTCCAAGGAGGACACTTGCCCTCTTTACCTGGTTCCCCTCCAAGGAGGGCACTCGCCCTCTTTACCTGTTTCCCCTCTCAAGGAGGACACTCGTCCTCTTTACGTGGTTCTCCGCCAAGGAGGACACTCGCCCTCTTTACCTGGTTCCCCTCCAAGGAGGACACTCGCCCTCTTTGCCTGGTTCTCCTCCAGGGAGGACACTCGCCCTCTTTACCTGGTTCCCCTCCAAGGAGTACACTCGCCCTCTTTGCCTGGTTCCCCTCCAAGGAGGACACTCACCCTCTTTGCCTGGTTTCCTTCCAAGGAGGACACTTGCCCTCTTTACCTGGTTCCACTCCAAGGAGGAGACTCGCCCTCTGTACCTGTTTCCCTCCAAGGAGGACACTCGCCCTCTTTACCTGGTTCCCCTCGAAGGAGGACACTCGCCCTCTTTAACTGGTTCCCCTCCAAGGAGGACATTCGCCCTCTTTGCCTGGTTCCTCTCCAAAGAGGACACTTGCCCTCTTTACCTGGTTACCCTCCAAGGAGGACACTCGTCCTCTTTACGTAGTTCTCCTCCAAGGAGGACACTCGCCCTCTTTACCTGGTTCCCCTCCAAGGAGGACACTCGCCCTCTTTGCCTGGTTCTCCTCCAGGGAGGACACTCGCCCTCTTTACCTGGTTCCCCTCCAAGGAGTACACTCGCCCTCTTTGCCTGGTTCCCCTCCAAGGAGGACACTCGCCCTCTTTGCCTGGTTTCCCTCCAAGGAGGACAATCGCCCCCTTTACCTGGTTCCACTCCAAGGAGGAGACTCGCCCTCTGTACCTGTTTCCCTCCAAGGAGGACACTCGCCCTCTTTACCTGGTTCCCCTCGAAGGAGGACACTCGCCCTCTTTACATGGTTCCCCTCCAAGGAGGACACATACCCTCTTTACCTGGTTCCCCTCCAAGGAGGACACTCGCCCTATTTACCTGGTTCCCCTCCAAGGAGGACACACGCCCTCTTTACATGGTTCCCCTCCAAGGAGGACACTCGCACTCTTTACCTGGTTCCCCTCCAAGGAGGACGCTCGCTCTCTTTACCTGGTTCCCCTCCAAGGAGGACACTCGCCCTCTTTGCCTGGTTCCCCTCCAAGGAGGACGCTCGCCCTCTTTACCTGGTTCCCCTCCAAGGAGGACACTCGCCCTCTTTGCCTGGTTCCCCTCCAAGGAGGACGCTTGCCCTCTTTACCTGGTTCCTCTCCAGGGAGGGCTCTCGCCCTCTTTACCTTGTTCCCTTCCAAGGAGGACACTCGCCCTCTTTGCCTGGTTCCCCTCCAAGGAGGATACTCGCCCTCTTTACCTGGTTTCCCTCCAAGGAGGACACTCGCCCTCTTTGCCTGGTTCCCCTCCAAGGAGGACACTCGCCCTCTTTGCCTGGTTCCCCTCCAAGGAGGACAGTCGCCCTCTTTGCCTGGTTTCTCTCCAAGGAGGACACACGCCCTCATTGCCTGGCTTCCCTCCAAGGAGGACACTCGCCCTCTTGACCTGGTACCCCTCCAAGGAGGACACTCGCCCTCTTTACCTGGTTCCCCTACAAGGAAGACACTCGCCCTCTTTACCTGGTTCCCCTCCAAGGAGGACACTCGTCCTGTTTACCTGGTTCTCCTCCAAGGAGGACACTCGCCCTCTTTACCTGGTTCCCCTCCAAGGAGGACACTCGCCCTCTTTGCCTGGTTCCCCTCCAGGGAGGACACTCGCCCTCTTTACCTGGTTCCCCTCCAAGGAGGACACTCGCCCTCTTTACCTGGTTCCCCTCCAAGGAGCACAATCGCCCTCTTTACCTGGTTCCCCTCCAAGGAGGACACTCGCCCTCTTTAACTGGTTCCCCTCCAAGGAGGACATTCGTCCTCTTTGCCTGGTTCCTCTCCAAGGAGGGCACTCGCCCTCTTTGCCTGGTTCCCCTCCAGGGAGGACACTCGCCCTCTTCGCCTGGTTTCCCTCCAAGGAGGACACTCGCCCTCTTTGCCTGGTTCTCCTCCAAGGAGAACACTCGCCCTCTTTGACTGGTTCCCCTCCCAGGAGGACACTCATCCTCTTTACCTGGTTCCCCTCCCAGGAGGACACTCGCCCTCTTTGCCTGGTTCCCCTCCAAGGAGGACACTCACCCTATTTACCTGGTTCCCCTCCAAGAAGGACACTCGCCCTCTTTGCCTGGTTTCCCTCCAAGGAGGACACTCGCCCTCTATTCGTGGTTCCCCTCCCAGGAGGACAGTCGCCCTCTTTAACTGGTTCCCCTCCAAGGAGAACACACGCCCTCTTTACCTGGTTCCCCTCCAAGGAGGACACACACCCTCTTTACCTGGTTCCCCTCCAAGGAGGACACACGCCCTCTTTACCTGGTTCCTCTCCAAGGAGGACACTCGCCCTCTTTACCTGGTTCCCCTCCAAGGAGGACAGTCGCCCTCTTTACCTGGTTCCCCTCCAAGGAGGACACTTGCCCTCTTTACCTTGTTCCCCTCCAAGGAGGGCACTCGCCCTCTTTACCTGGTTCCCCTCGAAGGAGGACACTCGCCCTCTTTACCTGGTTCCCCTCCAAGGAGGACACACGCCCTCTTTACCTGGTTCCTCTCCAAGGAGGACACTCGCCCTCTTTACCTGGTTTCCCTCCAAGGAGGGCACGCGCCCTCTTTAACTGTTTCCCCTCCAAGGAGGGCTCTCACCCTCTTTACCTGGTTCCCCTCGAAGGAGGACACTCGCCCTCTTTGCCTGGTTCCCCTCCAAGGAGGACACTCGCCCTCTTTACCTGGTTCCCCTCCAAGGAGGACACTCGCCCTCTTTACCTGGTTCCCCTCGAAGGAGGACACTCGCCCTCTTTACCTGGTTCCCCTCCAAGGAGGACACACACGCTCTTTACTTGGTTCCCCTCCAAGGAGGACACTCGCCCTATTTACCTGGTTCCCCTCCAAGGAGGGCACACGCCCTCTTTACCTGGTTCCTCTCCAAGGAGGACACACACGCTCTTTGCCTGGTTCCCCTCCAAGGAGGACGCTCGCCCTCTTTGCCTGGTTCCCCTCCAAGGAGGACACTCGCCCTCTTTGCCTGGTTTCCCTCCGAGGAGGACAATCGCCCCCTTTACCTGGTTCCACTCCAAGGAGGAGACTCGCCCTCTGTACCTGTTTCCCTCCAAGGAGGACACTCGCCCTCTTTACCTGGTTCCCCTCGAAGGAGGACACTCGCCCTCTTTACATGGTTCCCCTCCAAGGAGGACACATACCCTCTTTACCTGGTTCCCCTCCAAGGAGGACACTCGCCCTATTTACCTGGTTCCCCTCCAAGGAGGACACACGCCCTCTTTACATGGTTCCCCTCCAAGGAGGACACTCGCACTCTTTACCTGGTTCCCCTCCAAGGAGGACGCTCGCTCTCTTTACCTGGTTCCCCTCCAAGGAGGACACTCGCCCTCTTTGCCTGGTTCCCCTCCAAGGAGGACGCTCGCCCTCTTTACCTGGTTCCCCTCCAAGGAGGACACTCGCCCTCTTTGCCTGGTTCCCCTCCAAGGAGGACGCTTGCCCTCTTTACCTGGTTCCTCTCCAGGGAGGGCTCTCGCCCTCTTTACCTTGTTCCCTTCCAAGGAGGACACTCGCCCTCTTTGCCTGGTTCCCCTCCAAGGAGGATACTCGCCCTCTTTACCTGGTTTCCCTCCAAGGAGGACACTCGCCCTCTTTGCCTGGTTCCCCTCCAAGGAGGACACTCACCCTCTTTGCCTGGTTCCCCTCCAAGGAGGACACTCGCCCTCTTTGCCTGGTTTCTCTCCAAGGAGGACACACGCCCTCATTGCCTGGCTTCCCTCCAAGGAGGACACTCGCCCTCTTGACCTGGTACCCCTCCAAGGAGGACACTCGCCCTCTTTACCTGGTTCCCCTACAAGGAAGACACTCGCCCTCTTTACCTGGTTCCCCTCCAAGGAGGACACTCGTCCTGTTTACCTGGTTCTCCTCCAAGGAGGACACTCGCCCTCTTTACCTGGTTCCCCTCCAAGGAGGACACTCGCCCTCTTTGCCTGGTTCCCCTCCAGGGAGGACACTCGCCCTCTTTACCTGGTTCCCCTCCAAG
This sequence comes from Somniosus microcephalus, assembly GCF_052327205.1. Classification (NCBI taxonomy): domain Eukaryota; kingdom Metazoa; phylum Chordata; class Chondrichthyes; order Squaliformes; family Somniosidae; genus Somniosus; species Somniosus microcephalus. The sequence continues at coordinate 104,784,579 of NC_140990.1, read as the reverse complement.
GAGGACACTCGCCCTCTTTACCTGGTTCCCCTCCAAGGAGCACAATCGCCCTCTTTACCTGGTTCCCCTCCAAGGAGGACACTCGCCCTCTTTAACTGGTTCCCCTCCAAGGAGGACATTCGTCCTCTTTGCCTGGTTCCTCTCCAAGGAGGGCACTCGCCCTCTTTGCCTGGTTCCCCTCCAGGGAGGACACTCGCCCTCTTTGCCTGGTTTCCCTCCAAGGAGGACACTCGCCCTCTTTGCCTGGTTCTCCTCCAAGGAGAACACTCGCCCTCTTTGACTGGTTCCCCTCCCAGGAGGACACTCATCCTCTTTACCTGGTTCCCCTCCCAGGAGGACACTCGCCCTCTTTGCCTGGTTCCCCTCCAAGGAGGACACTCACCCTATTTACCTGGTTCCCCTCCAAGAAGGACACTCGCCCACTTTGCCTGGTTTCCCTCCAAGGAGGACACTCGCCCTCTATTCGTGGTTCCCCTCCCAGGAGGACAGTCGCCCTCTTTAACTGGTTCCCCTCCAAGGAGAACACTCGCCCTCTTTACCTGGTTCCCCTCCAAGGAGGACACACACCCTCTTTACCTGGTTCCCCTCCAAGGAGGACACACGCCCTCTTTACCTGGTTCCTCTCCAAGGAGGACACTCGCCCTCTTTACCTGGTTCCCCTCCAAGGAGGACAGTCGCCCTCTTTACCTGGTTCCCCTCCAAGGAGGACACTTGCCCTCTTTACCTTGTTCCCCTCCAAGGAGGGCACTCGCCCTCTTTACCTGGTTCCCCTCGAAGGAGGACACTCGCCCTCTTTACCTGGTTCCCCTCCAAGGAGGACACACGCCCTCTTTACCTGGTTCCTCTCCAAGGAGGACACTCGCCCTCTTTACCTGGTTTCCCTCCAAGGAGGGCACGCGCCCTCTTTAACTGTTTCCCCTCCAAGGAGGGCTCTCACCCTCTTTACCTGGTTCCCCTCGAAGGAGGACACTCGCCCTCTTTGCCTGGTTCCCCTCCAAGGAGGACACTCGCCCTCTTTACCTGGTTCCCCTCCAAGGAGGACACTCGCCCTCTTTACCTGGTTCCCCTCGAAGGAGGACACTCGCCCTCTTTACCTGGTTCCCCTCCAAGGAGGACACACACGCTCTTTACTTGGTTCCCCTCCAAGGAGGACACTCGCCCTATTTACCTGGTTCCCCTCCAAGGAGGGCACACGCCCTCTTTACCTGGTTCCTCTCCAAGGAGGACACACACGCTCTTTACTTGGTTCCCCTCCAAGGAGGACACTCGCCCTATTTACCTGGTTCCCCTCCAAGGAGGACACTCGCCCCCTTTACCTGGTTCCCCTCCAAGGAGGACACTCGCACTCTTTACCTGGTTCCCCTCCAAGGAGGACGCTCGCCCTCTTTACCTGGTTCCCCTCCAAGGAGGACACTCGCCCTCTTTGCCTGGTTCCCCTCCAAGGAGGACGCTCGCCCTCTTTACCAGGTTCCCCTCCAAGGAGGACACTCGCCCTCTTTGCCTGGTTCCACTCCAAGGAGGACACTCGCCCTCTTTACATGGTTCCCCTCCAAGGAGGACAATCGTCCTCTTTACCTGGTTCCCCTCCAAGGAGGACACACACGCTCTTTACTTGGTTCCCCTCCAAGGAGGACACTCGCCCTATTTACCTGGTTCCCCT